>NC_088366.1:8401957-8496957 GCF_034508935.2 Berghia stephanieae | reverse complement strand
GTTACGTGTTGCTGTTGGTCAGAGACCCCTTGTAAAGCGCTTTGAGCATCTTTTGTGGATATTGTGCTATTTAAAAAAAAGCTCAAGCTCAAGAATCTCATTGTGTTCAATAAGTTTTGAAGTCCTGATGTCAGTGTTTCGTGTTAGATCTAAATTTGAATGATCTTTGGATAAAAGAGGTCGAATATATTTTTTAAACACGCCCAAATAACTGTGTCAAAATATTTTTATATGACCATTTCTTCAATCATTTATCTGATTATCTAAACCCGTCTCTGAGTGCAAGTGGGATCGTTATTTCGGTAATTTTGGTCAACTTCACCGCTCCATTAAATAAAAACCATCAAAGTTATGACAATGAAACTTTGAGCAAACACTTCATGGAAGTCTGAATTGTATTTCTATTTAACTTATAAAGCACAATATTCACGTTCAAAGAATTAAACAAGGGATCTCAAGTTAATACCAACACTTAACATGTGGAACGAGACATACCGCCTGTCAACAGTATGAAACTTGATATAATTTTTAATGTTCTATTGATGAGTATGAATAATATAGTCTCATAAAGTGTATAAAACCAAACATTCCCATTTATGCTTATTATAACTTTTTATTTTCACTTTTTGCCATCTGTTTCATCCTGACTTAATGCAAGTTTGACACTGTGGGTCACATTGATTTCAACTCAAATTTTGTATGCTATACTTTTCAAAAAGTATTCCTTCAGAGTCATTGAACCAATTGAGCACGAGTTAATCCCAGTTTTTAAAGCATGAAACTGATAATAGTAATTTATTGCTATCCTTTGGATAGAATGCAAGTCTATCATAATGCTTAACTTAAAGCTTAGTTTTAAGCACCAGGTTCACCCCGATATGATACCGTGTTGAGATGACTGGTCACACAAGAAGCCAACACATTCGATTAAAACATTCGATTAAAACTTTAATTTCTTTAACTCTTTTAAAAGCATGATACGGATAATAGTAATTTATTGCTATCCTTTGGATAGAATGCAAGTCTATCATAATGCTTAACTTAAAGCTTAGTTTTTAGCACCAAGGTCACCCTGACATGAAACCATGTTAAGATGGCTGGTCACACAAGAAGCCAACACATTCGATTAAAACTTTAATTTCGAGTCATAATTCCCTTGTTTCCATGTTTGATCCATGACAGTGGACGTGATATTCGATTCCGATGTACTCTTCCCAACACGATCCTGGATGTGCTCAGGGCCAGGCCAGGCTGGACTGAGGTCAACAAGTAAGAAATATCTCCAGTCTGCCTTTACCTTACTATACTTACCTTCTGTCTACTTGTGCTTTTCAGTGCAAAACACTGTCGTCACTCATCTCTACTCTTACCATTCTTGAGCTATCTCTGATTAGAAAAAAAAATAATTTAGTATACTCAGATCTGTGGCAGCTGTTTCTTTCTCGACAGTCTTGATTGTCTGAAAAAACTATAAAACTTTAACGAAAAACAAACAAGTCAGTAAGCAAGTAAGCAAATCATTTTCAGTTTCAGTGAATTTGATAAAGCTAAATGATTCACTTACTATTTTTCAGTGTTTTATTGTATTTTTATGTTTTCCTTGCGCTCCTTTCATTAGTTGTAAATGGCCTATCCTTTTTTTTTTTAAACTTCAAAGGCTAAAAATTATTATAATGGTTGTAATGATGCGTGTACAGTATCCTCAGTCATAAGACTTAGAACCAGACCATTATTTAGATGCTCAATGACTCTGTATTTCATTTAGACACTTTTAAGAGAAAATGATTATATTTCTGCGCACCTTTATATGATTATAAATAAATTAAGATTTTGTAATTAGCCGTGTAATTTTATTATTTGTTTCAGAAACCGAAATAGCAATAAATAATTCTGTCATAAATTTTGTTAACTTTGTTCACAGGAAAGTGAGAGCATTTGACTTATAGAATGAATAAAATGAAACACATGACTTTTTGACATTTGCAGAATAGGTTCGGGGTTTTTAAAGATTTATGCTTGATGTTCTAGACTGGACGCTTCATGAAAGAATTTAAATAATCCATCAAACAACTGTTTGATGTCAACATGAATCATACATGTAGTCCAAGTTAGTGTGAGCACATTGGATGTTAAAAACATTGTCCAAGGAAAAAGAAAACAAACCAAAATGACTTAATGTGGGGCTTGTCTCAGGAATCTCAATGCAATGCCTTCCCCGCCTAGCGACCTGGCTTCATTTTGAATTAAATACAGAAATATTATTGAATCTTTGTTTATTTTATTCATTCATTTTGTATATATCAAAATTTACTGTGTTGTCCATCACAACCATCTGCCAGCAATGAATGGGACTTCTGCTGGTGTGACAGGGACTGGGTCAACAACTCAGACGAGTACAATTACTTTCCAGAACACTCCAGGATAAGCCATTTCAGAAACTTTTTCGAGGTTACTCATCATGCATACACTTATTATTGTTTTGTTTATTTGTTTTTCTGTAACTCTCTTGTAATAACGGTGAAATTGGCTTGTGATAGAATCGATGCTTGGCTCTGTAGCGCTAACATTGCATGTGTGGTCTTTTTTTAAATTGTGGTCCTGTCACCATCTGGTATCGTTAATAGTAATAGATGAATCGGACACCGAAAATTAAATCTCAAGTCAAAAGGATTAGATTTGTTCATGGCCCTTACTTACTTACTTACTTATCCAAACCAGTGACCAACTGAGCTCTAGCCCTTTGGTCGTTTGCCTTGCCGTAGTTCATGGTTCAAATAATCCATTCATTCTCCTCAATAAAATAAATTTCAAAATCAATTTTCATTCTCCGTTCACCCAGATGTAAACTGATACCAGATTGAGGCACTGGATCACCAAATGTTATTTCATTGTCTACAATTCTGCATGATTTCGGTGTCTCAATTTCTAAAAATGGCTCTATTTCATTTTGCTAATTTTATTGATGTTGTTAAGTGCACTCAAGAAATTTACTTTATTCTAATTTGAGAGAGTATTTTTTACCGAGTAATGATATAGATTCATGACTCTAATGGCAGTGTCTAGATTTTTAAACTTAAATTTTAAACTAAATAGATGTTGAATATGTTCATTTCTAATGTAAAAAAAAAGGAATACAGAGGATAATAAAACCCCCAAAAGATTAACATAAATGAGCATCTTATTATATTAATGTTTGAATAAATCATCATTTACTTCATTATCCTTTTTGCCAGGTTTTATTTGCCCACAGCTTTTTTTAAAAAAATCATTCAAATCTTTCAAATCATTGCCTTGTCCTTTTTTTTAAAAAAATTTTCTACGACGCCATCTTGCTTTTTTAAAAAAGAAACCTTTGTCGCTTTTTGAAGTTTTATTGATGGCTTGAGCCTGAGATGATGTAAAGAAGAATGTGTGCATTTTATTTGAGATTTTGTATTATGTTTTCTTGATATTTTTAATATTTAGTTTCCGTCAGATTACACAAAAAGTGAAAAATAACACATGATAATTGTGATGTAACATTAACTCTCTTGTTGTCACACGAATGAGTAATCGGACAAATTTGGTTGATTTTTATTCATGTTGAATGCGATCGAGTAAAAACTTAAAAAACCTAAACTTGAGATTTTATATGGCACAATATCCATTAAATGTGCTCAAAGCTCTTTACAAGCTTAAGTGTCTTTTTCTCTTTTTAAGCGTATTTTTCTATTTTTTTTTTCTTTTTCATTTCTATTTTTTTTTTCTATTATTTTTTCCTTATCTTTTCTAATTTCGTTATTATCTTTTTTAAAGGTTCAAATAAAATACTTACACAAGGGCTTGTCTTACCATAAAGGGTAATGATTACTTACTTACTTACTAATCCAAACCAGCGACCACCTGAGCTCTAGCCCTTCGGTCTTGTGCCATGACGTAGAAGTTAGACGTCTTTTGTAGTTAAAGGGTTATGATTAAGATTAACTGTAGCATGTCCTTTGAATTGTAACATCATGCGTGTTGGGAAAATAAATTAAATTTACAGAAGCCATACATTGGCTCAAAGGTAAATATAATTTTCCCTCATTTTTATTTCAACCAAGGAAAACAAGATTTATGCGTTTTATACAAGGAGATTGAAAATGATATATACATATATATCATACCAAATTCAGCACGTCTCCCTCATATTTTTTTACTTTTCAGTTTATCATTGTTGCCTGTTGATGGTATGTTACAGTGCAGTCCATTTCTAATCAGCACCTTGGGACCATAAAAATTGTTTAATTTTCAAACTTGGTTGGCATAATCTGTTTTCGAGGAGAAAATGATGTTAAGATGTCATGTCGTTTGAGATTCATCATATGTGACAATCTCTACTCTGGTGTGCATAGCATTGTGTGTAAGCAGCACCCACCAAAAACTTATACTAAACAAAATTACTCTCAAGACTTCATTCAGTCTTACAATGTTAATGGCATCAGACATTTTAATAACATTCATAGGTAATGTGTAAAAAAAAAGTCGCCTCCTTGGGTGTTGACTTTTCGTGGACTGCACTGCAGGTTTTTATTGAATTATAAATTTAGCAGTCATGTTGACATGATTCATTGTTTATACCACGCAGTGAGCTAGGAGGATCATGGGATTTTTACTGGGCAGATGCGTGGGCCATTAAGGAGGTGTTTGACAGCGTCTACCTGGAGGAGCAAATCAGAATTAATCATTTTCGAAACCATTACGAGGTACGGCAGCCATTTTGGAAATCTGCAAAATAAGTTGTTGTAATGGTTGCTGAATTCAGCAGGAAAGAGAGTTTGTTTCCTTGTTGCAGTTTTTTTACAGTTTTAGATTTACATTTTATTTTCTTTAATCCTAATACATTTATTTCGAGGGCTGCAAGCTTATCGATTCATAACAGTTCTATTGTTCTGTTTGTTTTGGAGACAATTTCGTTTTGCTTTGAGAATTTTAGTGACCATTGGTTTAACAAACTAGAATCCAACTAGACCTCCAATTAAATGACGAATTTTGACTTATCAATTCTTAAATTTAACTGTCAGGACGGCTTTTCTATCAAAACTTTATCAGTTTCGTATAATAGACTCAACCATTTTAACCAAGAAGCCAACGTCAGTTTTACTGATATTATTCTTATAATTAAAACTCTTTGTTAGGTTGTCATTTTGAGTAAAATTTGACCCCACTTCAATATAGCTAGTATAGATAGTATGCACTTGGCTAAAAAGCTCACAACATTGCCACCTGGAAGTATAACGGACCAACACACAAAACTCTGTGTAACCTTAAATGTTTGTAGTCAGGTTAATACAGTTAAGTGAGAATTACTCATAAACGCGGATGGCAAAAAACAATAACAAAGACCTGAGTCACGTCAACTTTATACTATCTATAACTGGCAGTGCATTTCATTCAAATAGACCACTGCTATAATGGCTGTAGTCCTTTATGAGTTTAAGACTCGTGAAGCCAAAGGCTATTCCTTTTTATTTAGCATTAAAATGACAGCAACAATTGTTGGCAAGCTTTTGCATGCATAGAAAGCCTGTCTGTTACAGAAATTTCTACCAGATCTAACAGACCTGGCCATTTTGCAAATAAGTCGAGTGCTCTGCCGATTGAACGACAAGCAGTCTCGCCCGAGTCTCTGATGAACCAAAAATGTATTCTCGAGCACAGCAACTTGATTTAAATCAGTGTCTGCTATATTACACGTAAACAAATCAATCCTGACCTTTATAGTTTTAAAGCCATGACGCTGGAGAATATCCTAAGATATGAAATAAGAAATGAACAAGAACATTAGCTCTTTACCCGCTATCACAGAATATATTACTCTAGATCTCATAGTATTTACGAATATGTGACCCATTGTCTCAAAACAGTATTGTGTCAGATCAATCGGAACCAGAAAATTAGAATTTCGAAATAAGATAATGAGAAATTCAAACTTTGAGTTTGAGTGGAAAAGTATAATATATCTATTTTCCACCTTACGTTTCACATTTCCGGCTAAAAATTCAATTTATGGCGCTTAGCTCACCTTGGCATAATACTGTTTTGAGATGATGGGTCACATATAGCCTTGTCTATCAAACAGAGGATTTGGACGTCTAGAAATATAAACGTTGAGCCTGACTTATTCGGATGATGTATGATATAATAATACAAGATGGCAGCTAATTTACTTGAGGGTGTAGATGTGTTTAAAAAAACGTTTTTATTTCCATGCATGTAGTAGTGATGATCTGACGACCCCACTATTTACCTCGGGAATTCCCACTTATTTATGTCATTGCTGTGTACGTCCCTCCTGATGCGAATGCTAACACAGCTTTACGGGTAATTGAGGAGGAATCATTTAATTTTTTAAGAAAACATCCTGATGCCCCCGTAATAATTCTTGGTGATTTCAATCACTGCCCTCCTATAAATTCTTTTTATCAACACGTCTCTGTTCCTACCAGACGAGATAAAACCCTGGATCTGTGCTATACAAATATTAAAAATTCATACAGAAGCGTTCAAAAAGTAAAAATAGGAAATTCAGATCACAATAGTGTGTTGTTGATTCCAACCTACAAAACTAAATTAAGACAACATAAAGCGATTGTGAAAGAAACTCGTCTTTGGTCAACAGAAAATATAAACAAACTCCAAGGTTGTTTTGACTGCACAATATGGGATGAACTCATGTCTGATAACATGTCACTGGACGAGTGGGTTGATGTTGTCACGTCTTATATTCATTTCTGTTGTGATTTGTGCGTGGACACTAAAAGGATTAAAATATTTAACAACAAACCTTGGGTCAACAAACGAGTTAAGTTATTTATAAATATGAAGAAAATCGCTCATATGAGTGGGGACAAAAACAAGCAGCACGAGGCAGAAAAACAATTAAAGAGGGTAATTTATGAAGAAAAACGTAAATATAAAGATAAAATGGAAACAAACCTTAAAAATTCAAATGCATCGCAGGCGTGGAGGATGATTAAAGAAATGGGTGGCGTTAACAACAAAAAGACAGATTTTAACAATGACACACATATGAATATCGAGGAATTAAATAAGTTTTACTGTCGATTCGACACCATTGACAACGTACTTTCAAAAATTAATATCATAACAAAAAATACGTCTCCTCCGCCAGAAATCGAAGAAGAGGCGGTCATCAATGTTCTTAAATTATGTAAAAAGAAAAAAGCACCAGGTCCAGATGGACTTAGTGGGGAACTCATTTCAAACTGTAACAACCAACTAGCTGTCCCTTTCTTGCCTATTTTCCAACGTTCAATAGATGAACAGAAAATCCCAATTATATGGAAAACATCGACTATAATTCCAGTACCCAAAAAGAATCCACCAACTCAGCTGAATGATTATAGACCTGTTGCTTTAACATCAATTATTATGAAATGTCTGGAAAAGATTCTGAAAAGAGAGCTGTTGCAATTTATATATGACCAACACATACTTGATCCATATCAGTTTGCCTACCAACAAAATCTTAGTGTGGAAGACGCACTCCTCACAGTGATGCATTCAATATCAAATCACTTGGATGTTTCACCCGCCAACTACTGCCGAATCCTATACGTCGATTTTTCGTCTGCCTTTAATGCCATGAAAACCAACATATTAATTAGTAAACTGCATGCTCTAAACCTTCCCCATTACCTCATCAACTGGTATAACAACTTTCTCATCGATCGCCCCCAACATGTCAGAGTAGGCTCAAATATATCATCAGTAAAAACTCTTTCAAACGGATGCCCACAAGGGTGTGTAAGCTCACCTCTACTTTACATCCTCTATACAAACGATTGTGTGGCTAGCTTTGATAACTGCCAACTCATCAAGTATGCTGATGACACCGCAATACTCGGCCTGCTCAATGATTCCGTCTCCGAATTTAAATACACTGAGCAAGTTAGTAAATTCAGCAAATGGTGTGCCGATAACTGTCTAGAGCTCAATGTAACAAAAACAAAGGAACAACTGTTTGATCACAGAAAAATAGGAAAAAGAGCAAGACAAATAACAAAAATTAACAATCAGGCGGTTGAAACTGTTGAAACGTTTAAATACCTTGGTGTAATTATAGATAACAGTCTAAGATTTGAATCGCACACCAACAATGTCATCAAAAAATGTAACCAGCGCTTGTATATACTCAGAAAATTAAGGTCTTTCAATGTGAACAGAAAGACCATGATACAAATCTACAAGTCATTAATATTGAGTATCGTTTCGTTTGGCATCACAACGTGGTATGGAAGCTGTGGAACAAAAGAAAAATCCAAACTACATAGAACCCTCAGAGAGGCTTCAAAAATAATTAACACAGACCTTAGAAGCCTTGACACAACTTATATTAATGCAGTTGAGAAGAAATCTTTTAACATTATCAACGAAAAGAGGCATCCGCTGAACGAAAAATTCCAACTTCTGCGCTCCGGAAGACGGTATCTAGAAGCAAAATGTCGGACAAATCGACATAAGACAACCTTCATTCCAACCGCCATAAAATTAATTAACAAATCTTCTGTGGAAAAATGAGACAACCAATGAAAATAACGAGAAGCAGTGTCGTGAATCATCATCATCGACATTGCCGCCGTCGTTATCATCATCATCATCATCATCATCATCATCATCATCATCATCATCATCATCATCATCATCATCATCATCATCATTATCGTAGTCATCATCATCATCATCATCATCATCATCATCATCATCATCATCATCATCATCATCATCACAATCATTGCCATCTTCTTCTTAATATAAGACACTATATTTATAATATGGTTATCTGCTGTCCCAGCAAATATATCGTATCGTTCTATCTGTCTGTGTGTGTGTCTGTGTGTATGTATATATGTATGTATGTATGTATGTAAGTATGTATGTATGTATGTATGTATGTATGTATGTATGAATGTAGGCATGCATATACGATGATATGCTGGTTTGTATGTATGTCTGCATGTATGTATGTATGTATGTATGTATGTATGTATGTATATGTGTTTGTATGTACGCTCATTTCTTTTGTATACACGTGTAGAAACAATGTGCAAGCGTGTATGTTCGTGTATGGCTGTGTCTGTATTTGTAAATGTGTTGATGTTCATACCATGAACCAAACTGAGCATTGTTTACCTCACATGAATTGCCTTTAATTTGGACAATAAAGATTATTATTATTATTATTATTATTATTATTATTATTTAGATAAGTGAATGTTGTAAAATTGTTTTTTTCTTCTTTCTTCTATTTTTTTGTTTAGGAAATTAAGATTTTATATCAACCTTAAGCATGCATTCTTCTTTACAAAATTATCAAAAGAAAAAAAAACTAACGTTCATTAATTTCAGATATTTTATGCTTATCTTTACTAACGCAACATATCTTTATGGTTTGGGTTTTTTTTTAAAAACATTAACAAGAGAGTTATTTATTAACATATGCAGTTTTGGTGTAATTCACATCTCTATATTGATGAATGTGTCCCATGAGTGATTAATATTGCCACCATTATCACTTGACGTACAAGAAAAAATTATTTTAAAAATCTATAACAGCAAAATGAACTAATAATAATAATAATAATAATAATAATAATAATAATAATAATAATAATAATAATAATAATATAATTATATTGCTTAAAACATTAAACACTACACGGAGAAATTTTTTTGGTAAACAGTCCGTCTTTAAAATATTTTATGTAGTTTTTTTTGTGCTGATAGGGGTCTTAGATTTTGCAACCTTGACCTTAACAGTCTTGTTGGTGGAGTAGCCTTTTAAATCAAGCCGTAAAGATTATCACTGCTTTACCAAAGATTTAACATATAATTGCTTACAACATGAAGAAAAAGTGATGTATTAGTTGTGATAATAAAAACAAAAAAAAACAAAACAAAAAACCCATAAAAATTAGAATAGTGTTGCAAATTTGTTTTACCTCCGAATCTTTTCTTTTCTTTCTTTTCTTTTTTTAAAAATGATTTTATTAAGTGAAACTCAAAATTATGAAGATATTCTTTTCCAGATCGTTTTTAAATCGTTACGAAATGTAAATCAATCGAATTAACAGAGAATTGGAATAAATAGTTGAATAAATAGATACGTTTTTAACTTTGAATTATATTTGTTTCTTTGATCTGATTTGTGTTAACTCTTTCTTGAACAATTTTTAAAAACATTTTTGTTATTGACAAAATTTTAGCCTTTTAGAATCATTTAAAAACAGCACATTAACCATTACCATTAAATATTCTAATCCTAGGTAAAAAAAAAAAAAAATGAATTTCCTCTCATTCCATGACTGAATAGATAATCTGTTTTGACATCATGTCATAGTTACATTGTATTAGAAAGTTTTAAGCAGATGGTTTGATCTTTATTTCCTCCATTTTATTCTAAGACTTTTGAAATCAGAAAATTAATTACGTACTAGACTGTTGAGATAACAAACTTTTAATTTTCTTTCTTACCTGTATTTTTTCTATCCCCCCCCCCTCCCCCCCCCCCCCCACACACACAAATACTTTCTGCTTATGGAACAACCTACCTGCTAGCAGCAAACTTTTAAAAAACAAGCAATAATGAGATCTTTTTAAAGGTGCTCTACAGACTATCAGGAAATTAAAATAATTTTTCTCTTGGATTTGCTACATTGACCTTAATACTCAGTCTGAGTCACTTTGTTTAATTTGAAAAAAGAAAAAGAAAAGATTATTGCGAACTAGTAAATGAAAGCTATTCCAGCTGAGCAGTACTACATTTCATGTAGGGTTAGAAAAATGTTAATGAAAATAAATGAATAAATATAACCCAACACAACAACCTACAACAAAAACAAAACAAACCAAAACAAAAACAAACAAAAAAACCCCAACAAGACAAACAAAATTTTAGAAACATTAAGAAAAAGAAAATTAGGTAACTTTCCTGATAGTCCGCAGTGTGTATACATCTACAATATGTAATCAGTATTTACTATTTAAGTTCACCCTTAGAACTGCAATCATACTTATAGATCCAGTACTCTAATGGACAAACGTCCTCTCCAGCACAGGGGTGTCAGAACTTTGTTCAGCTTTGCGTTCGTGAAGTATGACATTCAACTTGTGACTCCTATACCAAAGGTTCAGAACCTGATATGGGTAGCACAAAGTTGGATCCTAGAGTAAGGCTCTCTTTAAAAAAAAAAAACTTGAGGGTTTATATAGGGTAATTTCCACTAAATGTGCTCAAAGCGCTTTACTCACATTTTCTCACCATACTCAGGCATGAAATGAATTGAGAACCTCGCTGGTAACAGCACTGAATCTATTAAAAAAAAAAAAGAAATTGAAATTTTAGTATTGTATTGTGGTGTGAGGTTTGGCATATTTAACATTTATTACCTGGTTTGATTTATGTAAAGGATTAGAAATTCAGAACAGAGGGTAATGGATTGTCACCTATAACCTTTAACTCGCTCCTTACTGATCCTTTTTAGTATTTTCCCAAAATGACAGGCTTTCCCAGCAGAAAAATTGATTTTTTAACTCAATCAAACTCTCTACAAAACAACTTTGTATAGAACATTAATTAAACAAAGATCATTCTTCAAAGTTTGTGATATTACTAAATTAATCTGAATAAGAAAAATGTATATTTTGTGTCGTTACAAATGTGACGATTTTGCTGCAGGTGGTAAGTAGAGGGTTAAACGGTATTATGCTGGGTTGATTTAAATACCAATAATCAAATATATAATAAAAATAAATATGAGAGTTGAGAAAAGGTTTTAGGTTTTATCAAGGAGAATGAAATTTCTTACATTCACAAAAATTGATTATTTCACATGTCTGGTCACTTTCACTTTTAACTGCCTCTTTGACATCTGTGCCATCCAGACATTGTACCATTTTGATACGATGGGTTGTCATGGCTTTAAAAAATTGAGCTTTTACATAGCACAATATCCACTAAACATGCTCAAAACGCTTTACAAGGGGTCCCTGGAAGTGAAAAACCACTTTTTCGGAGAACTGAATACATATCTTATGTAATTGATCTTCTGATTTCAGAGTGATGGCATCTTGTTTTCTAGTCTAAATATATACTGGTCATCTGTAAAGATAATCCATCCTTGTTCTTTTACGCCTCGTAATCCTAAGAATCTGCTTATAAGTCTTGCTACTAAAATAGTTATGCCAAATTTTGATTCAATACATAGCATATTCATTATTAGTCCTCTGAAGGACTGTTTACATACTCACTTCCAAGGATTTTGGATCCGGAAAAGTAGAAGGTGTGACATCACATCTTCTCTACCCTATTTATCCCAACATGATACAGTTTTGGTATGGAGGGTCACTTTATGGGAATGTTGAAAATAATGGCATTATTATCGGAAAACTGCAGTGATTTTTTTTGTTGTTGTATTCTTATGTTTACATTATTATGCAGTTTTGTGTTTTTTAATTTTCCTATTTACAGCTGACCAGAAAAAACTTGATGGTGAAAAACCTGAAGAGATTACGCAGAAAACTTGAAAGAGAGTCAGGAAAGAAGGAAGCCCTCAAATATCCTTTTGTCATCACGTGCTGTACATGTCATATTTGCTGAGGTTTAGTAGTTGATCTATTGAATAATCAGCCCCCTAGATCCGAAGAATATATTGCTTTTTGTACCCAGAAGAGAGGATCTTGATAACTCAATTAGTGACGTGCTTGCGCCATAAATAAAGGGACTGGTTTAGAATCCAGGTTGATTTGAGTTTTAATTTTTTTTAAAATTAATACTTTATTTTTTACCCGTATGTATACTACCGCTAACTTCTAGGTCTGTAAGATCCTGTGCAAATTACTTTAATATTAAATAGCAAGCATATTTCGATATTGTTTTAAGAAACATCAGGCCAAGCCATGGAGCCACAGTTTATCCCAGTAACCATTCAACACTTGTTTACAAAAAATGTTTTATATAAGTATATGACACTAGAAGAGTCAGAATTTGAGTCAACTGCATCCAGGGCTGATAATAGTCCCTTTGCTAGTGATTTGAGCAAGTGCTTTCATATAGCTATCGTGTTGCCCAGTACACATAAATACGTACATTAAAAATTTTGATGCATACTTTTTGCATGCTGTTGTTAATTTTAAAATAAATCCAGAAAGTAGATTCCTTATGATGGATTGCGTTCATTTGGTATAGAAATATTTATAAACACGATTTGTTGCATTCCTTGACCAGTCAATACATGTGACTTTTTCCCCTCAACTTATGAGTTACCTGTAAGTATTCCTTGGTTCATCCCCCCCCCCCCCTCCCCTAATCTTTTCAACACTTGCTTTTTTATTCTTTCTCTCTCTCTCTCTCTCTCTCTCTCTCTCTCTCTCTCTCTCTCTCTCCCTCTCTCTCTGTTTATACAGATTATTTTTTATCATAGCGCATTTAAACCGATTTTTAAAAATGCAGTATGGCTTCCAAATGTTCATATTTACTTCCTTTCAAATTTGGTGCAAATTGGTTTATAAATAATGAAGTTATAGAGAATTTGGTGAGGGACATTAAGTTTGAAACAGTAGATACATTATGAAACATAAATTTTGGTTACAGCAGCCTACTAGGAGAATTGAAGCATTTGAAGGAGCAAGATGAAAATGGGGCATTGGCTACATAAATATTAATTAATTTATATATATTTATATTCAAACTTTAAAAAATACAAAAACAAAAACTAACCAAAAAAACAAAGTAACAAACAAAAAAAAACAAAAAACAAATTAGTTTAAAAAATATATAATGAACAGGACAAAAATACAAATAACAAAAACAACAAAACCTTAAACAAAAAACAAAAATAAAAAGTAAATCCAATTGAGCCAGTCTTATTTATTTATTTATTTATTTCTTCAAACTTTCTGTCTGTCTGTCCAGTCGGAGTACCACATGTTTGTGGACGAATTCAGGAAAACGCCAGGATCCATCTGGATCATGAAACCCATTGCCAAATCCCAAGGCAAAGGCATTTTCCTGTTCAAACGTCTCAAGGACATCACGGATTGGAGACGGGTGAGACACAATTTGTCGTTATTGTATAGAGAAAAAAAATACAAAAGTGGAACAATTTTGGGTCGGGGCTCCGGAGTAAGGAAAGAAAAATATGGAAAAGTAGTCCTTCAGAGCCGGTGTTTCTATAGATAATAGCAATTGCTTGCTACCTTTGGATAGGACGCTAGTACTTTCTGCCAGATCCAAGAGTCCCAGCTACCCATTCACTGCTACCCCCCTGATGAAAAGTACAGAAACAAAAACATTCCCTGAGCCATTGGAATCTCCTGCTACATGCAGCTTGGGATTCTCTGTACATCATTAAAATAATTTGTGTTAAAATTCTGTTTATAGTCCCAATTTTCTTATAGTTAATTTATTTATGTATGTATTTATTTATCTTTTATTTATCCATTTATACATCTGTTTTATATATTTTATTTGTTATTTATTATTTATTTATATAATTCATGTATTTATTGATTTGTTTGTGTACCTAACTCGCGTTGCTGTCTTTTCAGGGAGTCGAATACCAGCCAACCTTGAAGAATGAGGATGGTACCAACCAGCCTGTGGAGACGTACGTGGTACAGAGGTACATCGAAAACCCTTATCTCATCAACGGACGCAAGTTTGATATTAGAGTCTACATCCTGGTCACCTCAGTAAGAACTTCTATTGATATTTCACGCCTCCCAACTTGAAATTCTAAAAGTTTGTGGTTCTCAATCCCATAGGTAGTCATAATGCCTAATTTGATAAACATAACAAGATTCAATAATCCTTCATAGTCTTAAAAATGTGTGCTCGGGTACAAAAATTTCCATTTCATCAGTTTTATTGAATTCAGGAATAGACTATAATTATGTATCTGGAGCCAATGGGTTTTTTTTTTTTGCGAACTTTTGTGGAATTTTGGTAAGACTCATATCTGATTGTTATAAAAAAATGTTGTCACTGCAGAATATAATCAAAATGATTTAAACTAGAGCATTTATATAGTGCAATATCCACTAAATGTGCTCAAAGCATTTTACAAAGGGTCCCTGTCCAATAGCAACACATAACATGTAGAACGAGACATGACGTGTAAATGTGAAGTTCATGTCATTCATGATTAAACAGAATATGTGGATGGGTGTGCTTGAAGGTCTGCATGTGGAAGCATTGTATTTTTTTTTCAACTGTTTCTGTCGTAGTTTTAATTTTATTTCTGCAGTCTGAAGGTTTGATTAAAAAAAAATAATGTAAAAAGTATCAGAAGTGTTTTAAATAATCAATAGGAAACAGAAGGTATACATTTTTAAAAAGGGAACTCATGTTATGGCAAGAAATGAAGTGAGTAGGAAAGTGCCAGAAGACAACAGAGAATAATAACGTCGCTGCGGCAATGGGGGCTTGAATCCACAACCTTACTGGTAAGACAATTCCACCTGGCTGCAGAGATCGTGACTCTACCATATGAGCTATCCACGATCGTGGATAGCTCCATGGATAGCTTATACGGTAGAGTCACAATCTGTCCGGCGAGGCAGAGTTGTCGTACCAGTAAAGTCGCCAGTTTGAGCCCCCATCGCCGCCATAAAGTTTTTATTCTCCATTATCTTCTGGCACTTTCCTACTCACTTCATTTCTTGTTATTATCAACATAAGTGCCTGCTCCACTCACATTTCTGAATTAAAAGCTCATGTAATGAAGTTTTTACACAAAGTAAAATAAGCAACAGTTGTTATTTTATACATTTTTTTCCTACTACCTATTCTTGATCTTTCATCAATATTGAAATTTGTTAAAGCTGGTGCATGTCATGATAATGTCTCTTTTTGTTTTTATTCCAGTACAACCCCCTGAAAGCATGGCTTTACCGTAGTGGCTTTGCACGCTTTTCCAACACACGCTATTCCCTGGACTCTATTGAGGATGCCTGTATCCTTTCTGGATGTTTGTTGTCATGAAATATTCAAAGAACAAATAAGCAACAAGCAACAGTTCTGTCCAAACTGTCTTGATGCTTGATTTACTTTTTAAATTCAACCCTAGAATACTACAATTAAACCACAATGATACAGGGGGAAGCATGGCATCTAAAGTAGTCCTTCAGATCATTAAACTGGAGTTAACCCTGGTTTCTGAGGCATGAAATAGACAAAAGCAATTGATTGCTACCCTTTGGATAGGATGCCAGTCTATCAAAAAGTACTTTCTGTCAGGTCTGACAGACCCAGCTACCCAATCACTGCTGTGTGGACACGGGGAGTCAGAAATTTTTTTTGACTTCATCCGTAATCAATCTTGGTCCATGTGCACATGAAGCAACGGCTCTACTAACTGAGCTATCAGAACACCCCTAGCATGGCATATGGATATGGTTTTTGCTTTGTAGCCAGTAGGTACCAATTTCAACTCCTCCTGCTGCGCCTTGTGACGTTGTGCTAGTCACCTTTGCTTCACTGTGGCTAATGCCTGGATTATTCTAGTTTTTCCCTAGGAATAGACCTTAAAGAAAAATTTCTCCTTGGGGATGAATGGATGGAATGTTGATTCTGATTTTTTGATCTGAAAGTAATTTGAAGAAAGTAACAAAAATGTATTTTTTTAAAAATTCGATTTGCAGCACCTTAATCATCCCAATAATATGATACCGTTTTGAGGCATTGGGTCACATATTGAGGAAAAATATTATTTTTTGTTAAAGAACTAAAAGGAAAATTCTCACTTTTTTTTACCATTTTAACTTAAAATTTGCTATTTGTCATCTGGTTCATGTTAACACAATATCGGATTGAGGGTCGCGTTTTGTGGTTGCAGTTTCACCTTAACCCTCAACCCTAATCCAGATGTTCACTTGACCAATGTGGCCATACAGAAAACAGCTCCAGACTACGATCCTGAGAAAGGATGCAAGTGGTCAACTCAGGCTCTGAGAAGGTACCTGACTGCCAAGCATGGACAGGATAGGGTAAGATCAGAAATTGATCAATCGTCGTTCGGGGATCAAACTTGAGGCTTCTACATAACATTGGAGAAGTAGAAGAAGAGGAAGAAAAATATTTCAACGATTTCAACCTGAAACATTCTTTATATCATATTATGATTCATAAAGAAAAAAACAAAAACAAGAGCATTTATATAGTGCGATATCCACTAAACGAGCTCAAAGCTCAAAGGGGTCCTTGGCTGCCAGCAACACTTAAACATGTAGGGTGAGACATGATGCCTGTTAGGTGATATTGCATTTTTTCCCCACAGAGACAACACGGTTAACAGCCAGGTACTCATTTTACACCTGAGTATGGTGAGAGAATGTGAGTAAAGAGTTTTTTCCAAGGACTCAACCATGCACCACTCAGAGCGAGACTAGAAACTCGGACCCTCTGATCTGAAAGTGAGTGTTATACCACAAGACCACATAGCCGCCGCATAATGAAAATAAGTTGAATACCTATCCCAATATCAATTAAATAAACTTCATTAACAAAGTTTAAGAAAAAAAAAGGATTTGAAATTATCTCAAAAATTCACATTCAACTAAGCAATTCAATTCAAAATTCTGTGCATCAAGGATGATGAAACTGTAGAAATGTTATATGAAACATTCAATGTTGTTTTTTTTTCTAAAAATGATAACCTTTTTTTGTTGTTGCCAGGTAAACAAAGTGTTTCAGGATATGACCAACATCTTCCTCCTGAGTCTCCAGTCCTGCCAGAAAGTGATGATCAATGACAAGCATTGCTTTGAATTGTACGGCTACGATATTCTTATTGACTCGGATCTCAAACCGTAAGTGTGTTACCTCTTATGTGTGTGTGTGTGTGTGTGTGTGTACATATGTGCGTGCGTGTACATATGTGCGTGCATATGTGTTTTTGTTTTGTCTGGATTCTATAATATATAATTGAGCTTTTGTATAGCGCAATATCCACTAAACGTGCTCAAAGTGCTTTACAAGGTGTCCCTGGCCAACAGCAACACGTAACATGTAGGACGTGACATGACGCCTGGTAGGTTATATTACAATATTTTCGGACAGAGATAACGCTGTTAACAGTTGAGTACTCATTTTACACCTGAGTATGGTGAGAGAATGTGAGTAAAGAGCCTTTTCCAAGGACTCAACTATGTGCCGAGCGAAGTTCAAACCCAGGACCTTCTGATCTGAAAGCTAGTGTCCTACCACCAGACCACATAGCTGCACAACTCTTAACTCTTGTATAACTATAGAATTAAATTGCTTTGTTTCATATTGCATGTTTGAGTGGTTGTATGTTTGAGTGAAAGTTGTCACATTACTGTTTAGTGCTTTGAGCTTGTTGAGATATGGGGCAAGGCGCTATATAAAAACCATATATTATTATTACTATTATTATTGTTTATGTGTGTATGTGCATGCGTGTGTACGTATATGTTTTTGTTTTGTCTGGATTCTATAATGCTGTGTTGTACAGCTTGTTTTGCTGATCAAAATTATGTATAGTATGTATATATTCCTTTTGAGTTAAGGGTTTAAAAAATCAATTTTATGTTGGATGGGAATGATGTTTAGGGGAAAATCTGTAAAATGGTCTGGTGTTGAGGGGAAAATCTGTAAAACGGTCTGGTGTTGAGGGGAAAATCTGTAAAATGGTAGGTATTGAGGGGAAAATCTGTAAAATGGTCTGGTGTTGAGGGGAAAATCTGTAAAATGGTCTGGTGTTGAGGGGAAAATCTGTAAAACGGTCTGGTGTTGAGGGGAAAATCTGTAAAATGGTAGGTATTGAGGGGAAAATCTGTAAAATGGTCTGGTGTTGAGGGGAAAATCTGTAAAATGGTCTGGTGTTGAGGGGAAAATCTGTAAAATGGTCTGGTGTTGAGGGGAAAATCTGGAAAATGGGTTGGTGTTTAAGGGAAAATATTTTTATGAGACATTGCAAGTTAATTTCTTCTTTCATCACTTTTTTTACACTGTTCCATGCCCTGTTCTCCCAGTTGGCTGATTGAAATCAACGCATCACCGTCTCTAACCGCCAGTAACAAAGAGGACTACGAACTCAAGTTTGGACTCCTGAATGATGTTCTCAATGTTCTGGATTTGGAGAACAGGTAAAGGGGGGAAAATCGTGAGAGGGTTGTGTAGCTGTAGTACATTGGTACGATCTTTAACTGGCAACTGAAAGACACCTGCTTTAAGAGACATTTGTAAGTCATTTCGCTCTCCCTGCCTCGCAAGACACTGTTTGTGTAATATATTGAATATAATGACCCAAAGTGGTTTTTATCCTTACAAAAAATAAATTACTTCATAAGGATGAAAACTTCTTTCAAAGTCATTACGTTCATAGAGATCTGCAATGAGTGATGTGTGTATGTGTGTCTATGTGTGTTTGTGTCTATGTGTTTGTATGTGTGTAGGTGTGTGGATGAAAACTTCTTTCAAAGCCATTACGTTCATGGAGATTTGCAATGAGTGATGTGTGTTGTGTGTTTGTGTGTGTATGTGTATGTGTGTAGGTGTGTGGATGAAAACTTATTTCAAAGCCATCACGTTCATGGAGATTTGCAATGAGTGATGTGTGTATGTGTGTGTATGTGTGTGTCTATGTGTTTGTATGTGTGTAGGTGTGTGGATGAAAACTCCTTTCAAAGCCATTACGTTCATAGAGATCTGCAATGTGGGATGATTAGCGTTGTTATTTCAGCCAAACCCTTCCTTTGTCCAATTCAAGGTTAAAATATAATCTTTTAATTTTATTTAAAAAAAAAAAAAAAAAAAAGAGGAAACTCAGTAACTGTAAAAACTAATATTCAAGAATGACCCTCGATTTTCAACTGATTTTCAAGTATAATGATAAAATAGAAATATGCTTAGACTGAAGAAAATCACCAAGGACCTTGAAATTTGGTTTAAAAAGGTTTTGTGGCTTGTTTCGTGTTATTTTATCATCATAATAAAACTTTTGAAAAGCCTTTGATAGATTTCATGTGATGTATTAATGTTTATTCTTGGTATGGCTGAAGAAGGGTCTTAAGTTATTTTTTTAAAAGTTATTATATATTCATTTTTATTCATTGCTTTAGACATTATAGATACAGGTACAATATTTATTATTATCATCATCATCATTATTATTATTATTATTATTATTATTATTATTATTATTATTATTATTATTATTCTGGGTGGGGATCCTGACCTCCCAAAGTGGCCAGGAGGTACATACTGTGTCTTCTATCCCCTTATATCTGTTTTCCAACATGCTATCTGTCTTTGTCTTGGAATGAGATTACTTGGTTTTGTCCTGGCCCTGGCCGGGGTCCTGGCTGGGAGGGAAACAGTCAAATGCACAGTTATTGTTTTGGGAGATGATATTTTTTTTCCTTGTAAATCATCTCTCCGTTATGTGTGTTATTATATTTGTTATTTTTGTATTATATATAATGTAAGCATTTGAGTGTATTCCTCTTTGTTGGATTTTGTGCTTGTGTCCGGATGAGACTTATAGGTGATCTCAAACTAAGTACATTGGTGGTATGCTCTTGGAATCTACATCTGATCCCTATTTGTTTCCAGTTCCCCTTTGTCTTGGGTGCTTTAATTGTAATTCTAGAACTTGTTACTTTCCCATTTTCTTCCTTTTTACTGGCGCTGATATAACCTAAATGTGTTGCAAGCCCTGTAAAACCTTAAAAACAAAAAACAAACATATTATTATTATTATTATTATTATTATTATTATTATTATTATTATTCTATAACAATAATCAGGTTGACGGGCAGAGAGAAGACAGTTGGTCTCTTTGACCTCATGTGGGATGATGGGCCGGTATTTGCTGAGGAGGGGATGATGGGACAAAACACAAATGCTTTCTGCTCCTCTACAAATGCATTGCTAGGTGAGTACTGCCATATCACACACAGACCTGGTATTCGGCCAGGTGGTGGGGTGCGAGTTCTGGTAGGGTCCTTCTATAGCTCTACAACGGTACAAGGTCTCATCTTGTCACGAAACAATGTTAAGCAAGATGGGTGACAATGATCGTGTGAAAAATGCTGGACCTGACGCCGTGTCCTCATGGGTGCCATTTTCCGGTTCATGCCGGAATTCCGGTTTCGCGATGTCTCGAAGTCAAATACCTCCGGTTTATGTGTACAGTAATCGGTAAAAATTCGAAAACGTGATCCAACTGCACTGTGAGTATTTCACTATGTATTATAAGTTGGTTTTAAAATCAAATTAATTTCCTCATTGTGTCAATATGTTTGGGGTGTAATCATTTAATAATGGTATAAAAACGGTGATGAAATAGTAAAGGTTAGGCCGTATTTTCAGTAGGAACATTTTCAGGTTTGGCAAAGTGTCGAGATTTTAGTTTCAGGTTTCAGCACTTTTTCCTGCTGGCACCCATGCGTGTCCTTGGGTAAGGCAATTTACACATATCACCTGGGTACACAGGCAGTACACAGATACTATTAGAGTGTTAGTACAAAAAAGGATATTGAAAAGGCAACTGGTAGGTACTGTATGAAATGGAAATACACATCCATATCATATGGCCTGCTGGGGGAAATAAATGTCGTTATGAAGTGCATTGAGCATGTTAACTCACTTAACCCTAACACCGACTATATCCGTAGTTTACCCGGGTTACTTTTACCCCATGCCTATTTATTGCATTTTTTTCTAAGACAAATGATTATTATTATTATTAATCTTCCTATTCCGTCTGGTCCATTTCAGGCTGTGTCAATGATCGAAGCGAGACCCTGCCCCAGATGTTCAAGACAGCCCAGGCCTACAAGAAGATGGCTGCTCAGTGATAGTGACTTCCCTTCCCTCTTTCCTCTCATATCTATGATAACTTTAACTAGCCTTGATCGACCAACCAGGCTTACAACACGGGGGGAGGGGGGGGGGGGGGAACTGGTGCAATGACCCACCCATTACGTCTGCCATGTGTTCAGTGCTTACATCAGTCATAGCACATTACAGTGGAATCCTAATAAATCGAACACTACTGGACGAGACTAGAGAGATTTGGTTGAGTTTAGGAAAGGTTGAATTTATCCATTATCAATGTAAATGTTGCTGCTTGAAGCTCAAAGAAATAACTAATACTGTGATATTGAATGTAAGCTTCAATTTAATTACAAAAACAGATCAAATGAATGTTTCGGGTTTCCCCTTTATCTGTGGTGTTTCATTCATCCTGTTTTGTTGATAAAGGGGAAACCTGAAACGTTCATTTGATCAGTTTTTGTTATTAAATTGAAGCTTACATTCAATTTCACAGTATTAGTTATTCAATTATCAATGGAACATATTTTTTTTGTGTGTGTGTGTGTTTCGTTAGAATATGTTACTAATGTTAGTGAGTAATATTGGTGTAAGTATGTGTGTATATGTTCATGTATGAATGTAAATGAATCTGTGATTGAGTTTGTGTGCATGTGTATGTGTTTGTTTCTTCATGTGTATTCTCAAAATTGTCAAAGAATGAATGTATGAATGACAATTAATATTGTAAAGCGCTGCTGAGCACTTATGTGGAAGTTGAGCGCTATATAAATATCATTATTATTATTATATATTCGATAAAGAACAGAAAATTTGTTGACTTTAAAAGTGTTGACGTTATACGGATTCCACTGTATTATTAAACCGTATCATCCCTCTGGGTGGGGATCCTGACCTCCCATAGCGGGCAGGGAGGTACATACTGTGTCTTCTATCCCCATATATGTATTTTCCAACATGCTTTCTGTCTTTGTCTTGGAATGAGATTACTTGGTTTCTTTCCTGGCCCTGGTCAGGGTCCTGGCTGGGAGGGAAACAGTCAAGTCACTGCGTGGCATTTTCCCATCTGAGCGGTATTTCAGTGCTAGGTCAACCTGACCCCATTAGTGGGGTCAGCCCATGGGTGGAACAGGTAGCGGTCAGTAGGAATCTGTGATGCCGCTGATTGTAATTAATAGCTGCAATATTTCATGGTATTGCTCAGTTGCTAACACAAATATGAAAATTGTTCCCTCACCACAAGCAAAGCAAGGGTTTCTTTCATCATATGCCATGGTTGATAATAATGTATCCTCTTAAGGCTGCTCATAAGAGAGGTGTCAATTTAGTGGTTTTTGAGCTATCAATGAAATTAATTTGTTGTAATTTGCATATCAATATTTTAATTCCCAGCGGCAGAAAATGATTGAAACAAGCATCATTATAAAGTAAAATGATGATCTTGACACATGCCAAGTTTTGTTGTCCGGGCAGTAAAACCTTGAAAGATATGAATTTTTTATTGTAAATTTCATATTTGGCATGACTTGTTGAGATCCTTATTTTCTCTCCCATAGTATTCCATGCCATGAATTATGTCCAAATATCAGTTTAGGAATAAATAATAAACCATCAGACGAAAATAATACTAATATTATTTTTTAAGCATTTCACTGATTTAAATATTATGAGTTTTGGGCACATTTGAAAGCCAACTTTTTAATGGCTTGATAACTTTTTTCTATACTTAAATCCCTTACGATTCAAGTCAAAATTATTTTTTTTTATGACTGTTAGGCATTGTAGTTTGAAGATGTATACGGTACTGCTTTTGTGTGGTTGTCTCAAGAAATGCCGACTTTATAGTGTCATATAGGTGTCAATGTTTAGGGTATTCTTGCATGTTGAATAAGTAATATAATGTAAGTTCAAGTTCTCCTTTTGTGCACAAGTGAATGTGTTCCCAAAATTTAAATGATCTGCTGTGGTATGCCTGTGGTGTTGTACTGATTTCACTCTGGTTGTTATTCAATTGTTTTATCTCTAAATTTTACTGACTGGAGTTCATTGGTTTATCAGATGACTTTATAAGACAATGACTAAATGTGTATTCTTGGAGGAAAGGAGATGATTCTATATAACCTGTATGGACAGTGTGTTCGTTTTGAATGTAGTTGGTCAATAAGGAGAAAAAGGTTACTACTTGGAATAAACTATATGCCCTCATAATTTTGAATCCTCTTTTGTCCACATACTATGTCCGTCTGTTTGAGCAAATCATTTAATTTAAAAGAACCAGTGTTTAGTGTTAGTTGTAATTGATTATTGATACTGCAATATTTGTAACATGTCCAGTAACCTTGTTGGGTGATTGATTTTTTTTCTTGTAAAGAAGTCATACTTTATAGGCAGATTGATAGTAAATTGAGATATTGACATCATACACAATAGTGGTTTTTAGTCTTTACTGGTCAATAAAATATTATCTTTATTGAGTTATTTTACCACATAAAGACATAAAGAGCTGTCATCAGTATCTGTTATGGAAAATTGCATTGCCAACATAAAGGATTGGATGAAACTAAACAAATTTAAATTTAATGATGACAAGACGGAAATGATAATTTTTGGAAATAGGCATCAACTCTCAAAAATATCTACAAATGAGATACTAGTGGGTGAAAATGCTATTAAACCTAGTTCTTGTGTGAGAAATCTTGGGGTGTATTTAGATCAAGGGTTATCCATGGAAGATCATGTTAAAAAAATATGCCAATGTTGTAACTATCACATTAGAAACATTGGAAGAATCAGACATTATATTGATGAAGATATTACAAAGATGCTTGTTAATTCGTTTATTACTAGCAGATTAGATTATTGCAATTCCCTTCTCATTGGCTGTCAAAGTAGATTAATTCATCAACTACAAAAAATTCAAAATAAAGCGGCTAGACTTATAACATTAACGAAAAAAAGAGATCATATAACACCAGTTCTCCAGGAATTGCACTGGCTTCCTGTGAAGTATAGGATAGAATTTAAAATATTGTGCTATGTTTTTAGATGTCTGGATGGATTGGCTCCTGAATATTTGCAGGAACTGATTAAAAAATATGAACCCACTCGAAATCTAAGATCATCTCAGTCCCAACTTCTAAAAGTTACCATCTCAAAATCCACTTTCGGTGAAAAAGCCTTTTCATTCATAGCTCCACGCCTATGGAACGCACTTAGTCCTCGGACAAAGTCCTGTGAAAACTTATCATCTTTCAGGAAATGTCTGAAGACTGAGTTGTTCCGCGAGGCTTATTTTTCATGAAATGGATGTTGCTTTGATTCTGTTTTTTTTTTTTTTTTGTATGCATGCTTATTGTGTATCATGTAGTGTCGTGATTTTTAATTTTGTTGTTTTTAAACATTTTTATTTTTATTTTTATTATGTAAAGCGCCGCAGAGCACGATTAACGTGGATGTTTAGGCGCTATATAAATTCATTATTTACTAAATTCATTATTTACTAAATCATATCAGTTTACTGTTATGATCAATACAACTGTTTGAGAGGAACGGAATTGGTAAAAACAATATACAGAACTTACTAAACCATGAATAAATCAAGAAAATCAACTGCCAATATGATAATATTGCACAGGGACATAGATGCATATATGTACTTTTGATATTTATTAAAATTCTTGAGATACTGCCGCTGAGTTTTGAATAACAAATTTTTTATTTAAGTGCACCATAATTTACAAGCGCTTAAAATTAGATCAACAATTTGTGATATTCAAAGAAAACTATTAACCACAAGAATGTCAAATTTTCACTGATGTTTAGAAAGACAACTGATTTTTCAAATCAAAATAATGAAGTGAAAGAGTCTGTTATTGTTTTCCCGCTATACAGACATATTATAAGACCATAAATTTCCATAATTGCCCCCATTGGACACGGCACTGCCTGATACCAGTTGAACTCCAATGACCTCATGCAGGTAGTGAGCAGGGAGGGTTATTGGTCCCTTGGGAGTTCCAACTGAAATAGCGCTGATTCCACGCAGTGAAGTGCATAGTTATTGTTTTGGGAGATGATATTTTTTTCCTTGTAAATCATCTATGTTATGCATTGTATTATGCTTAGTTTACATATTATATTATATAATTTGTAAGCATTTGAGTGTGTTCCTCTTAGTTCCGGCCTGTGCTTGTGTCTGGATGAGACGTTTAGGTGATCTCAAACTAAGTACTTTGATAGTGTGCTCTTGGAATCTACATCTGTTTCCTATTTGAACCAATTCCCCTTTGTCTCACCTTTTCTTTTGTGCTTTAATTGTAATTCTAGAACTTTTACTATCCCATTTTCTTCCTTTTTACTGGCGCTTATATGACCATAATGTGTTGCAAGCGCCGTAAAACCCTTAAAACAATAAAACAAAAACGTATCATCCCTATCAAGTGAACGAACTGTGTCCTTATAAAATTTAGTCTAAAAGGTGCTCTTATTTTTACAGTTACAGACAGAATGAAGAAAATGTGTCCCATGAACTGAAACTAGCCCATGACCTTGACCCTTTCAAGGAAGAAGGGAAGTTAAAAATAAAAGTAGCTAAGGGAATACTGCTATCTGGCGTCTCTGGTGTACACCAAAATGGCTGCAGGCTGAAGGTGATGCGTACATATTTTATAGTCCTAGTGTTGTTGACAGACCTCACAATTGCTGTATCACCAAGTGTGGAGGGGATGGGGGGGGGGGGGGGGCCCTTAATAGGGATGATATGGTATCTGCCTTAACTCACTCAATCCTAGAGATTTTTGCTACTTTTCAAATTTGGAGAAAAAAAAATGTATTAAAAAATGAACATGTGCATAGATAGTTTTATTCAACAGCCATAACATGTAAAAGTGAAGAGCATTAGCTTTGATACCACGTCTATAATTTGTCTCAGAAAAATGTAATAAATAGGCATGGGGTAAACCCAGGTAAACCACGGATATAGTCGGTTTTAGGGTTGAGTGAGTTAAAGAAGATAAGTCTTAAATGGCATAGTAAGTCCCTGGGGAAAAAGTCACTCGTTTTGTTGATGGTGTAGATTATTTTATGGTTTTATATAATTCATTCACTACGCGCTTGGTTATCGTTGACCATTAAATTTCTAATATAATGACCTGTTGTTAAACTGTTGTGCTTTTGCGAATGTTGGATTCACTTTGATGATAGATCTGATTCTAATGCAAATAAAGGCTGGTTTTCCACAACACGTTAAGTTGATTTTCCTACTTTTTGAGATTTTCCATCCATGAGATAAATTGAAACGTAAACTTTATTTTAAGCATCAAATGGCACAAGAATTTCCCTAGATTTGAGTGTGAATTTGAAGTTTTAATATGATACAAATAGTAGACCGAATGAGAAATTGTAGGGGAAATAATCCTCAATATCTCAAAAATGGGAAAAACAGAGTTAGGGAGTTTTGGAAAACCAGTCTTCAAATATATTCTATTTAATATAGTCTTATTTATCCACACCCATCTAAATTACATTATTAATGGCTTTGGTCGAAAACCTTTCAACTCGGGGAAAAACCCAACTTTACTCAACCTACTTACTCAATCTCTGGGTGGGGTTCCTGGCCTCCCATAGTGGGCAGGGAGGTACTTGCTGTGTCTTCTATCCCCCTGTATCTGTTTTCCAATTGCTTTCTGTCCTTGTCTTGGAATGAGATTACTTAAGTTTTGCCCTGACCCTGGATGAAGACTTGGATTTCGCTTTTGATCCAGAATAGTCTCCCCCTATCGTCTTATTTGCTTCCATCTCTCTTTCTTGGTTTTGTCCTGGTCCTGGCCAGATGCCCTGGCTGAGAGGGAAACAGTCTAATGTATAGTTAGTTTTGGGAGATGATATTTTTTTCATTGTAAATCATCTCTCTGTTATGCACTGTATTCTGCTTTCTTTATATTATATATGATTTGTAAAACATTTGAGTGTGTTCCTCTTAGCGGGGACCTGTGCTTGTGTCTGGATGAGACTTTTAGTGATCAAAGTACTTAGTTTGAGACTTTTAGTGATCTCAAACTAAGTACTATAGAGTGCTTTTGGAATCTACACCTGTTTCTTATTTGAACCAATTCCCCTTTGTCTCACCTTTTCTTTTGTGCTTTAAGTGTAATTCTAGAACTTTTTACTATCCCATTTTCTTCCTTTTTACTGGCGCTGATATGACCTTAATGTGTTGCAAGCGCCGTAAAACCCTTAAAGACATAAAGACAGTTTTCCATTTGCTTTCTGTCCTTGTCTTGGAATGAGATTACTTAAGTTTTGCCCTGACCCTGGATGAAGACTCTTGGATTTCGCTTTTGATCCAGAATAGTCTACCCCTATCGTCTTATTTGCTTCTATCTCTCTTTCCCCTTCCACCTATATTGATGTCCTTGTTCTAGAATGAGACTATTTGGTTTTGCCCTGACCCTGCTTTGGGTCTTTGGATGAGGCAGACAGTCAGAGATTCATTTTTTTCCTTATATATCATTTCTCTATATTTTACTAATTGTTATTATTATTAACCTTGCTATCATTATTATTATCATCATTGTTATTATTATGGGGCACGGCGGCCAAGTGATTAAGGCATTGCACTGTGACCTGTGGGTTCTGGGTTTGAGCCCAGTTTCAGGCTATTTCATTTCTATTTCTTCTTTGGGCAAGATTGCTATTAACTCACAGTTTGCACATTTGGACAACATGGGTGATTCCTGTTGAAATCTGACATTTCTTTTGATAGATTACCTGTACTTATTCATGGAATGTCTTGGCAATGGCTTCTGACAACGCTGTGTTAGAAGGGCTTAAATTAAAAACAATTATTTAGATTATAATATTAATTATTATTTACCCAGTTGAGTGCCTCCCCCCCCCCCTTTGTATAAGGAGAACTTTTCTTTCTGTTCTTTGATTCAGCTAGTCCCCTTCTTCTGACTTTAATATATATCCTTTTTATTGGCGCTGATCCGAGAGAGCGAGCGAGAGAGAGAGAGAGAGAGAGAGAGAGAGAGAGAGAGAGAGAGAGAGAGAGAGAGAGAGAGAGAGAGAGAGAGAGAGAGAGAGAGAGAGAGAGAGAGAGAGAGAGAGAGAGAGAGATTCAAATTTTGATGGTTTTGCCATATTTATTTGGTTGAAGCAATAAGATAGTCTGTAAATAAAATTAAAATGTTTTTTTTAACCAACCTACATTGTACGAGGCTTATTCACTGCATAAGCTGCTTGTTTGGTTTTTGTTTTGTTTTTAAGGATTATATGGCGCTTATAACTATACATTTGGTGGTTTCCCTCCCAGCCAAGGACTCCAGCCAGGGCCAGGACAAAACTAAGTAATTCCATTCCAAGACAAAGAAAGAAAGCAAACTCAGGAAACAGATATAGGGGGAGAGAGGACACAACAAGTGACTTCCTGCCCGCCGACTGCTTGTTACACTTTGGATAATAAGTACCTCTATTGCCAAAACAAAAAAAAGTTTCACCAGATCTAATGAGGACCTGAGAGTGAGAGCTAAGTGGTGTCTCTGGAGAGTCTCATTAAAAGGAGAAGATGGCAGTGGTTGGGGCATGTCTGTTGCAGACCTGATGAAACACTGATAAGGAAGGTTCTGCGATGGACACCCCAAGGAAAGAGGAAACGAGGCCGCCCCAAGGAGACTTGGAGATGTACTGTAGAGAGGGATCTAAAGCAGAGAGGTCTGTCCCTCGAGATGGCCCCAAGAATAGCTGCTGACAGGACCAGGTGGAGATCCCTTGCATTGCCTCAAGTGCCAGCAGGCCCGTAGAGGATTGAGTGAGAGTGACATCTAAGTAACACCACAGATCCAGCTCCACCATCACTGCTAAGTGGATTTGTTTGTTTGTTTTTGTTTTTAAGGGTTATACGGCGCTTGCAACACATTTAGGTTATATCAGCGCCAGTAAAAAGGAAGAAAATGGGATAGTCGAAAGTTCTGGAATTACAATTAAAGCACCCAAGAGAAAGTAAGACAAAGGGGAATTGGGAACAAATAGGGATCAGATGTAGATTCCAAGAGCATACCATCAATGTACTTAGCTTGAGATCACCTATCAGTCTCATCCAGACACAAGCACAAAATCCAACAAGGAGGAATACACTCAGATGCTTACATTATACATTAAAAATAAAAATAATAATACATAACAGAGAGATGATTTACAAGGAAAAAAATATCATCTCTCAAAACAATAACTATGCATTTGACTGTTTCCCTCCCAGCCAGGACTCGGGGCCAGGGCCAGGACAAAACCAAGTAATCTCATTCCGAGACAAAGACAGAAAGCATGTTGGAAAACAGATATAAGGGGATAGAAGACACAGTATGTACCCCCCTGCCCGCTATGGGAGGTCAGGAACCCCAACCAGGGGGATAGAAGACACAGTATGTACCCCCCTGCCCGCTATGGGAGGTCAGGATCCCCACCCAGCCTGCCCGCTATGGGAGGTCAGGATCCCCACCCAGCCTGCCCGCTATGGGAGGTCAGGATCCCCACCCAGACAGTGGATTTAGTAATAGTTAACAAAATTATGTTTGAAAAGTTGGAATTGGAATGGCATGAAACAAAAGTTGATTTCAACATTCTAATATTTCTTTATAAACTCATTGTGGAGAAGAAAAAAAAAAGGAAATCAATTACATACAAATACTCTCAAACAATCATTCTCAATCAGCATACAAAAAGGAAATGTGTATTCTGTTATCCAGAGGACTGTTTACACGCAAAGATAGGGTTTGCATCTGCATCATATATGATTGATAACTCGTGTGACGCGAGTTCAAATCCTGTGAAGGCCAATTTGTGGCATAAACCTTTTATTTCTAGAAAACATTCATTCCTTTTTTTTTCTATTTAAACTATGTGGCCCAAGAAATTGGAGCAAGGAATACGTGTAAAGTCATCGATTAAAAACACCAGATAAGTAAATTCACACTTCCTAGAAAATAAATAATGTGAAATTGAATGTAAGCTTCAATTTAATGAATGAAAACAGATAATGTGGATGTTTCGGGTTTCCCCTTTATCAACAAAACAGAATGAATGAAACACTACAGACAAATGAGAAAATTATCTCATTCGTCTGGAGTATTTCATCCTGTTTTGTTGATACAGGGGAAACTCGAAACGTCCACATTATCTGTTTTTGTTGATTAAATTGAAGCTTACATTCAATTTCACATTGTTATTTATTTTCTTTTGAGCTTCGAGTGGCAATATTTACACTTCCAAAAAAAGTCTTGTAAAATGAAAAAATATATATATATACTGGTTGACAGAAATTAGATTCTTATAATTCATGTCAATTTGGTGAAAATCGATTATCTCCGCCTGTCTAGAACAAAACAACAATAAACACCGGAGTGAATTCGACTGCATTCGAGGGCAGCGTGGCTCAGCGGTACGGTCTTTGCTTCATACCCAAAAGGTACCAAGTTCGATTACACGCAAAACAAACCCAACCACCTTAAAATTAAAAATACAACATGAAAGAATGAAAGAAAAAAAACCCTATAAAAAAGAAACAAAATTCAATACATCTTGAATACATTATATTCTCTATGCGTAGTAATAGTTAATATCGTTATAGATTAGGAAGCAATGAAAATCCATTCATCTCCCAGAAATATGAATGATGAAATAAAGACCAAAAACAACCAAACAAACTAAAACAATGACAAATATAAAGCACCTGTGAAAGAAAGAGAGGAAGAGAGAGAGAGAGAGAGTGAGTGAGTGAATGAGAGAGAGAGAGAGAGAGAGAGAGAAAAATAAGTAGGAGTGAAATATCTGTTCAATGTTATAGTTATCATTTAACATTATAACAAGTGTAACTAAATGACAAATTGCCATATTTATTGACAATAAAGATCTATTATTATTATTATTATATTTTCTACATAAAATGGTATTAAGTACTGCGATAATTTATTAATGAAAATCCATTCAACCCCCTGAAAAATGAATGATGAAATAAAGAAAGGGAAAAAAAAATCGAAACAAACGTAAAACAACGTATAGATAGTATGCGCTTGGCTAAGAAGCTCATAACATTGCCATCCGGAAGTATAACGGACCAACACACAAAACAGTGTGTATCCATGAACGTTTATAGTCAGGTTAATACAGTTCAGTGAGCATTACTCATAAACGCGGATGGCAAAAAACAATAACAAAGACCTGAGTGACGTCATCTTCGAACTATCTATAGGTACTATTGAATTGCAGCAGTATCACCAATCTTAGCACCTAAAAAAAGACAAGGTCCACGGATTTGTTGTGCCGCGTTCACTTTGGTAAAACGGTGATGATTGACAACATGTGGTGGGGATGTGATGAGGATGAGAAAGGACAAAGCAGGTAACAGAGGGCAGTATCAGTGGCAGTAGTAACAGGAAAGGCTGATGTAGAATTCCCCTGCAACTTCAAATGGATCTGCATCCCCCAAAATCAACCTGTTCAGCCATAGCAGGTGCTGCCATTCAATAACAAACTGACCCCCTCAAATAAATGTCTATTGTAATTGTAATGTACTTTCGGCCAGATCTAACAAACCCAGCTACCTATTCACTGGTGGCTAGACAAGGGGGGTCAGAAGAAAATCTTGACAGCATAGGGCATCGATCTTAGTTCCCTTGTGTGTGATGCGAGAACTGAGCTGTACCAACTGAGCTTATGGGACCACCAAACAAACTGTCCCAAACAATCTCTGTTGTCTTCAGAGACGGACAGATTCCAAGCAGGATGATGATGATAATATTGATGATGATATTGATGATTATGATGATATTGAAGATGATTATGATGATGATGATATTGATGATGATGATGATGATAATGATATTGATGATTATGATGATGATAATGATATTGATGATTATGATGATGATGATATTGATGATGATGATGATGATAATGACAACAATGGCAATGAGGATTAATGAACATCACTTTGAGAATTATGAACACAAATGATAGTGATGGCGATGTCAGTACATGATACATGGTATCACAAGCCTTTCATGAAGTATTTCATTTCCTTTTCACGACTTCCTCATGATTCTGTAGAAATCCTCTCCATTCATTCTCAAGAATTGGCCCTAAATTCAAAGAAAGAAGGTGAATAAAAGAAAAGAAAGTTTAAATTCTAAAAAATTTCTTCGAAGTTTTAGTTTAACATTAACACCTTTTCATTGCATGTCTAAAAAATATTTTAAAAAAAAAGAAAATTATACAAGAAAAAAAAAAAAAGAAGAAAGTTGTCTGAAGAAGAGTTTAGAGCCTAAAACGTTTGGTTGGTGTTATGCATTATGCAGTATAGTGGTATGACACTTGTGTTAATATCGGAAGGTCCTGAGTTTGAGTCCTGCTCTGAGCGGCGCATAGTTGAGTCCTTAGAAAAGGCTCTTTACTCACATTCTCAGTGCACTCGGGTATAAAATGAGCAGGAAAAAAAAACTCTTAACAGGCGACATGCTTCCTCCGACATGTTAAGAGTTTTGCTATTGCACTTTATAAATGTTTTAAAATTATTTTATTATTTCTGAAGCTGTTGTATTAATTTTGGTTCAAAACTTTCTGCGGAAAGAGCCCTGCAATATAACCAAGCAGGCTCTCGAATGGAACCCACAAGAGGAAACGGGGTCGTCCAAAAACAGACGTGTAGGAAAAGCCTTCACCAAGATTTTAGCGTCTCCGATCTTACCTGGAGTGATGCAAAGGTCTGTGCCAAGGACAAGAAGACGGAAGAGTGCTGTTGAGGCCCTATGCTCCGCCAGGAGCCAAGAGGCATAAGTTAAGTCAAAACTTTCTCAAGCCCACTGCTTCCATCAGCTTAGTTTTCACTTTGACTTGGGTAGTCAGAGAAAATCAAGGAAACTCACCACAATCACCACCAAAACAAAGCTACATCTCTTCAAAACAAACGTTCTATCTGTTCTCCTCTACGGGTCAGAATCATGGAAACTGACAGGCATCATCTCTAAAAAACCAAATGCATTCCAAAACAAATGCCTACAAAGGATCCTGAGGATATTTTGGCCAAAAGTAATTCCAACAAAGAACTGGCTAAACGTACTGAAATTGAACCATTATCTGAAGCTGTAAAGAGGAGAAGGTGGAAATGGGCTGGGCATGTCCTCAGAATGGATCCGTGTGCCATTCCCAGGATAGCCCTCAGGTGGACCCTCCAGGGAATGAGAAGAAGGGGCTGCCCACTGGAGACCTGGAGGAGGAGCATCGAAAGAGAAATGAAAGCTAGTGGTTGGTCTTGGGGACAGATGACAAAAATGGCCTCCAATCGAGAGATATTGGCGTTCCACCGTGTCAGCCTTATGGGCTGATCAAACACCAAGAGGATAAAGATAAAGAAAGAAAAAAGAAGTCATAGAACCGATCTTACAATCAGGCTCACTGCAACTAGAAAGTAATGAGATACCTACCACGACAATTAAAACTCAAATTAACAATGTCCACTGGTCCAGGATCTCTCTACATATCAGAAATTGAAAGATTCAGATGAGGCCGAATTAATCCCCGAAGAACTAAGAAAAACTGTAGTGTCCTCCGTACTAAAATCACAACAAGATCTTGACAGCCTCAAAACTCTGACCCAGGACCGTAACCAATGGAAACAATTAACAACATGGATGGAGAGAGCAGCTATACTCATCGAGGTTTTAAAAAATCTGTAACTGAATCATACAATTCTCAGCAAGCGTCATTCAGACTGCGAGGCTTACTACTACTACTACTACTACTACTACTACTACTACTACTACTACTACTACTACTACTACTACTACTGCTACTACTACTACTACTACTACTACTACTACTACTACTACTACTACTACTACTACCTCTCCTGGTCATACCTTTAAACATTCCGTGCCTACTTGTGGGCCATACAGGATTTTAACACCTTATCGTAGTCAATCTTTGGTTCATCGTTATCGCTGTGACTATACATAGCCAATTCATCGCTCTCTTCCTCTGACGACGAGTACAATTTCACTGCATTGATCTTCTTGAGGTTTTCAAATATACCTGGTGGACAAATAGATACAAAGACTTATAAAGTTAAAACAAAATAGGAATATCGATAAAGAAATTGAATATGGTGGGAACAAGTAGAAATAGTAAATCCTCGCTGAAATCACTCTGCTATCACATGAAAAGGTACTTTCCACCAGATCTAACAGACCCGGCTACTCAATCAGTGCTGGGTGGATAGAGGAGTCAGAAACAAATCCGACTGCACAAGGAATCAATACATGTCACTGCTGTCACGAGGTTTTACTATTTATATTTGTTTTTGTTGTTGGTTGAGGAAAGATTTTGAGCCCAAAATTTTACGTATTTTGTTCTCCTTCTTCTTATATTATTTTATTATTATTATCATCATTACTATCAGTATTATTATCATCATTATTACCACTATTTTAATTACTTTTTTCGCCTATTACAAGAGCTTTAACTTAACAATAATTGCCTATTTGGACAATAAAGATTATTATTATTATTATTAATAAAGCTACTATTTACATCTTTGTTTAATACTTTTTAACAAACATCTCCTAAGACAGTCTTATTGACTGTATTTACAATGCATCGATTCTGCAACACATCAATTCCATTCAAATTTTAAAACTAATATTTTGCACGGGGCACACACCAAGAGACACCCGTCTCTGACACCAACATCCTTTCGTTCTTCTCTTCCACTTTCAATGCCTTTGACATCTCAGTCAGCACATGCTGCATACATGTCCCATTTCTTTGTGGCTACTCACACCATTATTCAGGCTGACAGGTTCCTTGGAAAAGGCTCATTACTTACATTCTCTCACCGTACTCAGGACTAAAATGAGTACCTGGCCGTGAACAGCGTTGTCTCTGTCTGAACAAATTGTAATATCGCCTAACAGGCGTCATGTACCGCCCTAAATGTTAAATTTTGCTGTTGGTCAGGGACCCCTTGTAAAGCGCTTTGAGAACATTTAGTGGATATTGCCCGATATAAAAGCACAAAGAAGAAAGGTTCAAATAGGGAACAAATGTAGATTCCAAGAGCACACTATCAGTGTACGTAGTTTGAGATCATCTATAAGTATCATCCTGACACAAGCACAGGATCCCACTCAGAGGAATACACTCAAAACATTTTTAAGTCATTATCAAACGAAAAATAAAACAGTGCATTGATTTACACACACAAAAAAAAGTAACCGTCTCCCAAAATTAAGATTAGACATTCGACCGTTTCCCTCCCAGCCAAAGACTCTGGCAAGGGAAAAGGCAAAACCAAGTAATCTCATCCCAAGACAAAGACAGCAAACATTTGGAAAACAGATATAGGGGTTTAGAAGATACAGTAAGAGACCTCCCTGCCCACTATGGGAGGTCAGGAACTCCACCGAGTCATCATGGTGAATCTATTTTATAACAATACAGCCAGAATGGACTATAAAGAACTGAACAAGTGTGTATGAAAGGTGTCAGACAAAGAAAGAAAAATACAAGAAAAAAAAACATTCCAAAAAAATCAGTCTTAACTGATGACTAATTTTTTTGAGATGGATTTTTTCTTGTATTTTTCTTTCTTGCTTTGTCTGGGCACCTTTCATACACACTTGTTCAGTTCTTTATCTTACACCGGTGCCTTCTCCTTAATTTCTTAATGGGCTATAAAACATGCTGTAATAATGAGAAAAGAGCAGAACTTTGAAAACAATTCTTTTATTTTTTTTTACAGAATTCTTTAACTTTTACAGAAAATCAATAACCCTGCTATATCTATTCAATTTGTCAAATCTACCTAATATTCCATTTGTCAAATCTACCTATCTATTCAATTTGTCAAATCTACCTATCTATTCAATTTGTCAAATCTACCTATCTATTCCATTTGTCAAATCTACCTATCTATTCCATTTGTCAAATCTACCAATCTATTCCATTTGTCAAATCTACCTATCTATTTATTTGTCAAATCTACCTTCTATTCAATTTGTCAAATCTACCTATCTATTCCATTTGTCAAATCTACCTATCTATTCCATTTGTCAAATCTACCTATCTATTCCATTTGTCAAATCTACCTATCTATTCCATTTGTCAAATCTACCTATCTATTCAATTTGTCAAATCTACCTATCTATTCCATTTGTCAAATCTACCTATCTATTCCATTTGTCAAATCTACCTATCTATTCCATTTGTCAAATCTACCTATCTATTTAATTTGTCAAATCTACCTTTCTATTCCATTTGTCAAATCTACCTATCTATTCCATTTGTCAAATCTACCTATCTATTCAATGTGTCAAATCTACCTATCTATTCAATTTGTCAAATCTACCTATCTATTCCATTTGTCAAATCTACCAATCTATTCCATTTGTCAAATCTACCTATCTATTCCATTTGTCAATTACTATCTATTCCATTTGTCAATCTACCTTTCTATTCAATTTGTCAAATCTACCTATCTATTCCATTTGTCAAATCTACCTATCTATTCAATTTGTCAAATCTACCTTTTCTTTTTTTAGTCAGGCCCGGACTGTTCTCGTCGTCATCTTCCTCGTCTTCATCGCTATCACAGAGGTAATCAAAGTCTGGACTCAGATTGGGGGGCTGGGGGATAAAAAATTGGCACATCAGAATAAATTAAATTAAATTGAGCTTTTATATAGCACAATATCCACTAAACGTGCTCAAAGCGCTTTACAAGGGGTCCCTGGTCAACAGCAACATTTAACAAGTAGGACGGGACATAACGCCTGTTAGGCGATATTACAATTTTTCGGACAAAGACAACGCTGTTATCGGCCAGGTACTCATTTTACACCTGAGTACGGTGAGAGAATGTGAGTAAAGAGCCTTTTCCAGGGACTCAACTATGCGCCAAGCACGAGGCTCGAACCCAGGACCTTTCGATCCGAAAGCGATTGTCATACCACTAGACCACATAGCCGCACAAATCAAATCAAACTGTTTTGGACGTAAACTACCCTCTCAATCTGGCAGTCAGTCGGGTTGGAAAATGGAAAAAAGAAAGGGTAAGACGATGAGGAATTGGTTCAAATAGGAAACAGATGTAGATTCCACGAGCACATTATCAAAGTACTTAGTTTGGGATCACCTAAAAGTCTCATCCAGACACAAGCACAAAATCCCACTCAGAGGAATTCACTTAAATGTTTATAAGTCATATGTTAAAAATATAAAAATAACAATACATAAGAGAGAGAGAGAGAGAGAGAGAGAGAGAGAGAGAGAGAGAGAGAGAGAGAGAGAGAGAGAGAGAGAGAGAGAGAGAGAGTTAGAGAGAGAGAGAGAGAGAGAGGAGAGAGAGAGAGGAGAGAGAGAGAGAGAGAGAGAGAGAGGAGGAGAGAGAGAGAGAGAGAGAGAGAGAGAGAGAGAGAGAGAGAGAGAGAGAGAGAGAGGGAAAGAGAGAGTTAGAGAGAGAGAGAGAGATGATTTACAAGGAATAAAATATCATCTCCCAAAATTAAAGCTCTACATTCAACAGTTTCCACCCAGCCAGGGACTCGGGGCCAGGGTCAGGACAAAACTAAGTAATCTCATTCCAAGACAAAGATAGAAAGCAAGTTGGAAAACATTTAGAGGGGGATAGAAGACACAATCTTGTTATACGGATGCGAAAGCTGGACTACAAATGCAGAAACACAAAAGAACATTGAAGCTTTTGAAATGTGGTGCTTGAGAAGGATGCAGAGAATATCGTATACTGCACACAAAACGAACGAAGAAGTGCTAAACCAAACATACCAACAAAGGAAACTAAGACCCTTAATAGTGGATCGACAACTATCCTTTTTCGGACACATAGTAAGGAAAGGTAAGAATGAATACCTGGCAAGTTGTGGAAAAATACCTGGTAAACGCGCCCGGGGGAGACAAAGAAAAACACTCATAGACCAACTGAAGGGCTTCACCAACCTAACAATCCAAGAGCTGTTTGAAAAAGCAAGAGACAGGGAGGAATGGAGAGAGATAATTCATGCAGTATCCGAAGCCTGGACCCGGCATGGAACCTAGAAGAAGAAGAAGAAGAAGAAGAAGACACAGTATGTACCTCCCTGCCCACTATGGGAGGTCAGGAACAACACCCAGGAAGTAGAAATCAAAACGAAACTGGACTTACTTTGTTTTTCTGTTTGAGCAATCTGCCCCATTTTCCCTCTGTCTGTTTCCGCAGACTGATGATGGTATAGGATGCCTGGGGCTCCACTCGACTCTTGCTGGGGATGACGTTGCCGTAGAGGTCCCAGTCCAGATGGAATAGAGTCCCCTCTGACTCAGCACTGGCAGGCAAAGGAAAATAAGATTTGTTTTAGTGTTTTTGCAATGGTGGTGCGGCTATGTGGTCTAGTGGTATGACACTCGCTTTCGGATCGGAAGGTCCTGGGTTCGAGCCTTGCGCTCGGCACATAGTTGAGTCCTTGGAAAAGGCTCTTTACTCACATTCTCTCACCGTACTCAGGTGTAAAATGAGTACCTAGTCGTTAACAGCGTTGTCTTTGTCCGAAAAATTGTAATATCGCCTAAAAGGCGGCATGTCCTGTCCTACATGTTAAGTGTTGGTGTTGACCAGGGACCCCTTGTAAAGCGCTTTGAGCACATTTAGTGGATATTGCGCTATATAAAAGCTCATTCAAATTTTTAAAATAAAAAATTTAGGTCATTTCTTTAGCGCCAGTTAAAAAGAAGAAAGGAGAGTGAAAAGATTTAGACCTGAAATATTTAGCAGCAAAGGAATTGAGAGACAAAGGGGAATACTTCAACAGATATCAGAAGCAGATTCAAGAGCTATATATCATTGTAGCTTATCTGACACCATTAAAAAGTCCCACACTGACACCACTACAGAATACGATTCAATAGTCTGATGTCACGCCACCTGGCAACGGCGGCCATCTTGGTTCTAAACAAAAAAATTCATTGCTTTTTATTCTTCATGCTGGCTAGAACTTTTCATATGCCTTGTGATCAGAATGTGTAAAAGTCAAAATATGATCAAATGTATGGGGTTTTTCCCCCCTCTGGATAAGCTTTTATGCTCGATGGAGAAATGTTTCTTACGGCGTCCGCCATTGTTCCGATAGTTTAGAGCCAATGTTACTAAGTTACCATGCGTCATTAGGAAGGAAGTGACGTTACGACTGTTGAAGAGTATTCCCGCCTAAAGGAACACACTGAGATTGTCACAAAAGTCGCTCAAGGCCATGAAGCCAGAATGTATCCCAAGTTCTATAGTGTGAAATGGAATAGAAAGGCAATAGTCTACCGCAAAGTACTTTCTGCCAGATCTAACAGACCCAGCTACCCAATCAACATTGGGTGGGCAGAGGGGACAACAAAAAAAATAATCTCGACCACCTGTGATCGAACTTGGTACCTTTGTGTGTGATGCCAGTGCTCTATGAATTGAACTATTAGGAACCCCAGATTGTCACTCAATGAGCATTAAAATCTTTAATTAAGTAATGACAAGTCAAACATATAATGGAGAGATCATTTGTGACCCACCGTCTCAAAACGGTATTATGTCGGAACGAACCAGATGCTTAAAAGCCGAATTTAATGTTAAAACAGGTTAAAAATATAAATTGTTGGCATTCGCACCCAAAAATATGGTATCCATTCTCCTCAATAAAACATACAAACTCAACACAAGTCTGATATTTCTGGCTATAAATTCAATTTTCAAAATCTTAACCATCCCGACTTAATACCGTTTTGAGGCAAAGGGTCACATTTACGAGGACAAAAAATGTAATCTCACAAAAACACCAATCCACCCAGCTACAACCCAGGCCAAAACAAATGAGTACCCTTCCAGAATAAGGACACATGGGCACTTTGTAAGGACAAAGGATATAGAAGGTTTGAAGAGATAGAAAAAACAGTGGACTGATGAAGACTCTATTGGTCAAAAAAGATCCAATGTTCTGCCCTGATGGAAATTCCACCCACCATAAAATAAAATACGAAAATTGGAATTCTTCTTCTTTATAAACATCGACTTACTCAGACAGACTGGGTATGACAGTAAATATAAATATGTGTGCGTCCCTGACATAATCAGTCGCATGGTGAAAATTTTTGTTTTGCGTTTTAATTTTTTTTTTTTTTTGAAAGCCCAATGTCTCCTGAGTATTTTAATCTTTATTTGAAGCAAATCGGGTGATTTTTCATGAAGTTATGGTCATATGCATGGGCTAGGGTGTGAAACCATAATTTTGAGAGAATCGGTTCCAAAGTTGATATTTAGTAAAATAATTACCTTTATAAAAAAATTAAAATAAAATATTTAGGAGTAGAATTTAATTAAAATATTTCATCATTATGTAGATAAATGATTGATTTAATGATTTTTGATGAGAACTCATTTTCCATAAAAATTGACCTCTTGACAAAAATTGTCAATATCTCTGTTCAAAGTTTTTCACCATGCGACTAATTATCTCAAGGACACACACATATGTGCAATAAAAAATTTTTTTTTAAAAAAAGCAACGAAAAATAAACCCAAACTACAACTGTCCTGAAAATCTGTAGTATATCTGAATATTGTCTGAATATTAGCTCAAAGACTGTACACCGACAGTAAGTTGTTTATTTCACTGTCACTTAAAAATAGTAGTGAACAAAAATGAATATAAGGGCTTCGAAAAACAACAACATACCTAATACAGAACGTTTCAGGGCCAAAACCCTTCTTCAGTCAATAACAAAAATAATTTTTAAAAAGCATTAATACATCATTTAATTTCGATAAATACAGCAGTGAAATGTTTGGCACAGCTGTCCGCAGGAAAAAGGATCCATTTGTCTCGATTCTAAGTGACGGTTTTGAGCCCGAAACATTCCGTGTTTTGGCACTTTGTTCTTTTCTAGCAGCTTAGTATCACTTCCACTGTCACTGGAACTGTTCCATGAAAATGTTCAGAGAAAGAAATTCTTTCCGATAAATGACAGGTTCACAATGTTCAGAGAAAGAAATTCTTTCCGATAAATGACAGGCTCACAATGTTCAGAGAAAGAAATTCTTTCCGATAAATGACAGGCTCACAATATTCAGAGAAAGAAATTCTTTCCGATAAATGACAGGCTCACAATGTTCAGAGAAAGAAATTCTTTCCGATAAATGACAGGCTCACAATGTTAAGAGAAAGAAATTCTTTCCGATAAATGACAGGCTCACAATGTTCAGAGAAAGAAATTCTTTCCGATAAATGACAGGCTCACAATGTTCAGAGAAAGAAATTCTTTCCGATAAATTACAGGCTCACAATGTTCAGAGAAAGAAATTCTATCCGATAAATGACAGGCTCACAATGTTCAGAGAAAGAAATTCTTTCCGATAAATGACAGGCTCACAATGTTCAGAGAAAGAAATTCTTTCCGATAAATGACAGGCTCACAATGTTCAGAGAAAGAAATTCTTTCCGATAAATGACAGGCTCACAATGTTCAGAGAAAGAAATTCTTTCCGATAAATGACAGGCTCACAATGTTCAGAGAAAGAAATTCTTTCCGATAAATGACAGGCTCACAATGTTCAGAGAAAGAAATTCTTTCCGATAAATGACAGGCTCACAATGTTCAGAGAAAGAAATTCTTTCCGATAAATGACAGGCTCACAATGTTCAGAGAAAGAAATTCCTTCCGATAAATGACAGGCTCACAATGTTCAGAGAAAGAAATTCTTTCCGATAAATGACAGGCTCACAATGTTCAGAGAAAGAAATTCTTTCCGATAAATGACAGGCTCACAATGTTCAGAGAAAGAAATTCTTTTCCGATAAATGACAGGCTCACAATGTTCAGAGAAAGAAATTCTTTCCGATAAATGACAGGCTCACAATGTTCAGAGAAAGAAATTCTTTCCGATAAATGACAGGCTCACAATGTTCAGAGAAAGAAATTCTTTCCGATAAATGACAGGCTCACAATGTTCAGAGAAAGAAATTCTTTCCGATAAATGACAGGCTCACAATGTTCAGAGAAAGAAATTCTTTCCGATAAATTACAGGCTCACAATGTTCAGAGAAAGAAATTCTATCCGATAAATGACAGGCTCACAATGTTCAGAGAAAGAAATTCTTTCCGATAAATGACAGGCTCACAATGTTCAGAGAAAGAAATTCTTTCCGATAAATGACAGGCTCACAATTGTTCAGAGAAAGAAATTCTTTCCGATAAATGACAGGCTCACAATGTTCAGAGAAAGAAATTCTTTCCGATAAATGACAGGCTCACAATGTTCAGAGAAAGAAATTCTTTCCGATAAATGACAGGCTCACAATGTTCAGAGAAAGAAATTCTTTCCGATAAATGACAGGCTCACAATGTTCAGAGAAAGAAATTCTTTCCGATAAATGACAGGCTCACAATGTTCAGAGAAAGAAATTCTTTCCGATAAATGACAGGCTCACAATTTCAGAGAAAGAAATTCTTTCCGATAAATGACAGGCTCACAATGTTCAGAGAAAGAAATTCTTTCCGATAAATGACAGGCTCACAATGTTCAGAGAAAGAAATTCTTTCCGATAAATGACAGGCTCACAATGTTCAGAGAAAGAAATTCTTTCCGATAAATGACAGGCTCACAATGTTCAGAGAAAGAAATTCTTTCCGATAAATGACAGGCTCACAATGTTCAGAGAAAGAAATTCTTTCCGATAAATGACAGGCTCACAATGTTCAGAGAAAGAAATTCTTTCCGATAAATGACAGGCTCACAATGTTCAGAGAAAGAAATTCTTTCCGATAAATGACAGGCTCACAATGTTCAGAGAAAGAAATTCTTTCCGATAAATGACAGGCTCACAATGTTCAGAGAAAGAAATTCTTTCCGATAAATGACAGGCTCACAATGTTCAGAGAAAGAAACTCTTTCCGATAAATGACAGGCTCACAATGTTCAGAGAAAGAAATTCTTTCCGATAAATGACAGGCTCACAATGTTCAGAGAAAGAAATTCTTTCCGATAAATGACAGGCTCACAATGTTCAGAGAAAGAAACTCTTTCCGATAAATGACAGGCTCACAATGTTCAGAGAAAGAAATTCTTTCCGATAAATGACAGGCTCACAATGTTCAGAGAAAGAAATTCTTTCCGATAAATGACAGGCTCACAATGTTCAGAGAAAGAAATTCTTTCCGATAAATGACAGGCTCACAATGTTCAGAGAAAGAAATTCTTTCCGATAAATGACAGGCTCACAATGTTCAGAGAAAGAAATTCTTTCCGATAAATGACAGGCTCACAATGTTCAGAGAAAGAAATTCTTTCCGATAAATGACAGGCTCACAATGTTCAGAGAAAGAAATTCTTTCCGATAAATGACAGGCTCACAATGTTCAGAGAAAGAAACTCTTTCCGATAAATGACAGGCTCACAATGTTCAGAGAAAGAAATTCTTTCCGATAAATGACAGGCTCACAATGTTCAGAGAAAGAAATTCTTTCCGATAAATGACACTCACCTGCATTTCAGGTTATTCCGGGATATTTCAAAGTCGTCCACACTTGCATTCTTGACCTTGACCTTCAACTGTACCTTGAAACACGTCTCTGTCCAGGCAACTGGTGGAGTAGATCTGTGGGAAAGAAATCATCTAATCTCATTATCTATTCCCATGACTGGTGGGACTCAAATTTTTAAAAATACAGAGAAGAGCCAATTGTAGTTAAAGGAAATAATTAAACAAAAACAAAAGATAGTTTAGACATCTCACTTGTTAAAGTGTGGTCTCTCACGAAATCAAATTGTGATAGCACCATGTAGGTTCCATGTCTTGTCCTACACACCAAGTGTTGCTGTTGACTTAGAACCTCTTGTAATACACTTTGATCACGTTTGATAAATACAAAATCTCACATCCTTTTTTAAAATTTTTTTTAAATTTAAAAATATTTGAATCATAAAAAAAAAAGAAACAACAACAAAAAAAAAAAAATGTTTAAGCTTTATTCAGTTTGCCTTAAATAGGGACTAATAAGCCAAAAACTGCGCAGGGCCTTCCTCTTCTTCTATTTCCTTCTGGTGTCAAGTGTATGGCACTTTTATTAATTTATCTATTAACTCTTTCAGAACTGAGGCTATATTCGCATTTCCATCACAAAATGACTGACCTCTGATTGCAAGCTAAGACAAAGCGACATTCGAATTTGGCGCAAAATCTCAATTAAATAACCCCCAAGGTCCAATTGAATGTTCTGATGAAAGAAATGATACCATTGGTTCAATTTATAGTACTTTTGTAGTAAAGTAGGATTGGATTACATTATTATTTTTGCCTTTCAAGACCGGCCCCAATGTGCGGCCATTGGCCAGAAGAACAGATTCTGTGCGGCCAATGGTGCTGAAAGAGTTAAAAGCCAGATCAATTCCAAAATTATGAAAATTACTCACACTGCTTGGCCGTAGACATCCTCCTCAATTCGTCGGCCAGCAAGACCTTCCTGGGCCGGAAATTGTAAGGTCAAGGACGCCAACAAACCTTGACAGAGAACCTTCTCTGGACTGGGACTCAATTTGTTACACACTCTGAGGATCATGGGATATAATATATCATAGATTTTAAAATACATTTCATGCATGTCAGATTCACTCAAACTAGGCTATTTATTTAAAATGCAGAAAGGGACAATAGCAATTGCTTGCTACCCTTTTGAATAGGACGTTAGTCAAAATGCAAAGTATTTTTCACTAGATCTAAAAGAAACAGCGACCCAAACATTGGAGGGTGAATGGGGGTAGGGGGATTGATCTCAATCACTGCTGAGTTGATGAAAGGGGGGGGGGGGGGGTTGTGTGTGGAAAATCTCAGTCCCATTGCATGTGAAGCGAGAGCTTTGGCAACTGAGCTTCTACAAGCGGTAGACTCTAAAAAGTATTGAACAAAACAGAATAGAACACCTTAAAAAAAAAAAACAAGAACAAAACTTGTCAGGCTCAAATCCTAAGGGCCATCATGGATGTGTTCTGAGAAAGTTTCCTCCCATTTATCTGGTTTTAAAGTGAAGTAGTTTTACCGTTTTTAACTGTTTTTATTGTTGGCTGAAGATTGGTTTTGAGCCCAAAATGTTCCATGTTTAGTAATTTGGACCTTATATTATTTTATCTTACTAAAGGCTTAACTCACTCAACCCTAACACCGACTATATCCGTAGTTAACCCGGGTTACTTTCACTTCATGCCTATTTATTACATTTTTTTTTTTGGAGATAAATTATATTCGTAGTATCAAAGCTAATTTTTTTAGTTGTTACATGTTAATGATAGATGAAAAAAACAATTTTGAAAAATAGAAAAATTCTCTAGGATTGAGTGAGTTAATACATAGGAACTATCCTTTAAATGCCTTTTACAATAGTTTTTAATTACAGAATCTTTTTTTTCTTATTTTTTTGAAGCTGTTACATCCATTTCTGGCCAAATCAACTTGGAGGTCAAATCTGTAAAATTCAATCCAAAATGAATCACTCGATTTTACTCCAATAGGCTTCAACAGTCGTGACGTCACTTCCCTTGTAATGACGTATAGTAACTTAGTAACTGGTTCTAAACTCTCTGAACAATGGCAAACACCCTGATGAAATACTTCTCCGACGAGCATAAAAGTGTATCCAGAGGAGAAAAACATTATAAATCTGATCATGTTTTGACTTTTATACATTCTGATCACATGACTTGTGAAAAAATTCTAGCGAGCTTGAAGAATAAAAAGTACCGATTTTCTTTGTTTAGGACCTCATTGCTGGGCGACATGACATCGAACTATTCAATCCTATTCTAAGTGGATTTGTTTAAAAAAGAAAGAAAAAAATGTCTTCTTTCAAAAATCACCATGAAAATAATCTGACACAGACGTGAGTGGAGAAATTTGTTGGTTTGACGGTGTTATGCCCTGGTTGCTAGGACATAACCCGAACGAGTCTGGAGTTGACTGTACCTTCCCCAGGTTGCTAGGCATTTTGAACACCTCTTTTAGTGTCGGAAACCAGAGTCAGTTGTAAGTTTCGTCCAGCTGAACAGAATACTGCCTTTCCAGCAGTCCAGTTTTATATTATGATCTTTTAGTTGTGTTTCTTATTTGTGGATGTCAGGAGGGAGACAAGAAGGATGAATGATAAGTAGAGTTATTTTGTTCCTATTTGTGTTATACATATAATTTAGTTTCTGTCATAAATGTATTGTGTTTGTAAATCTTGATTTCCTTCATTTTATTGTTATCATTGTCTGACCGTGAAACACTGACTTTCTCTTTCTTTCTCTTCCCTCTGATCAGGCTAGGCCCAGTGCAGTGGCCTGATCTTCCTCTCCAAGGGAACTTATCAACGAGTTCCCTTTGTCTACCTTGCTTGGTGAAACACGAACTTTCTCTTCCCTCTGATCAGACTAGGCCCAGTGCAGTGGCCTGATCTTCCTCTCCAAGGTAACTTATCAACGAGTTCCCTTTGTCTACCTTGCTTAGTCTTTTCTTTTGTTGACATTTTAAAATTTTAAAATTAAATTGAGCTTTATATAGCGCAATATCCACTAAATGTGCTCAAAGCGCTTTACAAGGGGTCCCTGGTCAACAGCAACATTTACCATGTAGGACGGGACATGGTGCCTGTTAGGCAATAATACAATTTTTTGGACAAAGACAACGCTGTTCATGGCCAGGTACTCATTTTACACCTGAGTACGGTGAGAGAATGTGAGTAAAGAGAAATTTCCAAGGACTCAACTATGCGCCGAGCACGAGGCTCGAACCAGGACCTTCCGATCTGAAAGCGAGTGTCATACCACTAGACCACATAGCCGCACGTTTCGGACTGTCTGGCTCTACTGACTCTCCGGGAGTGGCCCGAATCGTCACAACGGTAGTGTCATGCTATAAAGAATAGGAAAACTTGTAAATATCTACTACTAAATATTCTAACAACTTACTGCCTCACAATGGGCTGCAATCCTGCCTCAAGCAAGATCATCTTGTACTTTCTATTTGAGTCCACTAGGGCACGCAGAGTTAGCACCAAATTGCTCAGACACTGTGGATGATATGATGATGATGATGATGATGATGATGATGATGATGATGACAATAATAATGCTATCACAATAAAAGAGGATAAAAAATGTTTGCTATGAATATTTTTCATCATAATCTTTGCAATATTGTTATGTCATATTATAATTACAGAACAATTATAGAAGAAGAGGAAGAAGAAGAAGAAGAAGAAGAAGAAGAAAAGATGAACGTTATTTATCTACTTCTGGAAATTTACATTGGGTGTTGCCATAGACTAGTGAATGTCTGGAAATAATGAATCAAATAAATAATAAAAAGGGAATAGAATGACATAGAAGTAAACAAAACAAAGAGGAAGAAGAAAAATCAAGAGGAATGAGGAAGAGGAAGAGAAAAACCTAACAAAAACCTTCCATAAGTTTTCAAAATAACTTATTAGTCATATCTTGGCACATTCTAATATGCGTTCTCAGAACATCTGCTATGTTGAGATTGGAAATTGTCTTATTCAATCTTAGAAATCTAGAAGCTGTGAAGTATTAAAAATATCAAACAAAAATTAACATACAACTTCAAAACAAAAATAAAGATTCTTAACACTGAACTTTTCCAGCTCAAAACCCTTCTTCAGCCGATAACAAAAACAAGTTAAAGAGTGATATTTCATGTTTTTGTTGTTGGCTGAAGAAGGGTTTTAAGCCTGAAATGTTCCGTGACAAGTCTGTGATCAATTTTTTGAATTTATTAAAAACATTTTTTTTCCAATACTCTCTACTCATATCTGCTTTCTATCTTTCTTTCTTTTTTATTTGGTTTTATATTATTTTATTTTCCCTTCTCACTTACAGCAGAGCTTTTCAATGTTTTCAAAAGTTGTATCAGCAGCTTGATGGTCGATTCCTTCAATAACTTTCTATTTATACTGGCAAGATAGAAAAATAAAACAAATTAATACAAAATTTCAGTAATCTTTAATGTTTACAAAAAATTAAACATCACCAGAATCAATCTAGATTCTAATTACAATAAAATTTAAAAAAATCAATTAAAAAAAATAAATCTATGACATTTTTTCGGGTAAAAAGAAAATAATCTGTTTATTCCTGTGGCTATCTTTTTTTTAAATTCTAATATGATAACATTGGTGACAAGATTGTTTACAGCCGCCCCCCCCCCCCCCTCCCTTACACACACACTCTCTCTCTCTCCAATTCATGAGTAATTTTTATTTCGGCAGATGATAAATCAGAAATGTCAGCTTTGATCCATGCATTGTCTTATGGAAGATCTCCATTTTTTAAAATGTCACATTAAGGATATTTACATAATTTACATTATACCTTTAAGCCACATCTGTCAGGTGGTGTCGAGTGATAGGCATTCATTAACGGAACCTGATCTTTCCACAACTTATTTTTTTCCTTGAGCAAGAAGCTTTAAAAAATGTGAGCATTTATATAGTGCAATATCCACTAAATGTGCTCAAAGCTCTTTACATGGGGTCCCTAGCCCACAGCAACATTTTAACATGCAGGGCGAGACATGACACCTGTTATGTGATATTACAATATTTTCAATTCCCACAACACTGTTAACGACTAGGTACTCACTTTATTATGACAGAATGTGTGTAAAGAGACTTAACTATGCGCTCCTCAGAGAGAGACTTGAACTCAGGACCTTCCAATCCAAAGGCAGCAGCTTCTAATGGTGCTCACACTACTATGTTATGACGATCGACCCAATCAGCAAATTCTTTACCACACATTCGTGCAGTGTCGCAAACCCTCCCAGAAGCTTCGTCACAACACAGCGTTCAACTAGATGCTCTGCGGGTTCGGTTGGAGAGTGTCATACCGCAAGACCGCATAGCTGTATATCCCTTATTGCTAACATTGTGGTGCTACATTGTGGCTGATGCTAGGGTTAGGTTAGTCTTAACTCAAGAAAGGCCCTACAGATAAATATTCCCCTGTGGTATTTTCTTTTTTTTCATCTACCTGAGATGGTTGGCCTGGGCCAGAGTAGCCAAAAGATGAAGCCAAGGCTTCTTCCTGTCCTCCCTGGTCCCTTCAGCAACCAGACACTCCAGGATTTGAGTGAACAAAATGTCTTCTTGGGATTCAAACACAGCACTGGAAAACGTTCAACAGTGAAAAAATGGGAATAAATGAGAATAAAACAACGTGAATTCACACGCACAAAAAAAAATGTGTTCTCTAAATGTGACCCATTGTTTCCAAACAGTAGGTAGTCCAAACTGAATTTTTTTTTTGCAAGAAACACACCCATTCAATGTTTTTCTTGTAGAACTTTTTATTCTGATTACTATGATATTTGATTTGTCTTCCTAGGTCAAAAACTAAAAAAGTTATGGCAATTTGAAAATCATGGATTTTGGGCCGAAAACGGGAAAAGTTAAAAATACTAAATTTCCCAAGTTTGGGGTACCCCAAAATCATTATTACTATAGATACAGATCTAAAATCGCTTGTGGTTACAAATATGATGGCATAGAATAAGCCCAATTTTTTTGGGAAGGCTATTTAGCATAGTTTTACCACAATAACTTTTCAAAGTTCAGAAAAATCACAGAAAAGCAGTTTCCAAAAAGTTGCCGAAACATGCGAAAAAGACGCAACTTCAAACTGTCGTAACTTTTTTGTTTGTTGACATAGGATGACATATTATATATCAAATTAATCAGGTTTTAAAGCTCTATCTGAATGGTGTGATATATAAGTTCTGTAAGATCATTATCAGTAACTCAAGAGAGGAAAAAGGTTGCCAAGTTTAAGAATTTGGACAAAAGTACCCAGACCCAGTGGTGGCCGATAAGCTATTTTCTCAAAATAATGGAACAAGACATGTCTTAATAGCTAAAACCAAGGTTTATTTATCATTCTATGCAGGACGGATGGTAAGGTTGCCCGTCTCCCCTTTCCCACAGCCAGGAATGTCCTTTTAAGGGACCTGTACTGGTCATCATCTGTTTAAAACAAAGTAAAGTAAAAGCAAAATTAATGTTTTTCATATGTTTAGGAAAAATGAGGACATTTTAAATTTAAACCGATATTCTCTTATTTTTTCACTTTTGGAATTTTGTTTCTTCCTTTTAAAAAAAAACTCACTCCAATAAAAAACATAAATTTAAAAAAAAAAAATCTCAGCAAAACAGAATATCCTTCTAAAGTCAATGAAAAGAAAAAAAAAATATGTTTATAAAGAGTCAACTATAAAAAATGAATAAGTCATATTTATTTACATTATTGTGAAGTAGTAAACAACTCACAAATGGAAATATATAATCTAGCCAAGGAAAATAATTCTCTACCTCCAGGTCTGTCTATCACTATCATCGATGTCCGCCATCTTGGATTTTCTTAGATATTTGTAAGGGTTGTAAAAATCGTTCTAGTGGCTTAAAATTAATTGCCAGTAACACAAAATTAATTTATTTAATAAATATAATGCTTGAAGAAAGCAAATTACTGTATCACAGCTTATTCTGAAAATCAGAAATAAATAGGCTCTTCATTTTCTGAGACGGACCCAGAGTTCAGCCATTTTGAGAAGATGGGTTTGAGGACGATGTTGGATAAAACAATAAAATAAACAAATTTAAACTTAATACCTCTTAATTTATGATATTAATAAGTGAATTATATATTTATTTACCTGTCAGAACCTTGTATCGAGAAATTTCGAACGGTAGCGTTGATTCAGGCGAGATTTATTTGTTAGCCATTGGAGACGTCTGATACTGCTGCCGGCCGGTGGGAAAAAGAATTTCATTCATAAAGTGATGCGTTGTTTCGGTTTAAGCATTCTGCGCCGTTGGACATTTTTTAGTGTTGTTTTCGTATTTATAAAAAGGAAAAATACGGCTTTCCAAAAATACCAAATAGAACTTGATCATAATGAAAATTAGCCTTGAAAAGTTAAAAAAAATGCGATATTTTCAAAACCAAAAATAAGAACTACTACTATTTGGTACCAAAATAATCGGCCCTCTTTTACGTGTCTTATGAAACCAGTTTGGGCGAGATTGAACGAACGGCGCAGTTTGCCTGGCTATTTACGTTGAGGCGGTATGATTTTTTTTTTTCGGCGAGCGATAAAAAATGGCTCAAGTGACTATTTTCGTTATCAAAGCACAAAGTCAGTTTTTTGTGCATGCTAAAACCAAATATATCATTGGAAAGATCAAAGATTGATCTTTTTATTGATATATATTTCATTGCATTTACAATGAAAATACGTGGTGAAGATTAAGTGGGAACTTGATGGAAATCAGCTCATTTTACGTCCAGAACCCGTTATCGGGGCAGTTTGGACTACCTACAAACAGTATTAAGTAGGAGAACCTGGTGCTTTGTTGTGAAAATACATGCCTCCATATCCCCCAAACAGCTCAGTTGGTAGAGCATTCGCTTCATAGGCAAAGGGACCGAGATCAATCTCAGGTGAAGTCAAGATTTTTTTCTGACCATCCAGTAGCGATTGGGTAGCTGGTTCTTAGGCCTGTTGGAAAATACTTTGCAATTGACAAATGTCCTATTCGAAAGGGTAGCAAGCTATTGATATTGTCCATTTCACACTATAGAAACAGGGATGGACAATATCAAGGAATGGACAGGAATGAAGATGGAGGAATTCTTGGAGAGGCCAACAATAGAGAAGAATGGCGGAAAGTGGTGAGATCTGCATCCCGTGCACCCCCCTGATGATCATCAGATCATGGGATTAAAGAATGAATGAAAATGACTTTACGATAGAATAGTGTAGGGTAGTAAGCAATAGCTAATGTCTGTTTTATCTTAGAAGGATTGGTATAAACGCTAGTCCAATGGAATTAATGGCTCTGAACAACTACTTATACTTTTTAAACATTCAAGTTCAGATTCCAAGACAACAATTATTCTCACCTGAGCCTGTCTTGTTCTATAAACAAACATAAAACTTTACAGCAACAATCCAGAAGCTGAAATATAAACGTATGAAAAAAAACTTTTCAACCCATCATACATTTTGGTCAGTTTCAACAATTTGTGTATTATAAAACATTTTTGTTACTAAAATAAAGCTCCTCTATTCAAATCAATTTTCATTTTTTCGAATTTGCCTGAAAAACACTGACAATAAAAAAAAAACAAGTCTTTATACACCTAAATACTGATGTCAAATAGAAACATTCAATAATCTCTTTAAGACGATCAATTAGTAATAGTATGTGTGTAAACATCAATTTATCATCTAGAAAGAAAATCAAGGAAAAAATGGAAAATTAAAAATCCTGTCAAAATTTAGTTAATCTAAGACCCTAAAAATAGGGAGAATCCCATGTTAAAAATATTGAGTTTATCTGGCAGACTGGATGGTGGAAGAATGAAAAGTAAAAGCAAGACAGAATTAAAAACAAAATCAAAATGAGGAAGAATGAGAGAAATATGGAATGGCAGGAAATTAGAAAGTATGAGACTTTGGCCAATTATCGATGGATCTGATGAACGCATACATTTCAACTCTTTCAGCCCTGAGGCTATATTCGCATTTGTCAGAAGTTGTCTGACACCTGATTGTTTTTGTTTTTAACGGTTTTATGGCGCTTGCAACACATTAAGGTCATATCAGCGCCAGTAAAAAGGAAGAAAATGGGATAGTAAAAAGTTCCAGAATTACAATTAAAGTGGCCAAGAAAAGGGAAGACAGAAGGGGAATTGGTTCAAATAGGAACAGATGTAGATTCCAAGAGCACACTATCAAAATGCTTAGTTTGAGATCACCTAAAAGTCTCATCTAGACACAAGCACAGGTCCCGTCTAAGAGGAATACACTCAAATGTTTACAAATCATATTGTATAATATGCAAACAAAACATAGACTCTAATACATTACATAACAGAGAGATGACTTACAAGGAAAAAATATCATCTCCCAAAACAATAACTATGCTTTTGACTGTTTCCCTCCCAGCCAGGATTCTGGCCTGGGCCAGGACAAAACTAAGTAATCTCATTTCAAGACAACGACAAGAAACAATTGGAAAACGGGTATGGGGGGATAGAAGACACAGCATGTACCTCCCTAATTGAGGCCGCATGAGAATGACAAACTAAGACAAAGTGACATTTGAATTCAGCGCAAAATCTCAATTAAAACACCTTCTAAGGCCAATTGAATGTGCTGATGAAAGAAACGATACCATTGGTTCAATTTATAATACTTTTGTAGAAAGTAGGATTGGATTACATTATTATTTTTGCCTTTCAAGATCGGCCGAACTGTTCGGGCCATTGGCCAGTAGAACAGATTCTGCTCTGGCCGCACAGTGCAGCCAATAGCGCTGAAAGAGTTAAAACGACTTTGGTGTATTATAATCCCATGGAAAAAACAGTTTACAACTTTGAATACTGGTATGCCAGGTCTACATCATACTCACCGTCAAATCTAAGGGTTTCTGGATATTCCATAGCAACATGTCAATGAAGACAGACTCCAGGCAAACAGCAGCATCCAAGAATCTAGAAAATTCAAAAACATATTGGATGTACAGTTTCAAAGGCTTAAAGAGAACAAATGACAATGCAAGATTTCTCTCCATTTGTTCTAAAATTGATGTCTATTTCTTTGAAAAAAAACAACATTTTCAACTAATTCACCCACTAAAATTTTGGAGGAAATCTATAGTGAGGGGAGGGGAGAACCCATTTGAGCCAATACTCTTCAACAGTCGTAACATCACTTCCTTCCTAATGACACATGGTAACTTAGTACCACTGGCTCTAAACTATCGGAACAATGGCGGACGCCCGTATGAAATATTTCTCCGGCGAGCATAAAGGGTATCCAGAGGAAAAAAACCACATACATTTGATCATGTTTTGACTTTTACACATTCTGATCACAAGGCATATGAAAAGTTCTAGCCAGCATGAAAAATAAAAAGTAATGATTTTCTTTGTTTAGAACCAAGATGGCCGCCATTGCCGGGCGGCGTGACATCAGACTACTGAATCCAATTATGGCTTATTAAAATCCTGTCAATACCGATTAAATCTGTAAACGTGGCAGGTCTAATGGTATCAAGTATGATCGAATCAGAATCTGGTCTGTAGGCGTTTTAATACAAAGCTGCCAACTTTTCAAAGAGTTAAATCAGAACACCCTTACACACAATACCATCATGACTCCATACAGTAGTATGTTTGGACAATTATATAATGTAATATAGATTTAAAGCTTTTTTCTGTTCCTTGTTTTAATTTGCTTAGTCATAAAAGCATAATCCTGAGACCTGCAGGGGTCATTTCCATTTAAACAGTCCAATGTTTTGTTTTAAAAATAGTACTCCAGATTATCTAATGAGGTCAATCTTGTTTTAAAAATAGTACTCCAGATTATCTAATGAGGTCAATCTTGTTTTAAAAATAGTACTCCAGATTATCTAATGAGGTCAATCTTGTTTTAAAAATAGTACTCCAGATTATCTAATGAGGTCAATCTTGTTTTAAAAATATCCAGATTACTATGGTCATCTGTTAATAGTATCCGTTACTATGAGGTCAATCTTGTTTTAAAAATAGTACTCCAGATTATCTAATGAGGTCAATCTTGTTTTAAAAATAGTACTCCAGATTATCTAATGAGGTCAATCTTGTTTTAAAAATAGTACTCCAGATTATCTAATGAGGTCAATCTTGTTTTAAAAATAGTACTCCAGATTATCTAATGAGGTCAATCTTGTTTTAAAAATAGTACTCCAGATTATCTTATGAGGTCAATCTTGATTTAAATAGACTAGTTATCTAGGGTCACTTTAAAAGTCCCAGATTGTCTAATGAGGACAATCCTGATTTTATCAGGACAGTTGGCAGCTATGTTAAGAATAGAGCAAACATTCCCAGAATCATTGATTCAAAAAAGTGAGTGGAGCAGCACTTATGTTGATAATAACAAGAAGTGAAGTGGACTGGGGTCGTGGATAGGTTATACAGTAGAGTCACAATCTCTCCGGCCAGGCGGAGTTGTCGTACCAGTAAGGTCACGGGTTCAAGCCCCCATCACCGCAGCGAAGTTTTTATTCTCTTTTGTCTTCTGGCACTTTCCAACTCACTTCATTTCTTGTCATAATCATTGATGATACTGACCTTGAACTTGCCAAGAGGCTTGCGACAGCTTGGGCTGCTTGTGACTGGATCTCCTGTCTGCTGACCTGGGTCAGGGATGGGGGAAGTGAGGTATGGAAATGAAAGAATCTGGTCATAAATTGCAATGGATTGTGAGGTGGAAATGAATGAATCTGGTAATAAATTGCAATGGATTGTGAGGTGGAAATGAATGAATCTGGTCATAAATTGCAATGGATTGTGAGGTGGAAATGAATGAATCTGGTCATAAACTGCGATGGATTGTGAGGTGGAAAAATCACTATTACCCCCAGGATATCCCCCCTTTGATTACATTGTATTCTTAGATTATATTTAAAAATGTAAAAAAAAAAATAATTGAGCTTTTATATAGCACAATATCCACTGAATTTTGCTCAAAGCGCTTTACAAGGGGTCCCTGGCCAACAGCAACATTTAACATGTAGGACGAGACATGACGCCTGGCGATATTACATTTTTTTTTTCAGACAGAATCAACGCTTTCAATGGCCAGGTACTCATTTTACGCCTGAGTACGGCGAGAGAGCCTTTTCCAAGGACTCAACTATGCGCTGAACAGGCTCAAACCCAGGACCTTCCGATCCGAAAGCGAGTGCCATACTACTAGAGCACATAACCACACTAGTATTACCCAATAAAATAATATTCCCTATACTCATCCCCTAAAGGGAAATTAGGGCCTTTACCAAAGCTAGAGGTGCCTAAATGAGCCAGTAAAATGGAGAGAAAAAATAAAGCGAGTAGATGTGACTCATATATAAGGGAACAACACGCCCTTTCCTCACATTAACATTGTTTCCACGTTTGACGAAACGTGATATTTTGTAAATTTACATATTTGTGTTTGTGTTTTCTGTCTCCTGACGAAGGCCAAGGGCCGAAACGTTGTTTGTTTTGTGTTGTTCCCTTATATAGGAGTCACATCTACTCACTTTATTTTTTCTCTCCTTTACCAAAGAAAGACTAGAGTAACTAGAGGTATCAGTTGCAGAGCGGCATTGTGAAGTGAGTAAAGGATAATCAAGGTTACAGTTCAACAGGGAGTCGAACTCCGTACCTTCTGGGTACAACACAAAAAAGACCAAACACTGTATCATGTTACTCTTGAACAAAAACCACGAAAACAGAAAAAAAAAAAAGTTAAAAAAAAACATATTATAAAACCAGGATGCTTTAAAAAAATTGTTAATAGGTATTACCTACTGTTTTATTGTACATGTTATAATCTATACTTTATAGAAAAAAACATACCTGTTCTAAGCAGAGGGATAAAGAAAGCACAAGGTTTTCATTGATGGCTGCTTCACATAATCTGTCAAATAAAACAATAGGATAACTGTTATTATCTAAACAAGAAATATCCCCATTCAATTCCAACTGTCCATTGGCAAGCTTTGATTGAGTTCTGGTTTGAAATTTTACTTTATTTTCATCAATTTCAGAAATATGCCTTTTCTGCATCAAAATTAGGAAAATGCCTTTTCTGCATAAAAATTAGGAAAATGCCTTTTCTGATCATTGGAAGCCTTTGTATAAAAGCAATGTTTTCTCTCGATAAAAAGGCTTTTCTGCACTTAAATTAGGAAAATCCTTTTCTATCAAATAAAATTTATTTGCATCAAATTAGAAAATGCCTTTTTGCATCAAAATTAAAGGAAAATGCCTTTACTGATCAAAAATAGGAAAATCCTTTTCTTATCAAAATTAGAAATATGCTTTTTCTGCATCAAAATTAGGAAAATGCCTTTTCTGCATCAAAATTAGGAAAATGCCTTTTCTGCATCAAAATTAGGAAAATGCCTTTTCTGCATCAAAATTAGGAAAATGCCTTTTCTGCATCAAAATTAGGAAAATGCCTTTTCTGCATCAAAATTAGGAAAATGCCTTTTCTGAGTACCCGGCTGTAAACAGCGTTGTCTCTTTCGAAAAAAGGTTGTAATATCACTTAACAGGCATCACGTCTCTTTCTACATTTTACGTGTTGCTGTTAGTCAGGGACCCCTTGTAAAGTGCTTTGAGCATGTTTAATGGATAGTGTGCTACATATTAAAAACAAAACAAATAAAAAAACTCCTTTTCCCTTTCTAAAGAGAGAAAAGAAGAGACTTACTTGTCACTGTCGAGGCAGCATTTGACTAGAGAATCCAAGACAACGCCGTGGGAAGCAGGATCGGACACATAGCCAATTATTTGGACCACCGAGTGGAACAGGTTCCTTTCTATCAGAGTACTGTCCCATCTGGTGAGGAGGGAAAAAGGTGTTCATTAAGACATTTAACAGTAGCAGTATCGCATGGCTACACGTCTATTTTGAATCTTTTAATCCATTCTTCAGTCTCGTAGCCTCCTGATAGGCTTGTCACTGGGCAGTGGATTGTCACGTTGCCGCTGTGCAAGGGCTTGAGTGCTACAATGACTCTAAGGGTGATACTAGCCAAGATCCAATCATGCTGGGACAGCCGAAGACGAGAAGCCAGACAAAGAACAATCCAACCCGGCGTCCAGACAAGGCTTGCCTTTCCTGGACCCACACCTCTATTCATTTAACAGTTAAAAGTTAGAATAAATTAATCTCAATTCATAAAAGTAGTCCTTCAGTTTAGAGCTATTCGGCCCATGGAGCGGGAGTTTGTCCCGGTTTCTATAGCGTGAAATGGACAATAGCAATTGTTTGCTATCCTTTGGATAGGACGCTAGTCTATATCGCAAAGTATTTTCCCCCAAATCTAACAGACTCAGCTACCCATTCACTGCTGGGTGGACAGGGGGGTCAGAAACCAATCTCGATAGCACCCGGGATCAATCTCGGTCCCTTAGTGTGTGAAACGAGTGCTCTACCAACTGAGCTATCAGGACCCCCCCCCCCCTCCCCCCACATGTTATGTGTTGCTGTTTGTCAGAGACCCCTTGTAAAGTGCTTTGAGCATGTTCAGTGGATATTGCGCTATATAGTAGCTCAGGCTTTTCAGGGGTTTTTTTTTGGGTTTTTTTAACAAACATTTGTATGTCTGATGTCCACAGATACACTCCGCTCAATGGTCCTCACTTGACTTCTCTCAATCCTCCTGCAAGCATTATAGTGCCAAATTTCCATTTCATACAGTACAAGTTTGATTATTTTAATCATTTTCTATCAGTTCAATAATGTAAAATAAACCAAAACAATCTGGCAACCTAACTCCAATTGAAGAGCAGAAATAGTTTCTTAAAGATTCAAAAAAGTCTGGACAGAATATCATCTTTGTCCACACTTTTCAACACTTTAAAAAGCAACAGATATTATAATTTTGATGCCAGATTGTCAGCTTTGGTAAAATAAAACTTTATTCATCCCATAGGGGAAATTTATCTTTAGGGTTTCTTCCAAGGGATGACTGGAATAACCAAGGCGTTAGCCGCAGTGCAGCGCCGCAAAGTGATCTAAGACAAGGTGACTTGCTCAAGGCCACACAACGAGGTGGGTAGTCGAACTCGGTACCTTTTGGGTACGAAGCAAAGACCGTACCACTGAGCCACGCTGCCGTTTTGGTTCATTTTTTCAATAGTTTTTTTCTACAATAGAAAAAATTTTTTTTTTTTAAATTGAGCTTTTATATAGCGCAATATCCACTAAATGTGCTCAAAGCGCTTTACAAGGGGTCCCTGGGCAACAGCAACATTTAACATGTAGGACGGGACATGACATTACAATTTTTCGGACAAAGACAACGCTGTTAACTGCCAGGTACTCATTTTACACCTGAGTACGGTGAGAGAATGTGAGTAAAGAGTCTTTTCCAAGGACTCAACTATGCGCCGAGCGCGAGGCTTGAACCCAGGACCTTCCGATCCGAAAGCGAGTGTCATACCACTAGACCACATAGCCGCAATATTGGAGTACAAAAGAAACTATTTACCTTTCAGTTCTCTTGGAGAGCAAATCATTGAGTTCATTGGCCAGTAAATACGCGTCTGCTGCTTCCTGTGAAAAAAATTGAATGAATTTGTGACCCAATTCATCAGTCTGGTATTTATAGTCTGGTATTCTATTTTTTAGGATGGGTTTTTTGAATAGTATTTTTGTCTTTCTTGCTTTGTCTGGCACAGTTTTATACAGACTTTTTCAGATCGTTATCTTACACCAGTGCCTGCTCCCTAATATCAGAGCTGTCAACCCCATCTGATGAGAATGTGTACAATGGTACCTAAAAATGGGGGAGATTTCATAAAAATGGGTACAATCCTGAAATCGACGGAAACTAACCATTGTGAAAGTAAGAGGAAGGTATACTTACATGCACCAACAATGATGTTCCCAAGACTATAATAGCGAAAATATCTAAAATGTCTCTGGGGTAACACATATGATTGGAATGATATCGTTGAAAAATATAATAAAGAGTTAATTTAGATAAAGTGGAGAAATAAAAATATTTTGTAAAATTAATAATAATATGTCTTTAGTGTCCTCAAAATAGTGGCAATTTGTCATTTGGTTACAAATTTATAACAATACAATATTATAGAGAACATACATAACATAATATATTGACATATATATATACACTCATATCGTAGTCATCGTCACCATCATCATCATCATCATCATCATTACAACAACCTTTCTAATATTTCCGTTACCATCCTTCTCCCAAAAACACCATCACCTTCCTCATCATACTCCATATTACATTTGACTGTATTCTGCTTTAAACAAGTTAAATTGATGCACAGAGTCATTCATATCATATAATGTTCCATCATTTACCCGAGCCCAGTAGATGTTAGCACACAGGTACGGCACTTTATCCCATGGGTTGAAAAACAACTGGTTTTTTAAAGCTGGCTTCTCCAAAATGGGCTGATACAGAAAGTAGAAAATAAAATTATTTATTCAGGGTTGTTTTTGTTTTTGTTTTTTAAAGGGTTTTACGGCACTCGCAACACATAAGGTCATATCAGCGCCAGCAAAAAGGAAGAAAACGTGATAGTAAAAAGTTCTAGAATTACAATTAAAGCACACAAGGAAAGGTAAGACAAAGGGGGAATTGGTTCAAATAGGAAACATGTCCATTCCAAGAGCACACTATCAAAGTACTTAGTTTGAGATCACCTAAAAGTCTCATCCAGACACAAGCACAGATCCCACTAAGAGGAACACACTCAAATGTTTACAAATCATATGTAAAAATGAAAAGAGTACATAACAGAGAGATGATTTACAAGGAAAAAAATAGCATCTCCCAAAACTATAACTATACATTCGACTGTTTCCCTCTCAGCCAAGGACTCCGACCAAAGTCAGGACAAAACCAATCTCATTCCAAGACAAAGACAGAAAGCAGTTGGAAAACAGATAAGAGGGGATAGAAGACACAGAAAGTACCTCCCTGCCCGCTATGGGAGGTAGGAACCCCACCCAGTTATTATTCAGGGTTGTCAAGGGATAAGAGAGGGAGTACGTGGGAAGGAAAGTATTGGACTTACAATTAGCAGGAAAGAGGAAAAAGGGACGCCCAAAGACTTGATGGTTGGATAAGGTAAAGGACGATATGAAAGAACTGGGCCTGCAGGAAGATGATACTCAGAACCGAGATGCATGGAAATGTGGCATTCATTATGCCAACCCTGCAAAATGCGGGATAAGCTGAAAGAAGAAGAATTCAAGAGGTTGTCAATTCAGAAGGCAAAAATTTATTGAACTTTTAACGCAAACACATAGACCGACGGCTTTTTGAGTGTTGAACTCCTGTAATTTACTTACTTCTTCCCGATTAGCAGGTGATTGGAAAATATACTGAATTCAGTAAATATACAGAAAATTGGCAACCCTGTTTATTACATTAAGGGAACAATGAATGAATAATTAGTCTTAGATAAACAAGAAAATATAATGGTAAGAGTACAATGATTAAAGGGGGTCTGGATAGCTCAGTTGGTAGAGTGCTCACTTCACACACAAAGGAACCGAGACAGTCCCGGGTGAAGTCGATATATTTTTCTAACCCCTCGTGTCTAACCAGCAGTAATTGGGTCACTGGGTCTGGTAGATTGGGTGGAAAGTACTTTGCCATAGACTACTTACTTAGGCCACCCCTTGGGGCGTCCAACATGAGCCACAAGTCTTCACCATTCTGTCCTGTCCTCCATAAGTGTACGCAGCTCCCGGGTGTTGTCCATTCCTGTGTCATCTAGCAGACTGTCAATGTAGGTTTAATCTGCCTGCCTCTGCTTCTGGTTCGCTCAGGTGGTTCTCATAACACAAGACTGCTTGCAATCTCCTCCTTGTGTCTCCAGCAGTGCCCCGCAAGTCTCAGGATTGCTATTGTCTGCGTTTCACATTAAAGACACTGGGATAAACTCCTGCTCCATGGGCCTTACTTACGGCTCTGAAGAACTAATTTTACAGTGGCTTTTACCAATTTCTCACTCACCTTGATGGCTTCGCTGCCGTCATCGCCATTCCATTTGGCCACACGTCTCCACACCAACTCCTGGCCGTACCACACCTTGTTCTGGCATTCGTAGACATCCACCACTAGTCTCTGTGCCAGGCTGTGGGACTGATCTACTCCATGGTGTACCTGTAGGGATAGCATGGGATTAGGAATCATCATCATTAGAGAGAGAGAGAGAGAGAGTGAATGAGAGAGAGAGAGAGAGAAAATAAGTAGGAGTGAAATATCTGTTCAATGTTACAGTTATTCATTTAACGTTATAACAAGTGTAACTAAATGACAAATTGCCATATTTATGGACAATAAAGATCTATTATTATTATTATTATTATTATTATTAGTATTATACAATTTTGTTTTTTCATTTTAAAAATCCTTGAGCATTTATATAGTGTAATATCCACTAAACGTGCTCAAGGTAAAATAACATCTCATCTCCCAAAACTAACTATACATTTGCCTCTCAGCCATGGTATCCAGCCAGGGCCAGGACAAAACCCAAGTAATCTCATTCCAAGACAAAGACAGAGAGCATGTTGGAAAACAGATATAAGGGAATAAAAGACACAGTAAGTACCTCCCTGCACACTATGGGAGGCCAGGAACCCCACCCAGGCCATGTTTCTTGCTAAAGGAAAAGCTTAACCCCCTAATGTCGGATTAGTGTGATTGAACCCCAACCTCTAATAGGTCAAGGACAACAGAGAGTAACTCTCACCTTGATAGACAGTTTCTTCTTCTCCCCATCCACGAAATAGGACAGATCACACAAAATGTCCACGGCCTCTGGAGACCACTCTTGTCCTGGGGTCAAATGTCACACAAGTTGTAGAATTAGATAAGGGATATATTTGGGAATAAACACAATAGATTGTATATAAAGGTATATAACAATAATAATAATAATAATAATAATAATAATAATAATAAATAAAATGAAAAAATAAATAAATAAATAAATAAATAATAATAATAATAAAAAATAATAATAATAATAATAAAAAAAAAAAAAAAAAAAAAAAAAATAAATAATAATAATAATAATAATAAATAATAATAATAATAATAATAATAATAATAATAATAATAATAATAATAATAATAATAATAATAATAATAATAATAATAATAATAATAATATGTCTTTATTGTCCTCAAAATAGTTGCAATTTGTCATTTGGTTACAGATTTATAACAATACAAAATTACAGGGTACATACATAACACAATATATTGACATATATACACACACCCACACACACATATGCACATTAGTAACATCGTAGTCATCGTCACCATCATCGATATCAACAAAAACATCATCATCACAACAACCTTCCTAATATTTCCGTTACCATCCTTCACTTCACCATTCCCCTAACTATAACACCATCATCATCATCATCACCATATGGAGATCTATTGAAATAAAATTCAGCTTAGACAACGTTACACACAAGGTTAAGGTTTTGAACATAAATCAGTCAGTTGTAAGATGAATAACAGGTTTTGATGCACGTCTGCAAACCTGTGATCACCCCTACCCCTCTTTGTGAAAAAAGCTCAAGTTCTAAAATAAATTAGATACTTAACAAAAAGATGATATATGTACATCTATTTGAGCTGAAGGGTGAAAACAAAAACAAAACAAAATTCTTCGACAAATGTCTTGAAACTTAAGTTTGTAAAACAAAAGCAATAAATAATAACATGAAGTTGAATGTAAGCTTAAATTTAATTACAAAAACAGATCAAATGAACGCATCGGATTTCCCCTTTATCAACAAAACAGGATGAATGAAACACCACAGATGAATGAGATGATGTGGTAGTGGCGTAGTTAAGATGAATAAACAAAACATTGGTTCAATGTTCAATGAACCAATGTTTTGTTTATTCATCTTAACTACGCCACTACCACATCATCTCATTCATCTGTGGTTGTTTCATTCATCCTGTTTTGTTGATAAAGGGGAAACCCGAAGCGTTCATTTGATCTGTTTTTGTAATTAAATTTAAGCTTACATTCAACTTCACGTTATTATTTATTTCTTCAAGCTTCGAGCAGCAACATTTACACATTTACACATAAACAAAAGCAATAAAATTGACAACAACAAAAATGTGTCAACCATACAAAACAGATTGAAAATGTTACACTATCCACCAAATAGATTTTTAAAAAAACAAACCAAACAACATGAAATAAATATGAGTATTTATACAGCACATTTCCATAAATGTACTATACACACTATGCTTTACAACACTTTATTATGTGTTATACAGCATATTTCCATAAATTTACCATACACACTATGCTTTACAATGTTTTATTATGTGTTGTCACCCTAGCAGGCCATATGGAATCAAATTCCAAGTAATTAATTACTGATCAAAATATGAGTGGTTAATGTCAATACTGTACAAACTAATAACAAGAAATGGAGTGATTAAAGAAGTGCCCAAAGACAAAAGAAAGTAAAAACTTTCTGCAATAATGGGATATGAACCCAAGACCAGACTGATACATCCCCCCCCCCCCCCTCGCAGACTTGACTGCTGACAAAAGAAAGTGAAAACTTTCTGCAATGATGGGACATGAACCCAAGACCAGACTGATACAACATTCCTCTCCCAACTTGGCTGAGAGAGGGATGCTCTGACATCAACACCATCCACCACTCCAAGAAAAAAAATGTTTTCAAATGCAATGTCTTTCTTGAGTTCATCCTCTGTCACAACAACTTTGGGGATCAGAACTTGCCATTCTAAATCTATAATGTCCACAACTAAAACACTCAAAACAACGTTTGAAAGTTTTTACCAGCAGGTTCGAGATTGGCCATTTCACACTCAATCGCTTGGCACGGGAGTTTGGCATACTCTCTCGGCAATGGCCTGACCAATTCATGAGGCACTTCCTCCATGTCGCCATAGTCGAGGAATAAAACCTCCCAGACGTCCTCCGATGCTTTGGCGATGATCTTGACTCTGTACCATCTGAGAGATTATACAGAAATGTCTAGATAAACATATGTCAAAAAGATTCTTGTATTTATGAATTAAATTACTTTTTTATAGTTTTAAAACTATTAAGATGAATAAAAATATGTGCGGACTTTAAAAAATATACCTTCTTTCTTCTTCTTCTAAACCCACTCTCTTGAGTACTACTAGCAATGTATAAAACTAAAATGAAAATAATAATTATAGTACTTTCATGAAAGTCTCTTGTGCACTTTATTTTTGAAGGACTTGATATTGCTCCATTGCTGATACCAACAGGATTTCCTTAAACGAAATATAATACTTAAGCTTTTATATAGCGCAATATCCACCAAACATGCTCAAAGCCCTTTACAAGGGGTCCCAGACCAACAGCAAAATGTGACACGTAGTACAAGACATGATGCCTGTAGACCATATGTAGGCGATTTTGCAATTTTTTTTTTCCGACAGAGACAACACTGTTAATGGCCAGGTACTCATTTTACACCTGAGTACGGTGGGAGAATGTGAGTAAAGAGCCTTTTCCAAGGACAAAACCCAGGCCCCTTGAACCCGAAAGTGAGTGTCATACCACAAGACCACATAGCCGCACTATATTTGGGAATAAAGAATAAGATTGGTCTGTGTGAATAATGGGAATTAAATAAATATAATTTATCTTACTATATGTTATTCCTTGGTATAATAATAATAATAATAATAATAATAATAATAATAATAATAATAATAATAATAATAATAATAATAATAATAATAATAACAAATAATAATAATAATAATAATAATAAAAATAATAATAATAATAATAATAATAATAATAATAATAATAATATAATAATAATAATAATAATAATAATAATAATAATAAAAATAATAATAATAAAATAAATATAAATAATAATAATAATATAATAATAATAATAATAATAATAATAAATAATAATAATAATATAATAATAACAATAATAATAATAATAATAATAATAATAATAATAATAATAATAATAATAATAATAATAATAATAATAATAATAATAATAATAACAATAACATAATAATAAATAATAATAATAATAATAATAATAATAATAATAATAACAAATAATAATAATAATAATAACAATAATAATAATAATAATAATAATAATAATAATAATAATAATAATAATAATAATAATAATAATAATAATAATAATAATAACAGTGCGCATTTGTTAAGCACAGCAACCGATACTTACTTGTCATCATTAGACTTGGCCACTCCAACACTACCGATACCCAGACCTAGATCTGTGTCCGATTTATCGTTTGGTTCCTGTCCATCCACACTGCTGTCTAATTGGTCCATTTCCTCACACATCCTCATTTCAAGCTCTTCCATCCTATTATGGTATACATTATATAATAGTAACAAATGTGAGGAGTAATCATAAATAAAATAAAATGAAAGTTAAAAAAACAAAAACAACAAAAGATAAAGCAACCCCAAAAAAAAAGAAAAAAAAAAAATCCCAACAAAAAAATAATAAAGTAAAAATGTATTAAAAATTATTTTTTTTTAAATCCCCATCCCAACCAACTAATCATCATCATCCATTGTGGCCTGTACTCTCGAGTACGTTGCCGGTCAGCTGTCTCCACGAATCTCGATCCTCTGCGGTGCGCATGAAATCTGTGTTGCTTTTAAAATCATCTAATAAACCAGGTGCTTAAATCGTAAATTATGACAAAAACCCTCTTGATTCATCATTGCTGATGACAAAAACAAATCATGATTAGTTGTAATAAGACCAATAGATTCAAGCTCACTCTTTAATTCTGTCCCATCTCTGGATGTAGAAAAGACCTGGACTGGTGACTGCAGCAATGTTCACGTCATAGAAATCCTCCCCAGGGGGAAACGACTCTTGGGTCAATTCCATTTCCCTGAAATAAAACGAAAAAAATGAAATAAGAAATGACTTATGGGTTCCCGAATACCAATTGAGAAACAAAAGGGAAAAAGAAACTTGAGTTTTTATATAGTGCAATAAGCTTTTAATGTGCTCAAAGGTGATGTGATGTGATGTGATGTGATGTGATGTGTTGTGATATGATGCGATTGTGATGTGATGTGATGTGATATGATAGGATGTGATGTGATAGGATGAGTTGTGATATGATGTGATGTGAAACGATGTAATGTGATGTGATATGAAGTGATGTGAAATGAAGTGATGTGATGTGAAATGACGTGATGTGATGTGATATATAATGTGATATGATGTCATATATGATGTGATATGAAATGGTATGATGTGACGTGAAATGACGTGATGTGATGGAAATGATGTGATGTGATGTGATGTGATATGATATGATGCGAAATGATGTGATATGATATGATGTGATGTGAAATAAAGTGATGTGATGTGATGTGATATGATATATAACAATAGCCAGAAAAAGTGGCATCCCTCCAATATTTCCGACCACAAGTCAAATGTTCCTATAGAGACTTACAGACAATAATCAAAGTATCTCTGCATGACCACCTCAGGGATGTCCACTTTGCCACGGCACATTTCACACAATCTCTGGAGATGCTGAAAAATGGAAGAAAATTGGTCTCTATTGTATTATCAGTGTATGTGTTGCTTTTGCATTGTACCCAAAAAGGTACCAAGTTCAATACCCCATCTTGCTTACATAGCACTGAATAAGTCACCTCATACTAGCTCACTTTACTGCACTGCATTACGGCTACTGCCTGGGTTATTAGACCTGTAAATGAGCTCTATAAAAATTGACTGAAACTCTTCGTAGCGGAAAAATCCAAAGAATCAAAATGAATAGTAGACAGCAAGCTCGCTTAAGCAAAACAATGGCAGAAAACTAATTTGTGCGGGAATTAATTAGTGGTAATTACTTACCATTGTTCCTTATAATTAGGTACCCACTCAGTGAAGAAACTAGAAACGGTCAACCAGTTTGTTTACAATATGCGGCAATCGAGATGTGCAATCATCTAACTTTCGAATTTTCGTCTACATAACGCACTTCCGGCATTCGAATTGTTCTTTTTCATACTTTTACTGTCCTCCAGGTAAGTGTGGTCAATTTTGGCTTAGACGAAACAGTGAAATTTATCGCTCAGTGGCTCAGTTAAAATTGGCTACCGTTGGAACCACGACAGGTTTGGAAAGTGAAAAAATAATTTCACGAAGGCTGTGTGAAAATACACTGGGATGTGTTCAGACACGGCAATTCTAAAAAGCTTTGCTTAGCCTTGGCAATATATCCATCGTTATAAACGGCCCATGAGCTATGCGTAGCGCTGTGGAACATAATACTGATGAACAACAGAGCAATGAAAACCAAGTGTCGCCATTGAGCGCCACTAATTAACTTTACGGTCATTCAACTACGATTCATGAATTCTTTCTTTATTCAATTCTTTCTTTCCTTTTAAAAAATATTTGAATTTGACGAATTGACTGATTTCAGATAATTGACTGAGAATATACAGGTCTAGGTTATTCAAGACAGTTCTTGGAAAAGATACTTAAGACAAATTTCCCCTTGGGGATGAATAAAAGGAATTTTATTATTTATTTCATTTCTAGTTGGTTCTAGTTGATCATACCAGCATAAAGAAAACAAAAGAAGGTGATTGAATAGTTAGACATGCGAGAGAAAAAGGAAGAAGAAGAGTACCTGTTAAAACACAAAGCAAAAGTAAATCCCAGGGTAATCTATTTATACAGTCTGAGACTACAAAAAAGTCCCACCCAGAAGAGACACAGGATTCCTCACCGAGAGGAATACACTCAAACACAGAATGATCTACAGGAGAAAATAATATCTCCTAGCAAGAATCACACATCTGAAAGTTTCTGTAAAAGCCATGGCCTGAGCAAAGCCTGGGGGAATGAGATGGCCGGGGATGAAATAGGAGTTCAAGCCCTGCTGACTGCATTTCATATTTTCCTTTAGAAAGAAAATTAAACCTTATTGCTTACATTATCACTGCTCCTGTGCCTAACACTTCTTAAAATAAAAGTTATCTTCTTCTTCTTCAAGTACCAGTTTGTGCCAGACATCGGTGGTCATGGTACGACATTCATCTCTCTGACCAGATAACCTCAGAAAACTAATATTACTCTTCTCTTTCTTTCTCACCCAGCTGTTCAAACTATTCAAATATGTTTTTCTTGGTCTACCTTTACTCTTTTTACCTTCTATCTTTCCTGTGAGAGCAAGATGTTCAATACATTTATTTCGTTTTAAGTGCCCTAAAAATTGCATTTGTCTTTTTCTTATTGTACGAATTAGTAACCTTTTAGTTTCAGCTTGCTCTAATACTTCTTCAATAGTTTTCTTCTCTGTCCATGAGATTCTTAACATCCTTCTAAGAAACCACATTTCTGCTGCCTCCAGTTTCTTTCTAATGATAATAGTAATAACAAGATTAATTAACAACCACTTGCAAATCATGATTAATCTACATCGCATGATCTCAGGCACTATACCAATACTGCATAAAGAAATCTTTAAAAAATAAAAATGGAAGGGGTAAAATTAGGCCAGCAAAAACAGTCCTATTTTACATTTTTTTATTTTTGGAGCTTTTATGTAGCGCAATATCCACTAAATGTGCTCAAAGCGCTTTACAAGGGGTCCCTGGTCAACAGCAACATTTAACATGTAGGACGAGACATGACGCCTGTTAGGCGATATTACAATTTTCGGACAAAGACAACGCTGTTCACAGCCATGTACTCATTTTACACCTGAGTGTGGTGAGAGAATGTGAGTAAAGAGCCTCTTCCAGGGACTCAACTATGCACCGAGCGAGGCTCGAACCCAGGACCTTCCGATCCGAAAGCGAGTGTCATACCACTAGACCACATAGCCACACTCATTTTACAATTTGCTGTACAAACCTCAGGGTTGGGAGAGGCAAAGTTGTTGGACAGGATTTCCTGTCGGATGACCATGTCATTGGTGGGTCCAACCTTCTTGAGGACCACTTGATGAACGAGGGGATCCAACCACATGGAGACACCCAACCTGAGGACAACGGTAAGTCAGGTGTCAATAACAACTACTGGAGCATTTTTATAGCATTTCATCTATTACACAAGCGCAAAGTACTTAATAAGAATCCTTAACCAACTATAGATAACAATGTGGAATTGAATGTAAGCTTCAATTTAATTACGTAAACAGATAAAATTAACGTTTCAGGTTTCCCCTTTATCAACAAAACAGGATGAATGAAACACTGCGTTGTTAAGATGAATGCCACTACCGCATTATCTCATTCATCTGCATTTATCCTGTTTGTTGATAAAGGGGAAACCCGAAACGTTCATTTTATCTGTTTACGTAATTAAATTGAAGCTTATATTCAATTCCATGTTGTTATTTATTTATTCGAGCTTTGAGCAGTAACATTTACACTAGCCAACTATAACACTTAAGTAGGATGAGACATGACGCCTGTTAGGTGATAATACAATATTTTCCCAGTTTACACTCAAGTCTGGTAAGAGAATGTGAATAAAAAGTCTTTTCCAAGGACTGAATTATTCGCCATTCAGAGCAATACTTGAACCCTGGACATGACCTTCTGGTCCAAAGGCAAGTGTCACACCACAAGACCAACAGTCGCACTAGATATCCTTAATATATACCTGAAATTGGAAAGCATTGCTAAGTTCATTAACTCATTCAATACTAGAGATTTTTTTCTACTTTTCAAATTTGGAAAAAATATATTAAAAATTAGCAATGTAAATAGACAGTTTTATTCAACTATCATTAACATGCAAAAACATAAATCATTAGCTTTGATACTACGCCTATAATTTGTCTCAGAAAAATGTAATAAATAGGCATGGGATAAAAGTAGCCAGGACAAACTACGGATATAGTCGGTGTTAGGGTTGAGTGAGTTAAGAGGTATCTGATTTAAAGGGTTTTTTAAAAATTATTGTTTCAACTTTTAGCAGTGTTAAAAGTTGAAGAAAGTTAGAGAGTTAAAATAGCTAATTGAAGGAAATATATTCAAGCAATTGAAAAGCATGGATGGAAAAAAAAACAAAACAAAAAAACATGGATTCTCTCTCTGTCTGAAGCAGTGAATTAGTTGACTCCATACACTATTAAGGAATAAATAACAACGTGAAGTTGAATGTAAGCTTCAATTTAATTACAAAAACAGGATGATTGAAACACCACAGATGAATGAGATGATGTCAACTGTGGTGTTTCAATCATCCTATTTTGTTGATAAAGGGGAAACCCGAAACTTTCATTTGATCTGTTTTTGTAATCAAATTGAAGCTCACATTCAACTTCACGTTATTATTTATTCGAGCAGCTTCGAGCAGCAACATTTACACTACACTATTAAGATCCACTCACCTTAGCACGATTCTTCCAATCAAAACCTTGTCTTTCACTAACTCATTCACAAAGATGTCTGCCTGTAATTATCAAGATGGAAATAAAATCAAACTGATTTTTGAATATGCACGTAAAAGTAGAATATATTTATTGTGTTTATTGTCTTGGACACGCCATTCGTTTAAATCTTTGCAGAGGTAAGAGTTATCACATTGTCTAACTGAGACTATCATTTGGTTAAAAAATCTGAATTATGGTAACAGGTTTTAAAAAATGTTAAAAATTGAGCTTTTATATAGTACAATATCCACCAAACATGCTCAAAGCGCTTTACAAGGGGTCCCTGGCCAACAGCAACACTTAACATTGTAGGACACCATGACGCGTTTTAGGCGATATTACAATTTTTAAAATGTGAAGATGTAAATCAAACGATGATGATATAGATAGTATGCACTTGGCTAAGAAGCTCATAACATTGCCATCCGGAAGTATAACGGAAAACACACAAAACTGTGTGTATCCATGAACGTTTATAGTCGGGTTAATACAGTTCAGTGAGCATTACTCATAAACGCCGATGGCAAAAAACAATAACAAAGACCTGAGTGACGTCATCTTCGAACTATCTATAATGATGATGATCTGCCTTGTGCTCTCAAGGTTATCTAAAGCGGATTGTTGCCTATTTGTAACGAAAAATATTAGGAAGGTTGTTGTGATGATGATGATGATGATGATGATGATGATGACGATGGTGATGATGATGATGGTGATGATGATGATGATGGTGATGATGATGATGATGATGATGATGATGACGATGGTGATGATGATGATGATGATGATGATGATGATGATGATGATGATGTGATGATGATGATGATGATGATGTGATGATGATGATGATGATGATGATGATGATGATGATGATGATGATGAGTGATGATGGTGATGGATGATGATGATGGTGATGATGATGATGATGATGATGATGTGATTGATGATGATGATGATGATGATGATGATGATGATGATGGTGATGATGATGATGGTGATGATGATGATGATGATGACGATGATGATGATGACGATGGTGATGATGATGATGATGATGATGTTGTTGTTGATGCCGGTTTTTTTTTTGTTGATGACTACTATGTTACTAGTGTGCATCTGTGTGAGTGTGTCTATGTCAATCAATATTGTATTGTTATAAATGTGTAACCAAATGACAAATTGCCACTTTTTTGAGGACAATAAAGATTTATTATTATTATTATTACTTTTATGCAGATATTTTTGTTTGAAGTGGACAGTTCACCTACAAATAAAGTGTGATTTTTAATCATGATCAAATATTTGGAAAAAAAAATACTTTCACCCCTATCTGATATAGAATGAATGTTAAGGACATCACTCGACTCTTTGTTATTGGTTTTTACGCTGATTTTAATTCTATTTCATATTGGTATGGTTGATCTGGTGAGCACAAGTGGCAAGCATTTTACTTAGACATATACCAATCACCAAGGCAAGTAATAGTAGTTTCGTATGGCTACAACTCCACGTTGTTTCGCTTCACCCAATCCGGGAAAGCACTGTCCTCCTCATGAACCATTTGGTAGCCACCTGGGGGTGCTGTTGCGGGGCACTTCAAAATGATGTGGTCCATGTCTTGGCAAGGGTCATCGCATGCTGGGCATTTTGGAAATGATGCATAACCCCATCAATGCAAGTCTGAGGCTGTTCTACCATGCCTAGATCTTATTCTGTTGCGTGTTGACCATTCTTTTCTGGTAAGAGTATGGAAACCAGAAGTGGTATGTTCGTTGGTTCTTCAATAACTTCACTAGCCTTTGGTGGTTTTTGTTTCCATTCCTCTCGCCAGGCCTCCTCTAGGTCGAAATTGTCATTTCTGGTATTGTGATAGGGAACAAGGCAAGTAAAAACCCATGAGTAACCAACACTTACCCTATCCGTCCATTCTGCCTCCTTGTCTATGGGTTTGATGCGACACAAGAACACCTCCACAGCCTGGACAAGGAAATTAATATAAGATTGTCATCATTTTTCAATTAAGTAAAAAAAAAAATGAATATTACAAATAAATTAGCAAATAATTATATAAATAAACAAAAATAAATTTAAAAACAACAATAATAATAATAATAATAATAATAATAATAATAATAATAATAATAATAATAATAATAATAATAATAATAATAATAAAATAATAATAAAAAAATAATAATAATATTAAAACACAGAGAAGGAGAGAGAGAGAGAGAGAGAGAGAGAGAAGAGAGTAGAGAGAGAGAGATAGAGAGAAGAGAGAGAGAGATAGATATATATATATTATAAATATAATATATATATATATTAGATGATAGAAGAGAGAGAGAGAAGAGAGAGAGTGAGAGAGAAAGAGAGAGAGAGAGAGAGAGAGAGAGAGAGAGAGAGAGAGAGAGAGAGAGAGAGAGAGAGAGAGGAGAGAGTAGAGAGAGAGAAGAGAGAGAGAGAGAGAGAGAGAGAGAGAGAGAGATGAGGAGAGAGAGAGAGAGAAGAGAGAAAAGAAGATAGAGAGAGAGAGAGAAAGAGAAAAAGAGAGAGAGAGAGAGAGAGAGAGAGAGAGAGAGAGAGAGAGAGAGAGAGAGAGAGATACATAAGAGTCTGTAGAGGTACTAACTCCCTCCATCCAATTTTCCCTGATACCTGATAGGGCACTTCGGCCAGACTTTGGGGCAATTTGACCAGGTCATCAATAGTCCCCGTCTTGTAACAACCAGAATCCACTAGCCAGACTCGACACCTCTTCATTGGCACGGCTCTCGTGCCCTCTTTCAACCCAACCACTTTAGCTCTAGATATTAATGAAAAAGGATTTTTTAAAGGATTTTACAGAGCTTGCAACACATTTAGGGACTCTTTTAAAAACTGGACAAAATAATTCTATCCTCTTTTTTTTTTTTTAAATTTTTAATTTATGCTTTTTTTGGGGTTTTTTTTTTTTACTTTTTAATTTATGGTTTTTTGTTTGTTTGTTTTTTTTTTTTTTACTTTTTAATTTATCCTTTTTTTTTAAGGTCAATATACCTATACCTGTTTATTGTCGTATTTAAAAAATTGGCAAAGCAACGACAAACATAGGGTGTCTTCCATGACTGAGATAAAAAAAACAAAAAAAACAAAAATAAACTGGACAAAACTGTCCAAAATGGTAAACTTTGTGTAAAATAGTGTAACAGCAAAGGCCCTTCATATAGATGGAACGAAATTGACGTCACTCAGCTCTCTATTATAGTTCTCACTTTATGATGTCAATTAGACTATAAATGTTTAACGTTACACGTAGTTTTGTGCATTGATCCATTATATACTGCTGGTGGATGTTATGAGATTTTTTTGCTAAGAACATAGCATCAATAAATTGAGAGAAAAAACTTTTGCTATATTTATAAGACGATTGCAATCACTCATTTCGTAACCACTTGCTGGAGGAAATAAATAAATGAAACATTGTGAAGCTCACTGAGCATGGTAAAATTGTGAGATTGCACCACATGTTATCAAACACAAACATACCTGTGTACTCCATCGTCTGTCTTGAATCCACACAGTCCTGCCTCATCTGAATAGACAGGATCGAATGAAGTAAACAAGTTGTTGATGACATGTTATGATGATGATGATGATGATGATGATGATGATAATAATAATAATAATATTATCATATTTCTTAGTGCCGAATAAGTTTCTTCTGAGACAACCTAAAGTAGAGTTTGCTTTTTCTGAATATGTTTGTAACAAGATCTTTCCAAATTAGTTTGTTAGTGATTGTAACTCCTAGACACTTCACCTTGCTCACTTCTTCTAGTGTGGTGTTATGTATTGTGTATGTTGAATGCATGATTTCCCTTATGTTTTGTGAATTTCATAACCTACTTTTACCATGGAAAATTGAACGAAATTTGTTCGATTTCAACGAGGGCGAACTCGAGAGAGTTAGGGTCTGGTTCATAATGTTAGAATACCATATAGAAGATAAAGATCACAGTAACCAAAAATAACACTGAAGATTTGAATTATATTTAAATTGAGCTTTATACAGCGCAATATCCACTAAATGTGCTCAAAGCGCTTTACAAGGGGTCCCTGGTCAACAGCAACATTTAACATGAAGGACGGGACATGTTAGGCGATATTACAATTTTTCGGACAAAGACAACGCTGCTTAACGGCCAGGTACTCATTTTACACCTGAGTACAGTGAGAGAATGTGAGTAAAGAGTCTTTTCCAAGGACTCAACTATGCGCCGAGCGTGAGGCTCGAACCCAGGACCTTCCGATCTGAAAGCGAATGTAATACCACTAGACCACATAGCCGGATATATATGGGAGATAAAACTGTTACATTGGGTCTTTAGCGACTTACCATCCTTGATTTCCAGTGTCTTGTTTCCAAGGTAATCTGTGTACGCAAAAAGTTGACAGAAGCAAGGAAAAATAAAATGTTATAAAATTAGACGCTTATATAAATATTAATTAATTGAGCTTTTATATAGCGCAATATCCACTAAATGTGCTCAAAGCGCTTTACAAGGGGTCCCTGGTAAACAGCAACATTTAACATGTAGGACGGGATATGCCGCCTGTTAGGCGATATTACAATTTTTCGGACTAAGACAAAGCTGTTAACGGCCAGGTACTCGTTTTACACCTGGGTACGGTGATAGAAAGTGAGTAAAGAGTCTTTTCCAAGGACTCAACTATGCGCCGAGCGAGGCTCCAACCCAGGACCTTCCGATCCGAAAGCGAGTGTCATACCACTAGACCACATAGCCGCACAATATTAATTTCGACATGCTTGTTTAAGAAGTTTTAAGAAATAGATGCACTTCAAGATAAAATAAAAATTCATATTGCCTTTATTCTTTCCAAGGGAATTTGTTTTTTAGGGTCTATCTTTGAAAAAAAAAAAAAAAAACCCGAAATACGAGTAATAAACAAGAATGAATATAACAGCTTCAAAAAAAGAACAAAATACCAAACACGGAACGTTTCAGGCTCAAAATCCTTCTTCAGCCAACAACAAAAAACAATAAAGACATAAATACATTAATAAATTCCAGATAGACGACAGAGATAATTGGTAGGTCTTGTCTTGTAGAAAAATCTTGGAAAGATTCTAAAAAAACAAAACAAACTTGAGCTTTTATATAGCGCAATATCCACTAAACGTGCTCAAAGCGCTTTACAAGGGGTCCCTGGCCAAAAGCAACACATAACATGTAGGACGAGACATGACGCCTGTCAGGCGATATTACAAATTTTTGGGACAGAGTCAACGCTGTTAACGGCCAGGTACTCATTTTACACCTGAGTACGGTGAGAGAATGTGAGTAAAGAGCCTTCTCCAAGGACTCATGCGCCGAGCGAGGCTCGAACCCAGGACCTTCCAATCCGAAAGCAGGTGTCATACACTAGACCACCTAGCCGCACATTCTACAAGAGAAGACCTATATATAAATATTGAATCAAACGTACTGAGTCTTTGGGGTGGCAAGTAAGGGACATGGTTGGATTCTTTACTGAAAAACAAGGCCAGTTTCATGGTGAGTTCCTGGAACTCTTCCCGTAGACTCTGGCGTGAATTGTCGGGAAGACGATGCTCCAGAAGGCGGCAGTAAAAGTGGTTGGCACTCACGACGTGGATCACCTTCAGCTGGAAATGGTAAAGACAGACAGTACGAATACAGACTTGCCAAATTGAAAACCTCAAATTTAGTCATTTTAATGTCAATTTTTAGTCATTTGACAAAGTGTAAATGTTGCTGCTCGAAGAAATAAATAACGTGAAGTTGAATGTAAGCTTCAATTAAATTACAAAAACAGATCAAATGAACGTTTCGGGTTTCTCCTTTATCTTTTTTTTCTCCTGTAATTCACAGATGTGGTGTTTCAATCATCCTGTTTTGTTGATAAAGGGGAAACCCGAAATGTTCATTTGATCTGTTTTTGTAATTAAATTGAAGCTTACATTCAACTTCACGTTATTATTTATTAGTAATTTGACAAAGAAATTCGTAATTTCTGAAATTGTTTATGAGCAACCACAATATTATTATTATTATTATCATCATTATTATAGTAGTGTAGTAGTAGTAGTAGTAGTAGTAGTAGTAGTAGTAGTAGTAGTAGTAGTAGTAGTAGTAGTAGTAGTAGTAGTAGTAGTATAGTATAGTAGTAGTAGTAGTATGTAGTAGTATAGTAGTAGTAGTAGTAGTAGTATATAGTAGTAGTAGTAGTAGTAGTAGTAGTAGTAGTAGTAGTAGTAGTAGTAGTAGTAGTAGTAGTAATAGTAGTAGTAGTAGTAGTAGTTTTTCTTCTTCTTCTTATCATTATTATTATTATTATTTTTATTATCAATTAAGTATTACTAAGAATAAAAAATTTGTAATTTTACATAAAATTTCGTATTTGGCCATGAAATTTGTCTAAAATTCGTAAAATTACGAAAAATTTGTAAGATTCGGCATGTATGTGAATACAAAGCTGTAAGGAGCTGTCAACCGTCAAAAAGTAATGAACGTATATTATACATTAAATACTAAATACATAATATTTGGTTCAAAATCTTTCATTCACCAATAATTAAAAAAAAAGACCATTAAAACTGTCAAGTAAAATCCAGATAGAGCGATAGGAGAAAAGGTCTCTGCACAGCTCAAAGGTAAATTTTAATGACTTCAAAAAACATCCAACCTGTTGGAGAGAAAGATAAAGTGAGTAAATGTGACTCATATATAAGGGAACAACACAAAACAAACGATGTTTTGGCCTTCGGCCTTCTTCAGGAAAACGTAAAGGCCGTAACATCATTTGTTTTGTGTTGTTCCCTTATAAATGAGTCACATTTACTCCCTTTATCTTTCTCTCCATCTTATTGGCTTATTTAGGAACCTACCTGTTATTATTTAGCATAAACCACCATAAACAATAGATCCAATAAAGAAAAAATAGATTCAGATAACAGGGCTTAACAAAACTGTTTATAAGATTAATTCACTCAAATCAGCTTTAACTCACTCAATCCTATAGATTTTTGCTACTTTTCAAAATTGAAAAAAAAATGTATTAAAAGTGAGCATATGCATTATTCAACTACCATTAACATGTAAAAAATAAAACATTAGCTTTGATAATACGCCTATAATTTGTCTCTGATAAATGTAATAAATAGACATGGGGTAAAAGTAATCCGGGTAAACAACGGATATAAACTACGGATATAGTCTGTGTTAGGGTTGAGTGAGTTAAACCTCTATCTGCTCAACCTTGAGCTCGAGATCTTCGCTACTTTTATAAATTTAATTTTTTAAAATAACAATTCCCTTTTCAATTTCATTTGGTGATTGTCGCCTTATATTGAGATGAAATTTTTAGGGTATTGTCCAGCTAAAAGTTTACCAACGCTTGTTTCTAACCTTAACTTCCCCGTTGACAGGAAGTGTGTCATTGGTGGTCTCCCCTGTTTTCAGGTCCCTCTCTGGTACCAGGACATGCCGATTATCACAGCGGTCTTCATTGCTGGTGGGACAAGGAGGAAAAAATAATTTTAAATGAAGGAACAAATAAAACTTTTAAAATCACTTTGGCATTGCAGTCCCTGACTGCTAGGCAGCTCTCCCAAAAATATATACTAATAATAATAATAATAATAATAATAATAATAATAATAATAATAATAATAATAATAATAATAATAATAATAATAATAATAATAATAATAATAATGAAGTATTTATAAAGCACATGCTTCCACTAAAAGGTGCTCAGGGCGTTATGAAAAAAAAAAAAAATAAAAAAAAAACAAACAAAAAACAAAAAAAACAAAAAAAAAACAGTCAAGTTACAATCAATAGTGAATCAATGCACAAATGAAAATACACAACAGACTAAAACTAAAAGGCACGGGAAAAAAGTTCTGTTTTAATATACTGTTTAAAAATTTTAAGTGAAGGGCTGAATCCAGTTTTAAAACTTAGATTATTCCATAACCGAGGGGCACTGATAGAGAAAGATTTACTGTTATATTTATTTGAAAATTTTCTTACGTTAATCAATAAAGATTCAGCAGATCTCTGGTTTATAGGGAGATTTTCTACCAACAAGGGCTCCACACTATAAAGACAAGTATGGAACACCATTCCACAGAGCATCCAGGAATCCAAATTATTCTGTTTTCAAGAAATCCTTGAAAACATTTCTTTTTTGATGTCATGTACTTTCAATATTGTTTTGTGTTGATGTAATTTAAAGTGCCAAGAACCTCATTGTTGAGGATACCGTGCGCTCTATAAGAGTCTATTATTATTATTATTATTATTATTATTATTATTATTATTATTATTATTACTCTTATTATTATTATCATTAATATTATTCAATACATAATTGAATGAGTGAAGTTAGCTGCCTTAGACACATGGGGTGGCCATGACATAGACAAAACTTATTCCTGAATCTTCACACATTTTCATTGTTTATTTAGCTTCATCGCACATTGCTAAAATGCTCCATTTATTCAAACAAAAAAAGAAGGTACTTTTTTCTTTATCTAACTATTATTCCACTTAATCTCATATTTTGCTTTATCAAAATAGGCATCCAAATTCCTAAAGCGGAGTGAACCAGAGCTGCCAACCCCATCTGATGAGAATGTGTACAATGGGACCTCAAAATGGGGGAGATTTCATAAAAATGGGTACAATCCTGAAATCGACGGAAACTAACCATTGTGAACGTAAGAGGAAGATATACTTTCATAAAGTCACACCACACAAGCTCAATTGCAGCAACAATGATGTTCCCAAGACTATAATCCAATCCTTTCAGAATTCTACCTCCCAGCATGAAGATCATAATTGGTTAAAAAATATATGAATATCCACTTGGTCACCAAGGTTTCTCAACTCAAGGCTATTACAACTAAAGAAAACTGAAGTACAATTCCGCATTTTTTGCGGTAGGTTGGCAGCTCTGGTGACCCATAAATCAGGATATCAATTTGATAAAAGGACTCAATGAATTTTTAAAAAAATACAAAATAAATCCTAAACTCACAGACAAAATCCAAATGACTTGATAAAAGGGCAAAGGTCATTACTCTCCTTGGTTTGTAAGCCCTGGAAATGAAGAAGGGGGGAGGGGGGTCAAAGGGGAAAGTGGAAGTCAGAATATGTAGCAATCGTTTTTGGAAATTCACAAATCCTTTTTATCGATATCCGACAGTATGATATTATTATAGCCATAAATGAATTGGGAGACTCTTATTATTCTCTGTATAAAAAAAAAAAAAAAGATACCATGGTATAAACGGTCAGATAGAAATCGAAAAGATGTGCATGAAACAGTGTTGGAAAAAAAAAAGTTCAGATAAATATAAGAAACAAAAAAAAACAAAAAACTACCACAAAAATGGGATGAATTTTTAATTCAGAAAAGTGAGTGGAGCAGGCACTTATGTTGATAATAGGAAAAAATGACGTGAGTAGGAAAGTGCAAGAAGGCAACAGAGAATAAAAACTTTGCAGCAGAGATGGGGATCGAACCCGCTATCTTCAAGACAGACACTTACCGTGACATAACCTTGAATGTACTTCTCCAAGGCCTGATAACTGTCTGATTTGCATCGTTTCAGCATATCAAAGAAGCTCTGGGCATATTGTGGACAGGATTTTTCTGTCAGAATCACATGGGACACAGGCTCTGTCACAGACTGTTGATATACATTTACAAGAGAAAAAAAAAAAAAATAACACTAATAATAATAATAATAATAATAATAATATAATAATAATAATAATAATAATAAAACAATAACAATAATAATAATAATAATAATAATAATAATAATAATAATAATAATAATAATAATAATAATAATAATAATAATAATAAGTAATAATAATAATAATAATAATAATAGTAATAATAATAATAATAATAATAATAATAATAATAATAATAATAATAATAATAATAATAATAATAATAATAATAATAATAATAACAATAAAATAATAATAATAATAATAATAATAATAATAATAATAATAATAATAATAATAATAATAATAATAATAATCAACCTCGTTACTATAATAATTCCATTTATGTTGCGCTTTTTGCCAAGGCCACAACGAACTTTACAAAAGTGGTTGACAATTAATAACCAAACTATGACAAAAGTTCACTTTTTGTTAAATAAGCTTTTAAAAACAGAGTGTATCTTTAATAGCATTTTTTTAAAATGACAATTAGTCCTTCAGATAATTTGATTGAGCATTTGTGAGGCTGGCTGAGAAAACCCGGCAAGATGCGGCAAGCTTCGATTCGAGCTATGAATATGAGCCAAAATCGAAGATAAAGTGTTTCCCATAGCACCAAATTTTATTCAGAAAAAAAATTCATAACTTGGGTTCTAATAGACATAGAAAGAAAATTTAAACTGGTAAATGATCAGAAAGATGTGGTCTACACCACTGTATACATAACTCAATTTATGAAATTTACGCATCTTTCCTCAGCCAGTTACACATTTTTCATGATACAATTTAAAAAAATAAAAAATAAAATAAAAAATAAATAAAATTCCCTTTATTCATCCCATAGGGAAAATTTGTCTTTAGGGTCTTTTCCAAGGGAAGACTGGAATAACCCAGGCGTCAGCCACAATGCAGCGCCACAAATTGAGCTAGGGCGAGGTAACTTGCTCAAGGCCATACAGCGCTGCAGCGAGTGATCGAACTCGGTACCTTTCGAGTACGAAGCAATGACCGTACCACTGATGAGCCATGCTGCCTTTTAAAAATTTTTTTTTTTTTAATTGAGCTTTATATAGCGCAATATCCACTAAATGTGCTCAAAGCACTTTAGAAGGGTCCCTGGTCAACAGCAACATTTAACATGTAGGACGGAACATAACGCCTGTTAGGCGATATTATAATTTTTCGGACAAAGACAGCGATAAACAGTTATCAAGCAACTAAAAGGAAGCTGTTACCTTGAATCCAGAGAGACGATCTGAGAAGTGTTGGTGCATACAAGCCAGGCGATTCCCAAACCGTGTCTTAGATATGGGCATGTCGTAATGGATGACTGTGGTGGCGTCTGTGATGGACAGGTCTTCGTAACACGGATCAGTGGCCACTGGGTGTAGAAAAAGGCAGGGGAAGGTGGAAAGGATGGGGTGGGGAGGGTAGAGAGGGGGATAGGCCCAAGATATTATTACCAAATAAAGTCAAGTAGAATACAAAAAGTGAACTTTTATATAGATAGTATGCCCTTGGCTAAGAAGCTCACAACATTGCCATCCAGAAATATAACAACACAAAACTATGTGTAACCTTGAACTTTTATAGTCTGGTTAATCCAGTTTAGTGAGAATTACTGATAAACTTGGATGGCAAAAATCAATAGCAAAGACCTGAATGACATCAACTTCATTCTATCTATAGCACAATATCCACTAACTGTGCTCAAAGTGCTCAACAAAGGCATGGTGCTGTAATAAATCATTTTGTTTTGTTTTTGTTTTTAAGGGTTTTACAGCGCTTGCAACACATTAAGGTCATATCAGCACCAGTAAAAAGGAAAAAAATTGGATAGTAGAAAGTTATAAAATAATTACAATTAAAGCACCCAAGAATAGGTAAGGCAAAGGGGAATTGGTTCAAATAGGGAACAGATGTAGATTCCCAGAGCACATCATCAAAGTACTTAGTTTGAGATCACCTAAAAGCCTCATCCTGAGACAAGCACAAGTCCCCACTAAGAGAAATACACTTGATTAAATACAAGTCATATATAATATGTAAACAAAACATAATACAGTGCATAACAGAGAGATGATTTAAAAAACAAAAAATATCATCTCCAAAAACTCTTATTAATTATACATTCAACAGTTTCCCTCCCAGCTGGGGTATCCGATCAGGGCTGGGACAAAACCTAGCAATTTCACCCAAAGACAAAGACAGAAATCATGTTGGAAAACAGACATAGGGGGATAGAAGACACAGTAAGTGCCTACCTGCCTACTATGGGAGGTCAGGAACCCCACCCAGATAAATTCTTTTCAGCAGAGACGATACTATTATGGACCTTAACAAATGTAGGAAGAAGCTTAGTGTTATTCTGAAAGAGACTAAGCTGTTAACGGCCAGGTACTCATTTTACACCAGAGTACAGTGAGAGAATGTGAGAAAAGAGCCTTTGCACATGATTCAATTATGCACCGCTCAGAACCAGGACCTTCAGACCTGAAGGAGAGTGGCATACCACAAGATCACATAGCCGTACAAAGTGTAAAGGTAGATTTTTTTGTAACATTGTAACATCTCATGTAGGCACCGCTAGCTTCAAATAGCCGTACAAAGTGTAAAGGTAGATTTTTTTGTAACATTGTAACATCTCATGTTGGCACCTCTAGCTTCAAATAGCCGTACAAAGTGTAAAGGTAGATTTTTTTGTAACATTGTAACATCTCATGTAGGCACCTCTAGCTTCAAATAGCCGTACAAAGTGTATAGGTAGATTTTTTTGTAACATTGTAACATCTCATGTAGGCACCTCTAGCTTCAAATAGCCGTACAAAGTGTAAAGGTAGATTTTTTTGTAACATTGTAACATCTCATGTAGGCACCGCTAGCTTCAAATAGCCGTACAAAGTGTAAAGGTAGATTTTTTTGTAACATTGTAACATCTCATGTAGGCACCGCTAGATTCAAATAGCCGTACAAAGTGTAAAGGTAGATTTTTTTGTAACATTGTAACATCTCATGTAGGCACCTCTAGCTTCAAGCTTTTGACTTTACAAGGGGGCAGCGTGGCTCAGAGGTACGATCTTTGCTTCGTATCCAAAAGGTACCGAGTTTGACTACTGCCTCATTGTGTGGCCTTGAGCAAGTCACCTCGTCCTAGCTCATTTTGCGGCGCAGCACTGCGGCTGACGACTGGGTTATTCCAGTCTTCCCTTGGGATAGACCCTAAAGACAAATGTCCCCTTGGAATGAATAAAAGGAATTTTATTTTTTTATTTATCTACGCTTCAAAACAATTTTACATATTGTCATTTTTTTTTTTTTTTCTTAATGAGATGTTGAAGCTATAACTGGTTTGGCTTACCTAATACAACAAGCTTGTTGCTGGAATGTGAAGATTGAAACCATCTCTGCTTGATTTCCTCTATGTGACTGTCAGACTCAATCCCGTGATGGGTCAGAAGGCAATGCACACCTCGTGAGTTGATGGTCTATGGAGAGATGGATAGGGAGGAATTGTTTTTGTTTTTTTAAGGGTTTTACGGCACTTGCAACACATTTATGTCATATCAGTGCCAGTAAAAAGAAAGAAAATGGGATAGTAGAAAGTTCTAGAATTATAATTAAAGTACCCAAGAAAAAAGGAAGACAAAGGGGAATTAGTTCAAATAGGAAATAGATATAGATTCCAAGAGCACACTATCAGTGTACTTCGATTGAGATCAGCAAAATGTCTCATCCTGACACAAGCACAGGTCCCAACTAAGAGGAACACACTCAAATGTTTACAAATCATATATAGGTAAAAACAAAAATAATACAATGCATACCAGAAAAATGTCTTACAAAACAAAAAATATCACCTCCCAAAACTATGACTATACACACCAAACACATAACGTTTCGGGCTAAAAATACTTTTCAACCAATAAAAAACAATGAAAACATAAATATATTACTGAAAAAAAACCTGATCAACGACAGAAAAACATTCGATACATCCTCTCGGCAGAAAAATCTTGGAATGTCATGATTTTTTTTTTGTTCCTTTATGAAGCTGTTATTTTCATTTTTGTTGATTACTTTTTACAGGCTACAGCTTCTAGTAGCTTAATTCAGAAAAGTGAGTGGAGCCGGCACTTATGTTGATAATAACAAGAAATGAATGAAGTCGTGCCAGAAGACCACAGACAACTGTAGATAGCTCAAACGGTAGAGTCATGATCTCCCCGGCCAGGTGGAGTTGTCGTACCAGTAAGGTTGTGAGTTCGAGCCCTCATTGCCGCTGCGAAGTTTTTATTCTCTGTTGTCTTCTGGCACTTTCCTACTCACTTCAATTCTTGTTATAGTGCAGCTATGTGGTCTTGTGGTATGACTCTCGCTTTCGGATAGGAAGGCTCGGCGCATAGTTGAGTCCTTGGAAAAGGCTCTTTACTCACTTTCTCTCACCGTACTCAGGTGTAAAATGAGTACCTGGCCATTAACAGCGTTGTCTTTGTCCGAAAAGTTGTAATATCGCCAAACAGGCGTCATGTCCTGTCCTACATGTTGACCAGGGCACCCGTGTAAAGCGCTTTGAGCACATTTAGTGGATATCGCGCTATATAAAGCTCAATTTATTATTATTTATTATTATTCTGGTAGCTTAGTATCACTTTGACAATTTGTTTTAAAAAAACTATCTTGCAAAAAGACCAAAGATAATCCAGACGTCAGCCAATAAAAATGGTTTGAACCTGGAACTAAGGCATTGAAACAGGAGGCAAAAATTTACTGAACTTCTACGCTAACACCCAGACAGACAGACCCCATTCTGAGTGCTGAACTCCTCCAGTAAAAGGACATTATGCAGTGCTGATGGTGACAAAAAGGGAAAAAGGAGGAAAATTATGAATGGTTTTCTTTACGCCACATGTTTACTTCACTAACCCCCACTGTTACAGCCATTGAGATGATAAACTACTTAAGCTATCTTCTGGATAGTGGGGAAGCTGCACCAGTTTGTTCCACTACACATTAAATCACTCAAAGCCAGAAAATTTGATTGAGGAAAATGTCTTTTTTCAAAGGAGGAAATTCCTCCTCTGACATAAAAATCGCGGATTTCTGCGGATCCGAGGAAAACCATCAGCACTGATTATGTACTTACTTTTTTTCAGTTTAGCAGTTGATTGAAAAATATACTGAATTCCGTAAATATAGAGAAAATTGGCAACCTTGCTTATACACTTAGTTATTTCCAGCTCACCTTGGCCAATTCCTTGGCGTCTTCAATCTCCGATGTCCAGGTGATGATACGCTGACCACTGTGTGCCAAGCTGTCTATCAAGTCTGAAAGCTTGGACAGTCGTTGTTGGTATCGGCACATCACCACAACCTGAAAAACACACATTAACAATGAGCAAATGAAAGAAATCACCCCATGAAAATCAGCTGCCACATATTTTTTTTTTACTGTTCTCTTTCCCTTTTTAATTTCACATGCGAATATAAAGTCTCTTTCCGTTACTGTCAACCTCAAGAGTTAGAAGCTGAAAATTCAAAATTCACTTAATTCTTTTTGTTACAGTCTTATATACACTCACTTGCCCATCCCCTCCCTCCTCTCTCAGACCTGCCAACCCTTCACATTCCAAAAGTGGAATCAGAACGTCAGAAAATAGGAATTTGAGACAAAAAATAGGAATTTGTCACCAACGGACCATCTTTGCCACCAAACACATAAAGACAGTATTCAGGCACAGCTGGAAAACTACATATAAATATCACATGTGTTAGGTAAGGGGAAGGGGGGGGGGGGGGGGAGGAGTGCAATTAATTTTCCTACTTAGCTCCCGTTTGGCAATCATAATAAAAAACAATATCACCGTTTTTACCCCCCCCCCCCCCCCCCCCCCCGCCCTCTTCTTACCATTATCATCATTCTTGGAATAGTGAAAAGTAAGAGTGAAAAAATAGTAATGATTCTGCCAAAAGCGGAAGGGTTGGCAGGTATGCTTATATACACTTGTCCATCACCTCCCTCCTCTCCCCCCCCCCCCCCCCCTCACAAATTTCCATTGGTTTAATAACCTATGTAGTTGATCTACCAGAAGCTATTTCTGTTTTGTTTTTTTAATTCCATTATATAATCCAGATATAAAAAAACAAACAAAAACAAAACAATGCCTCATCCTACATGTTAAGTGTTGCTGTTGGCAAGGGACCCCTTGTAAAGCGCTTTGAGTCCCTTTAGTGGGTATTGCGCTATATAAAAGCTCATTTATTTTCTTTTAAAGCTCAATTTGGTATAAAATAGTACATTTGATCTAGGATGTCTGCAAATTCTGACATTTGTTTTCACCTGTTTCACATCCCCGTAAATGGAGGCCTCCAGCCTGGAAGAGAATGACAATATCGGTAATTTGGTGTAACGGAGCCGTAGGTTGTCCACACCCTCCGTCCACTTCCTGCTGAACACCGAGACCTGTTGTGGTACGACCACATCTCGCCTGTCCTTCACCACCACGGTGTACATTTGCATGATATTGGAAATCTGAAGGAAGAAAAATATAACAAAAATGAACAAAATAATATTTGTTTACTGTTATCGTCTATTTGACATTATAGGCAAGCCAAAGGAAGTCCTGGATACGAAATGTGAAGGCAACAACTGGCAAAAAGATAATTGACAGCTCGATAATGACCGTGAAGAATTGCGTTCTATGACATTCAACCTCTGTAGGGAGATGGAACTCTGGTAAGCTAAGGTAACATTATAGAAACTAAATATTCAATCTGACTTTAAGGGCCTTATGGATTTACCCTATCCATACCATCTATATGAAAATCATCACATTCGTTATGATACAGCCAGCATTTCTCTCATTCTGATTTCTTTTGTACATCACAAAGTTTGAAGAAACGTTTTTGGTGTGTTGCACAGCTTGTTTTACTCCACTATTATGTATAGTATGTACAGCTTGTTTTACTGTACTATTATGTATAGTATGCACAGCTTGTTTTACTGTACTATTATGTATAGTATGTACACTTGTTTTACTGTACTATTATGTATAGTATGTACAGCTTGTTTTACTGTACTATTATGTATAGTATGTACAGCTTGTTTTACTGTACTATTATGTATAGTATGTACAGCTTGTTTTACTGTACTATTATGTATAGTATGTACAGCTTGTTTTACTGTATTATTATGTATAGTATGTACACCTGTTTTACTGTACTATTATGTATAGTATGTACAGCTTGTTTTACTGTACTATTATGTATAGTATGTACACTTATTTTAATGTACTATTATGTATAGTATGTACACTTGTTTTAATGTACTATTATGTATAGTATGTACATTTGTTTTAATGTACTATTATGTATAGTATGTACACTTATTTTACTGTATTATTATGTATAGTATGTACACTTGTTTTACTGTACTATTATGTATAGTATGTACAGCTTGTTTTCTCTCCCGACGGATTATCACCTTGTCGTGGTGGGAGGGCTTGCGTATCTCGAACCTCGGACCTCTAATAAGAGAAAAAAAGGAGAGAGATCAGACGAAGAGTAATCCACCGGCCCTCCAGGAATGGGGGTTGAGCGTAGGGTTAACAACCCACCTCATAAAAAGCAAACTGTTACAGAAACAGAAACCAGACATAAATCCACAACCGGCGGCAGCAGAGAAGCGGACCAGAATACTGGCTTCATGACGGTAGGAGGTCAAAGCCGAAAGGACGCCCCCGACCAGATTGCAGATCTGTTGTCACCAAAACGCAAGCTCAATGTCTCGTGCTGGAATGTTAGGACCCTATATCAAACAGGAAAACTGGCACAAGCCCAGCGCGAGATGTTGAACTACAAGATCGATTTGCTAGGCATATCAGAGGCAAGATGGACAGGAGCTGGGAAGCGCCAACTCTCAAATGGCGACCTGATCATTTGGTCAGGACGAAAGGATGACCAACACAGAGAAGATGTGCCCTCTTGATAGCCAGGCAAAACAACAAGTCACTATTGGAATGGAAACCGATAAGTGAAAGACTTTTATACACAAGACACAACTCAAAATACACCAAGCTATCAATCCTCACATGCTACGCACCTACAGAGGATTCAGATGAAGAAAACAAAGAAGAATTTTACGATATTCTAAGAATGGCCGTTGAAAACATTCCAAGACATGATATGCTCATGATCATCGGAGACCTTAATGCTAGAATTGGCAATACACAAACAAATCAGTCCGTTGGAAAGGAGGGCATAGGGTTAATGAACAACAATGGAAGCAGACTGGCAGAATTTTGTGAAGAACACAACTTCATTATTGATGGAACTTTCTTCCCACACAAAAACATCCACAAATTGACATGGAAATCACCAGATGGGAAAACAGAAAGTCAGATAGACCATATAATTATAAACAGAAAATGGAAGAGCAGCCTAAACGATGTCAGAGTCAGACGATTGGCAGACATTGGAAGTGACCACCATCTTGTCACAGCCAAAATCTCTACTAAATTGATGAAAACAAAAATAGCAAAACAGAAGGAGAAACGTTTCAACACAGATAAATTGAAAATCCCAGATATCCAAAACAATTTCAATATCTCAGTCAGAAACAAATTCAGTGCAATACAAGATATTACAAACATGACAATCCAAGATTTCAACCACGTCATGCAGGAAAGTGCCACTGAACACTTAGGACACAATAAATCCAATACAGAGAATTGGATATCAGCAAGGTCATGGGAGTCATTAACCAAAGAAAATCAATCAAACTAAATCTCCTGAACGCTAAATCCCCCCCGACTGAAAGAAAGGCTATCCAGTGAATACTCATTGAAGGATAAAGAAGTGAAAAAATCCACAAGGAAAGACAAAAGAGATTTTGCAGAAAATTTAGCAACTGAAGCAGAAAATGCAGCTGTAAGACACGACACACAAACACTATACAAAATCACAAAAAAGCTCTCGGGAAACAGAAGTTATGGTCAAGAGAAACCATTAAAATCCCAAGATGGTAGTGTCATCACAGACGAAAAGGAGAAAATTGAAAGATGGAGAGAATATTTCGCAAACCTTCTGAACAGACCAGACCCATCTTCTTACACAGATATCCCAGAAGCAGAAAGGGACGTAGAGGTTAATCTTGGTCCAATCACTGAGCATGAGGTGCACGAGGCAATACAACAACAAAAAAATGGCAAGGCCCCAGGTATTGACAAAATCACTGCGGAAATGCTTAAAGCGAACTCGCAAGAAATGCCCAAAATTCTCAGTAAACTGTTCACCAACATTTGGGAAAAGGAAGAAATACCAGAGGATTGGCAGAAAGGCATCATCCATAAAATAGCCAAGAAAGGAGACCTAGGAAATTGTGCTAACTGGCGTGGAATCACACTCCTGTCCGTAACGAGCAAAATTTTTAATAGAATCCTTCTGAAAAGAATCTCACCTCACATTGAAAACATTCTTAGAAAAGAGCAGGCAGGGTTCAGAAAAGGGAAGTCATGTAGTGACCACATATTTACCCTGAGACAAATCCTGGAGCAAAGCATTGAATGGAACAGCCCCCTCTACACCATTTTTGTCGATTTTGAAAAAGCCTTTGACAGCTTACACAGTGAGTCCCTGTGGAAAATACTCCGCCATTATGGTATACCGATGAAGATAGTCAACCTAATCAAAGCAATGTACAGCAACTACCAATGCCAAGTGATCTGTGGTAACAATTTAACAGACAGCTTTAATGTAACAACTGGTGTAAAAAAGGCTGCATACTCTCCCCGCTTCTGTTTATCCTGGCTCTAGACTGGCTCATGAAAAATACAATTGATGGTAAGAAGAGAGGCATTCGTTGGACACTGACATCTTTTCTGGAAGATATAGACTACGCAGATGATATCGCGTTAGTTTCCAGTACAGACAGAGACGCCTCAGAGAAACTAAACGTACTACACAAGAACGCCTCGAAAATTGGACTGAAAATAAATTTCGATAAGACTGTGTACATTAGGGTGAATCCAAAACATGACAGTGAAATTAGGATAGATGAACATATAATTGAAGAGGTAACAGAGTTCTCCTACCTCGGATCCAAAATAACAGACGACGGAAATGCAGAACACGATATCAAGCACAGAATTCAAAAGGCAAACCAGGCTTTCGGCATGCTGAAAAACTTTTGGAAATCAAAGCAAATAATGAGAAAGACAAAGCTGAAAATATACAAGAGCAATGTTTTAAGTGTACTGCTTTATGGAAGTGAAAGCTGGAAAATGACATCCTCCTTAATACAGAAACTAGAAGCCTTTCAGAACAAGTGTTTAAAAAGAATTTTTAATTTATTTTGGCCTACAAAAATAAGAACAGTGGATCTATTAAAGAAAGCTGACTGCACTAGCATTGATAGCCAAATAAAAAGAAGAAGATGGCGTTGGCTGGGTCATGTGGCCAGAATGGAAAAAGGGTCACTTCCCAAGACAGCCTTGTACTGGACAGCAGATGGGAAGAGAAAGCGGGGAAGACCCAAAGAAACCTGGCGAAGGACGATGGAGAAAGAATTAAAGGAAGCAGGCCTGTCCTGGAATACAGCCACCGCAAAAGCAGCCGATCGCAAAAAATGGAGATGTCTGGTGGATGCCCTATGTGCCTCAAGGCCCGAAGAGGATTAAGTAGTAAGTAAGTAAGTACAGCTTGTTTTACTGTACTATTATGTATAGTATGTACATTTGTTTTAATGTACTATTATGTATAGTATGTACACTTGTTTTAATGTACTATTATGTATAGTATGTACACTTATTTTACTGTATTATTATGTATAGTATGACAGCTTGTTTTACTGTACTATTATGTATAGTATGTACAGCTTGTTTTACTGTACTATTATGTATAGTATGTACACTTGTTTTAATGTACTATTATGTATAGTATGTACACTTATTTTACTGTATTATTATGTATAGTATGACAGCTTGTTTTACTGTACTATTATGTATAGTATGTACAGCTTGTTTTACTGTACTATTATGTATAGTATGTACAGCTTGTTTTACTGTACTATCATGTATAGTATGTACTTATTCCTTTTGAGTTTGAGTTTAAAAGATAAATTTTTATATTGAATGGGTATGACATTTCGGGAAATTCCGGAAAATGGTTGGTAAGGAAAAGAGTTAATACTTTCCCCTTTGACTTGATCTAATATAACAGACAGACGGATATACTTACCTCGTCTTGAAAACGACTTGTCAGGATGTCTGCACTGTCCAAGACCTGGAAGAGAGGAAACCACAACCATAGGAAACATCTTAAAGTTTTGATGTGTATTTTGGAAACAGCATATTTGAATGTGATCTGAAGGTATTTATGTCAATGTGTTTCACTAAAATCTCTTTCAAACTTTATGTCAAAGAATTTTTTGTTTTTAAAAATAAATTTAATAAAAATTATGTCTGCACAGTAATTTGATCAAGTTAATTCAGATAAACTCACAGAAAAAATGTGTCATTTATTTCCTTTGCAAAAAAATCCAAATTCTATGAAAAAAAAAAGAATATGTATAAATATATAAAGAAAGATTGTATCGGTTCTGAGTGAAGTCAAGGTTATTTTTCTTAATCCTCTCCTCATCCAGATATAATTGAAAGTTAATTGCAAAAGAGTTATGCCCTATCTAAACGGTAGTAAGCAATTGTTAATGTCTTATTTTGCTCCAGAAACCAGGATAACCTCTGGCTCCATAATACCTGTGTAAGATTGCTAAATCATCAAAGAAAAATCAATGGTTTAAATATTCTGTCAGCAAAATATTATATGAATGATTCATACTCCAACCGAGTACAGACGATACAATTTATTTTGCATTTTACTTTATTTGTTTTCCACGTTAACTTGTGTATTGCTGTGCTGATGAAGGGTTTGTACCCAAAATATCCATTGTCTGTATTGTTCCCATCCAAAGCATCTCCACTTTCACTCTTTCGTTAGTATTTTCACGATCACCGGCTTCAGGCAGCCCCTACCGTTATCTACTTTCATGTACAAGGCATCCAACTCACCAGATGACAGATCCTCTTGAGACTGGAGACTCCCCCGGTCATGGTCCTTAACAGACTGCCAGGGGTGGACACTAGGATCTCACAGCCTCGAATCAAAGCCACTTCCGTCTGAGAGAAAGGAGGAAGAGGAAATGGCATAAATTGTCTGAATAAGAAAGTTTGAACAAATTGAAAAATACACAATAAAATCAGGGTATAAAAATTTTTTTCTTTTTAATTGAGCTTTAATATAACGCAATATCCACTAAACGTGCTCAAAGTGCTTTACAAGGGGTCCCTGGCCAACAGCAACATTTAACAGGTAGGACGGAACATGATGCCTATAGTGTTTCATTCACCCTGTTTTGTTGATAAAGGGGAAACCTGAAACGTCCATTTTATCTGTTTACGTAATTAAATTGAAGCTTACATTCAATTTCACATTGTTATTTATTGGTTGAAAGACAATGTTTTGTTGTCTTATGAGTATATTTAAGCTATCAGTCTTTACAGGAGTGGTCATATGGGTAAATATTCATCTACCCGTGGTGCTCATTGCCCAACTTTGTAGCTGGCTGAGAAAACCCAGAAAGATGCGCAAATTTCATAAATTGAGTTATGTATGCAGTGGTGTAGACCACATCTTTCTGATCATTTACCACTTTAAATTTTCTTTCTATTTCTATTAGAACCCAAATTATGAATTTTTTTCAGATTAAAATTTGTTGCTATGGGAAACACTTTACCTTCGATTTTGGCTCATATCTCGAATTGAAGCTTGTCGCATCTTCCAGGGTTTTCTCAGCCAGCCTCACATTTGTTTTGATAGTTTGAAACATACATATACAGAATAATAACAAATAAGATTATCAAAATGCTTTAATTCACTTGAATCAAAACTTATCTCCTAACGTTAGACTAACCTTAGGGCACTCCTCTGTACCTCCAGCATACAGAGCTATGGTCCTGGTCTGTTTGTTTTCGTAGTCGATGTCGCCAGTGAATGTCTCAATGAAGTCGTAGACCTCTCTGGCACGTCTCCAGGATGGGACCACAACCAACACCAATGGCTGGGAATGGGTTGACGAGAAAAGTTTTCAACTTACTTATCTATTCATTAACAAGATGTTTAATTAGTCGATTTTAAAATGGTCTAAACCAATCAATTTGTG
>NC_088366.1:8374457-8399457 GCF_034508935.2 Berghia stephanieae | reverse complement strand
TAATACTATTGTAAATTGACTGAGATAGTATAAATTACATGGCACGTAATGTAGAATAAAAAGGTCAATAGAAAAGTTGTAGTAAGCGATTTTATAAATTGATGTTTAAAAAATTGTGGGTATGGAGTAATTTTAAAGAACAAGTTTCAAAGTTAAAACAGACGTAGACCAAAATTTATAAATTATTTTCCTTATTAAAAATTCTGCAACTGTAAGGTAAAAGGATCGGAGGTGTCTTTCACTTTTTGTTTGTATAGACAACAATCGGTCACTTCTGTTCGACTTAGTGATCTGAAGATTTAAAGGATGAGTTGGATTATCTAAAATATTACTAATTTTTCTTAAGCAGTATTCTGAATATAAATCATTAAAAGACATGGATCCTGTAGTAAATTTATTAGCTCTTTTAATAATCCTGTCAAAGTTAGCTATTGCTGAGCTAAGACAAGGGGTCCCTGACCAACAGCAACACGTAATATATAGAACGAGACATGACCCCTGTGAGGCGATATTATAAACAACGCTGTTGATGACCAGGTACTCATTTTACACCTGAATACGGTGAGAGAATGTGAGTAAAGAGCATTTTCCAAGTACTCAACTATGCGTTGAGTGAGACTTGAACCCAGGACCTTCCGATCCAAAAGATAGTTTCATACCACAAGACCACATAGTGGCAAATACAGTTTTAAAAAAAAAAACCCATCTTCACAAAATTGTAACACATCACTGACCTTTTTAACGCCCGTGACGAAGGGATACCCGTGACTCTGTACACTCCTAGGGGAATCCCCTTAATATGTGTCATTGCAATCCAGGTTTTTTATTGTTTATGTTTTTAAGGGTTTTATGGCACTTGCAACACATTTAGGTCATATCAGTGCCAGTAAAAAGGAAAAAAATGGGATAGTAAAAAAGTTGTAGAATTACAATTAAAGCACCCAAGAAAAGGGAAAACAAGGGGGAACTGGTTCAAATAGGAAACAGATGTAGATTCCAAGAGTACACTATCAAAGTACTTAGTTTGAGATCACCTAAAAGTCTCATCCAGACACAAGTACAGGTCCCCACAAAGAGGGATACACTCAAATGTTTACAAATCAGAAATAATATGTAAACAAAACATAATACAGTGCATAACAGAGAGATGATCTACAAGGACAAAAAAAAATCTCTCAAAACTAACTATACATTCGACTGTTTCCCTCTCAGCTAGAGTATCCATCCAAGACCAGGACAAAACCAAGTAATCTCATTCCAAGACAAAGACAGAAAGTATGTTAGAAAACAAATACAGGGGGATAGGAGACACAATACGAACCTCCCTGCCCAGTATGGGAGGTCGAACCTCCCTGCCCACTATGGGAGGTCAGGAACCCCAGCCCACCCAGACTGACCTTTTTAACGCCCGTGACGAAGGGATAGTCCATGACATTGTACACCCCTAGGGGAATCCCCTTGCCATATGCAAATGTCCCCATATTGAAAAACACTTGAGCTTTGTCAGGCCGATTTGTCTGGAAAAAAAATAGTATAGACAAAAGAGAAAAGAAAACTGTCAACATCCGATGATCCAATATTAAAAATATGAGAGATAATGTGGTAGTCACAACCACATTATCTCATTCGTCTGTAGTGTTTCATTCATCCTGTTTTGTTGATAAAGGGGAAACCCGAAATGTCCATTTTATCCGTTTTTTTATGTTAAATCGAAGCTTACGACCAATTTCACATTGTTATTTATTTCTTCGAGCTTCGAGCAGCAACATTTACTTTACACTAACAATTTAAGTGACACCACAATGACTGATATGTAACTTTTAAAAGAAAAATGTGACCTCTCCCCTCAAAAAAGGTACTTTGGTGGAGGGAACAAGATGCTTAAAATTAAATATATAATCCAAACAGGAAACTTAAGTTGTAATTTCTCATTTTTTTGTCGTTTTTGACTTCTGACCCCCAAAATTGTCAGACATCATAAGTGAAAGAAATGAACAAAAAAAAAAATAAATTTAAATGCAGGGTCAATATGATAAAATCCCAATAAAAAAACAAAAACAAAACAAAACAGCCCCCCACCACGAAAATAAAACAACAAAAACAAACAAAAAACCAACAAAAATTCTAAAAAACACCCCCAAAAATCCCACAATGCAATTACCTTAGGTTGGGCTGTCTCCGTGTCCACCAGGCTCAAACCACTTTTTTTCCTCAGATGTTGGAGAAGTCTGTTAAAGTGATAAAAGCAAGGAGGGGGGGGGGGGGGGGATGAAAGAATTGTCATACACGTGAAAAAAGCGTAAAAGCCAAATAAAATAATATAATCCAATCCTACTTTCTACAAAAGTACTATAAATTGAATCAATGGTATTATTTCTTTCATCAGAACATTCAATTTGACCCTAGGGGGATAATTTAATTGAGATTTTGTGCCGAATTCGAATGTCACTTTGTCTTAGCTTGTCATTCTCATGCTGCCTCAATCAGGTGTCAGCCATTTTATGATGGAAATGCGAATATAGCCTCAGAGCTGAAAGTGTAAACATATTATAATAAGAATAATAAGGTCCATACATACCTCTGCCCTTCCAGCCTGCCAACCAAAGATACCTTATCAGCATCACCACCAGTCATCATTAATTCATTGGCCAGGTTTTTTCTGATGTGTCAAAGATATATAAGACAATTAATATTTGAGGTAAGGACATTTCATTGCAATATCATTAAAAGAAAGAAAACAAAAAAAAAACCCGAACAAAAACAAAATCATAACAAGCAATACAATAAACATTGTTTCACTATTTGTATTCTTATTACACTTCGAAAACAATTTTTTCTCCACTTTAACAGAAATTTCATTTCCATTTAAAATTCAGCGAGGAAGAAACAAAAATTAAAATCAAATAAAAACTAAAATCAGGCTAAAAATTATTTGACCTTTGCCCTACTTTAATCTCAATTTCAAAAAATCCTCATATTTAAAATTTGGCCAGAAAACTCATCCTTCAAATATGATCAATTAAAATGAATCCCATCTTGTCAAAAACTCTCAAATGTGGGACCTGCGAAGTCTCAGGTTTGAGAGTTTTTGCCAAGATGAAAGTCATTTTAATTGATCCATATTTGAAGGACAAGTTTCCTGGTCAAATTTTTAAATACCATCAACTGGGGCTACTTAGGCCACCCGGGGTAACTTAGGTAACTTACTGAAAACAAGATTGCTTATTTTAAAAGATAAATTACACGTAGCTTTTATTTTTTTTTTTTTGTTTGTTTGTTTTTTTGTTGCTTTAGGTCTCTTCCAACACAATTGAGGTTATATGAGAGACCGCTGAAACAAAAAAACAAGCAATCTAACAAAAATAGTACAAATGTCAATCAAAATCATAACCTAAAGATATCATAAGCTAAATTATAAATAACCAAGAACAAACAGGCAGAGGATTTACAGAAAAAAATATCCCCTGTCAAAAATACAATCACAAACCAAAGAAGCAGGATAGGCTAGTAAAGAGAAGAAGAAACGACATCACTATCGGATCGTACATCCATGCGAACATCATAGGTATATGATTCAAGGGTGATGCTCCCATCCAACCACCCGCTATGCTTACGTAGCTTTTATCTTTTAAATAATTAGACCCAATAGATCTAATAAGCACTCATGAATTTAACTTTTTTTAAAGCAACCATTTTTATTCCAGTAAGTGGCCTAAGTAACTCCGGATGGCCTAAGTAACTCCGGATGGCCTAAGTAACTCCGGATGGCCTAAGTAACTCTGGATGGCCTAAGTAACTCTGGATGGCCTAAGTAACCCCGGTTGACGGTATGTATTTTTTTTTTTCAGAGTATTATAATGTATTTATAAAAGAGCTGTTGAGTTTATGTTTGTGTCATCAGAGGCGTTATTCAGTACTATGGTAGCAATGTTGTGACAAAGTAGCACCACCTACCTGTGCCTGGGCTGGACTAGGGGTTGGGAATCTGTTGTATCTGGGCTGACATTGGTGCTGGAAAAAACACATCAAGAGGATGATTATTGTAAGAAGGATCAATAATTACAATAATTATTATTATTATTATCTTTATTGTCCTAGGAGGCAATTATTTTAAGGGTACAGCTTTTTTTTTAAAAAATGTAAAAAATATATTTAAATTTAATAATGGTCAATCACCAGATAGGTGACAATGATCATGGAAATTCTGGTCCAAAGGTTGTATCCTTGGCTAAAGCACTTATCACACATTACCCACATGACATGTGGTAGTACAAAAAGGATGCCTAAAAGGTGACTGGTACTGCATGAAATGGAAATATGATTTCTCATTGCCTGCAGGGGTAATAAATGAAACGTCGTAAAGTGCTTTAAACATGGTAAATTTGTGGAAATGAGCTATATAATTGTTCATATTTACTATTTATTTCAGAAGTGTTGAGATTTAGAAATTGTTTTCTATTCACATCCAGCAACAGAAGAGGCAGGGAAGATAGGGAGTTCATAAATTGTTCAAATGTTTTTATTTTCTATTTTTTCTACTTACACCAGCCCCACTCTCTCATCTCCACTTCTTTTCTTTGATGGTCCATCTGAAGGCGATGTAGAAAACCTGACCTTCGGTCTAGCCCCTGTTCCGATGTATTTCTGACTGTCGGGAGTCGTGTTACAATCACTGTCAGGATACTGAGGTGGCGATGCATTATTTCCGTTGGGAGTGGAATTTTTTACACCGTTATCGACCGATGAGATCAACAATGATGATGATGATGATGATGATGAGGATGGGGTAGATGATGACCGTGCGGTAGATATTGGTGAAAGTGAAGTATCTTTCAACGAAGACGAGCGCCGATGAGATTGTTCACCGTCTGAAAATGAAACGGATCGAGGAGCTGCTTGTGGTTTTGATTTTTGATTTGACAACTGCCTGAGACCGACAAGGGCAGACTGGGACACCGTGTCAGATGCTGAAGTAGTGGTTGATATTTGAGATGATGGCGATGCAGAAGTTGATAAAAATTGTGACGTTGCTGACAATCCACCAGGACGCAGACTGGTTAATATTTGGTTTAAAGAAGCCCTACCCCTCGCTAGATTTGGCTGGGGCTTGTCTTTTTGCAAACCTGACGAAACTGCAGATGATGTTGATCCACTTTGACGTGAGACTGTTGTTATACAAGACAAACCAGCGCTTTTTTTACTAACATTGTGAACATTTTCAAGACGTTTAATATCGATATCATTATGTATACCAAAGATTTTATTGGGACTTAGATGTTGAGATCTTTTCAGATTTTCTCGAACGCGCGGACTTCGTCTTTCTAAATATTCCGACTCTGACTCGGAGCACAGACTTAGTGATGGCATCCCACTGCAGTCATTCTTTGATGTCAGGGGGGTGGTGCAGTCACTGTCGTGGCTGGCAAAACTAGAATGGTCGTCAAGGGATGAGAAAGAGTTGATGTCTGATCCTATATTACAAAGAACAGAAATAAATATTCATAATTGAGATGTATAATAATAATAATAATAATAATAATAATAATAATAATAATAATAATAATAATAATAATAATAATATTACCTCAAAATTGAAAGACAAATTGTCTTCAAAAAAATTAATAAAATGAAATTTTTAAAAATAATAATAAATAATAATAATAGTGATAATAACAATACAGTATTTTGAAAACAACAAAACACAACCACACAACCCAATCATAAGCATTTTAAAAATTAAATTTGTAATCTGAACTGAAATATATATTTTTCACAAAATTCATTCCCTCAGGCCATGTCCATGACTAAACTCAAAAGTTTCTAAGGAAGAGTCCATTTATCAAAATAACCACCGCAGTATTTCTTGATTAAATATTACCCATGTAAGGCTTAATTTCCAAGTGATAACTCGAATGTTATTCCAGAAAAATGTATCAAAAATATAATATTTAAGGAATGTAAAAAAGGAGATATAAGATTTAGAAGAAAAAAAAAAACAAAAAAAACAAAACAAATATTCTTTACATTTTTTTGATTGGATAAAAAGTTTCCAGTTCCCAAATCAAAAATTAAATATGATAATTTAACAAGATGAATAAATGAATAAAATGAACACGATTTGATGTGCATGACAATGACATAAAACCTGGTTCCAACAGAAAAAAAAATAAAAAATTGAGCTTTATTATAATAGCGCACCATCCACTAAACGTGCTCAAAGCGCCTTACAAGGGGTCCCTGGTCAACAGCAACGTTTAACATGTAGGCCGAGACATGATGCCCATTAGGCAATATTACAATTTTTTTCGGACAGTGACAACGCTGTTAACGGACAGGTACTCATTTTACACCTGAGTACGGTCAGAGAATGTGAGTACAGAGCCTTTTCCAAGGACTCAACTATGCGATGAGCGAGGCTCGAACCAAGGATCTTCCAATCCGAAAGCGAGCATCAGACCACTAGACTACATAGCCGCACAAAAGTTCAATCAGAGAAAATATATACTCACCTTCTTGGAAATAGTAAGAGGCGTAACCTTCGGTGACTAGTTCGTCATTTAAGCACAACCAGCGTGAACCACCACCACCATCATCGTCCTCATACCGGAGAAGCAGTTTGATCTGGATGTTATTGTTCTCCTTGTTCTTTACGATCTGACCTTTAACCCCAATGCTGGCTGAAAAATGGATTTTTAAAAAAATAAACAAATAAGAATAATAGATTTTTAAAAATAAACAAATAAAAATAAAATCCCTTGACCCGTCACTGAGATTAAGTACAGATTTAAAGTAGAGGCGCAGTTTAAAGAACAAGCCATCTATCCCATAAATTTTCAAAACTAATTTGTTCATTTCCCCTATTATTATAATAATAATAATAGTAATAATAATAATAATAATAATAATAATAATAATAATAATAATAATAATAATAATAACAACAATATATGGTTTTTATATAGCACCTTACCCCTTATATCAACAAGCTCAAAGCGCTTACTCTCACACTTTAAAAAATATATTCTAAGCAAAGTTTCACTAGGCACACAATGACGACGTTTCATATATTAAACCTTATAATCTTTTAAAACTGCATATTCTTTCAATAAAACATTTCTAATATATTGAGAAAAAAAAAAAGCGACCAAGAATGTTTGTCAAAACCTGTCCGTAATGCAATATAGTTCACTTTTTTTGAGAACTGAACTGAACTATTGCAAGCATCAGCCAAAAAGCATCGTTATTGGGTGAGCCAAGGCAAGGGGATTTGCCAAGGGCCAAACAATGCAGGAAGTTGAAGTCCGAATCCAGTACCTAAGGTTATCCCAAGGACAAACCTAAGTCTATTCTGCTCAGAAAAAATAAAAAAGACAACAAATTAGTTATAAATAAGGTAAATATGAACAACTAAAATTCAATTGAAAAGGGAAGGAGGAGGGGGGGGAGAGCTGATAGCTCACTGGAAGAGCACTGTCCAAACAATTTTTAAAAACCCCATTATCAATAGCTGATGCAAATGAGACCATTACTCTGACCCGCCAGTCTACTGCATTGATTGGGTAACTGGGTCTCTTAGATCCAGCAGAAAGTGCTTTGCAATAATTGACTAACATCCAAAACAAAGGGCAGCAAGAAATTTGCGACTGTCTGTTATACACTTCAGAAACTGGGATAAACTTGGTTTCCATGGGACTTATCACCCTGAATGACGACTGTTCACTAACCTTCAATGGCACCATGCATAAATTTGACAGAGGCAGGATCCCACTTGTCGGTTGGTCTGAAAAAAGAAACAATTTTTTTGGGGGGAAATTGTCAAAATTAAAAGGCCTATCTAGATGAAGGATATCAAATGTGTGGCTAACTGAGAAAACCCGGAAAGATGTGCAAATTTCATAAATTGAGTTATGTATGCAGTGGTGTAGACCACATCTTTCTGATCATTTACCACTTTAAATTTTCTTTCTATGTCTATTAGAACCCAATTTATGAATTTTTTTCTGAATAAAATTTGTTGCTATGGGAAACACTTTATCTTTGATTTTGGTTCATATTTCGAATCAAAGCTTGCCGCATTTTCCTGGGTTTTCTCAGCCAGCCTTACAAATGTTAATTTGTTGACATATAAGCCTGTGCAAGAAACGGTATTCCAAATGTCGCTTATTCGTGACCTTTTCCTTTTATCCATTGTGACAGAATGGTAAAAAATGTTACATAAATAGAATCTTAACTCATGCCTATATATTACATTTTTCTGAGACGAATTATAGGCATAGTATCAAAGCTAATGTTTTTAGATTTTACATGTTAATGGCAGTTGAATAAAACTATCTATATACATGCTCATTTTCAATACAATTTTCCAATTTTGAAAAGTAGCAAAAATCTCTAGGACTGAGTGAGTTAATAGATTTAAAACACTTATCTTATCAGCTCTGATCTGATTATAAATCATTTTATTATAAAATGTCACTGAAATTCTTGATATCTATTCGCCACACTTGCCTAAGATCGAATAAAGAAAGAATAAAGACACTCATTAACTTTTTCATGCTTTCATCGATGATAATTGGATAAATGTGTCTGTTGTTGAGATAATATAACACACAATTTTAGAAAAAAAAAAAAAAAAAAAAACCATTAAAAAATAAAAAAGGTTTGAGTTTTTCTATTGCACAATGTTCACTAAGTCTGTCCAAAGAGGTACCCAGCCAAAAGTGACGAAACTGTAGGACGAGACATAAGACGAGACATAAGACAATATTACGTATTATTTTCAGTCAGAGACAACATTGCTACTGGCCAGATAATCATTTTACAACTAAGTTCAACGATGGAAAATGAGTAAAGAAGCTTTTCCAACAATTCAAGTTTGCACCACCCACACACCCACAGTATCATACCACAAGAATGCACTTCAACAAACTGAAACACATCTGATTAAAACCCTTGGATGTTTAAACCCCTGAGGACTCAACGACAGACTGAAATATCACTAAACTACTGCCTCTGAGGTGTATCTGACTTCTATATTTCTCAGGTTTGTGTTATTTCATTCATCGTTGGAGTAGATATTGTCAAGACTAGTTCACATTTATGATCACTCCATTTTTTAAGGATTACTGTACATTTGTCATGCTTCTGGATTATCATTTTCACTGCTATATTGGATTTATTGCCCGGATACATTTTACACATATTTCTTTTCTACCCATGATTTCCCTATTTTTTTGCGCACAAAATTTGATGCTTTGTTTTAATTCCGCTCAATTTGGAACTCCTTAGTTACATATCGAACGCTTTTTTAATTTACTTTTCAAGATTTTTTTACAGAGTGGACCTACCAAATATCTCTGTCGTCAATCTGGAATTTAGTAGTGTATTTATGTCTTTATTGTTTTTTGTTGTTGGCTGAAGAAGGGTTTTGAGTCAGAAACGTTACGTGTTTGGTATTTTGTTGTTTTTTTTAAGCTGTTATATTCATTTTTGTTTATTACTTTCAACAAACAAAAACATTCACATACAAATGTTGAGCCTTGAGTCCAGTTTCCGTCTCGTCAAATACCAACATCAAGGGACGGACTCCGTGCAACTGGCAGTGATACACTTGGGCAGGGTATTTCTGGATTCTGGGAGGCAATTTCCGAAGTCTGAAAGACAACACATTGGAGCAGTTTAAAAGATTATGTATGTTATTTCCATTTCCACTATATTATATGCTGTTCAAAATATTATGTCTTAAAGTGTCTTATATTTGTTTTGTGTTTTATTTTTATTTTAAAAATTATTTTAACTCACTCAACCCTAACACCGACTATATCCGTAGTTTACCTGGATTATACTTACCCCATGCCTATTTATTACATTTTTCTGAGACAAATTATAGGCGTAGTATCAAAGCTAACGTTTTTCATTTTTACATGTTAGTGGTAGTTTAATAAAACTATCTATGTAAATGCTCATTTTTAATCTATTATTTTCAAGTTTGAAAAGTAGCAAAAATCTCCAGGATTGAGTGAGCTAAAATATTTTTTTTACTTAATTTTATTGTTTATTTATTTGTTCTAGCTAATAACTTTAAGGTCAATATCCATATGCCTATGTTTAATGTGTATGTATATATATATATAATAAGAAGATAAAAATAAACTGGCAAAGTGACGACAAACATTGGATGTCTCTCATTCCTGAGATTTAAAAAAAAAAAAGATGTATGTTACTTCCACTTCCACTATATATGCTATCGTGCCAATCCCCTTAGATTGACTTTGGGCAGTCCAAAACAGAACATACAACAAAACCTATAATTCAATGACGACGGTAAAAACTTTTTAAGAAAAGGATTTGTTTTTGTTTTTTGTTTTTATGGGTTTTACGGCGCTTGCAACACATTTAGGTTATATCAGCGCCAGTAAAAAGGAAGAAAATGGGATAGTAAAAAGTTGTGGAATTACAATTAAAGCACCCAAGAAAAAGTAAGACAAAAGGGGAACTAGGAACAAATAGGGATCAGATGTAGAATCCAAGAGCATACCACCAATGTAGTTAGTTTGAGATCACCTATAAGTCTCATCCGGACACAAGCACAAAATCCAACAAAGAGGAAAACACTCAAATGCTTACATTATACATTAAAAATAAATATAATGATACATAACCGAGAGATGATTTACAAGGAAAAAAATATCATCTCCCAAAACAATAACTATGCATTCGGCTGTTTCCCTCCCAGCTAGGACTCCGAACAGGGCCAAGTAATCTCATTCCAAGACAAAGACAGAAAGCATGTTGGAAAATAGATAAGGGGATAGAAGACACAGTATGTACCTCCCTGCCCACTATGGGAGGTCAGGATCCCAACCCAGTAAGAAAACGATAATCACCTGTTGGGGTTGATGGTTTGATGAACTCCCAGGTCAATCAGGTAACACCTGGAATAGAAAATAGAAACAAGATGGGTTATATTGGAATCTGTGTAATCAAAACGGATGTATCATTTAACATACATTATTTGTAAAGCCACGAAAGACAGTTAATTTTGACTTCATTGTTTTTATTAACTATCTACAATTTTGGGGGGGGGCGAAGTGGCTTAGTGGTTAAGGCATTGAGCTGTGATCCGGAAAGTCCCGGGTTAGAGCCCCACTTCAGGCACTTTCTTTTTTTCTTCATTGGGCAAGATTATTAACCCCCATTTTGCTCGCTCACTTGGATAACACGGGTGATTCCTGTTGACATCAGATATCCTCTTTGATAAATTATCTATATTCCTTAATGGAATGCCTAGGCGACGGGATCTTATGGTGTTGTTGCGAAAAGGCGTAATAATAAATATTAATTCACAATTTTAACAACTATGTGGATGAAGTATGTATGTAATGGAAGTGGATAATAACCAGTATTATTATTTGTTTCATGTGACATTATGTTAAATCATCATGAATAATCATCTATATTTTTTTAAAATAATTTTGTTTACTATTTAAGACTTGAGTGTTTATATAACGCAATATCCACTAAACTTGCTCAAAGCACTTCATAAAGGATCCAAAGCTAACAGCAACACTTAACAGGTAGGAGGAAACATTACGCCCGTTAGGTAACATTACAATTTTTCTGACAGACATACTGCTGTTAACGGCCAGGTACTGAGTACAATGAGAGAATGTGAGTAAAGAGCCATTTCCTAGGATTCAACTATGCACCAGTCAGAGCATGACTTGAACCCAGGACCTTCCAATCCGAAGGCGAGTGTCGTAACACAGCAGCATACAGACAGCAGAATAACACAATGATTATTATCAAAGTGATGACTGTGAGAGAAAATCTTTCTCATCTGATCCTCAGTGACTACACCATGACCAGAGATCAAACTTGGTCCCTTTGTGTGTGAAGTGAGTGCTCTACCAACTGAGCCATTGGGATCACAGCTATGGTTACATCGGCACCTATATATACCATAGCGCAACCTGGGGGCAGCTTGGCTCGGTGGTACGGTCTTGCGTTGTACCCGAAAGGTACCGAGTTCGACCACCCGCTGCTGCGCTGTGTGGCCTTGAGCAAGTCACCTCGCCCTAACTCAATTTGCAGCGCTGCACTGCAGCTGACACCAGGGTTCTTCCAGACTTCCCTTGGAATAGACCCTAAAGACAAATTTTCCCTATGGGATGAATAAAGGGAGTCTCTTTATAAAAAAGTTACATCATATAAATGTGTAAAATCTCACTTCATCTTCCTGCCGAGATCGGTGGTGTCTGTAGCCTTAACACAAACCCTGTGCCAAGTCCCATCACGTTTTTGGGCAGCACAAATCTCTCCCTGAAATGTATAAAGTGGTCTAAAATTAAGTAGAATGAATCATAATGTCACTAGCGATGACGGTGACGATGACAATGTTACTAGTGTGCATATGTGTGTGTATTTATGTCAATATATTATGTATGTTCTTTATAATATTGTATTGTTATAAATGTGTAACTAAATGACATATTGCCACAATTTTGAGGACAATAAAGACATATTATTATTATTAGCATGCAAAACGGATTCAGATCTTGAACCGTAACAACAGAGAAGAAAACGTGATAAAGTGATAATGTTTTGCAATGGCCTAAATGACTGAGTGAAATTATCACTCTGTGATATTCCACAAAATAAGAGGAAACCACCTTGGTTTTTATGGTTCCCCACTCAAGAGTACTCATTCTTAACTTGAGCCTTTATATAGCGCAATATCCACTAAACATGCTCAAAGCGCTTTACAAAGGGTCACTGACCAACAGCAACACGTAACATGTAGAACGAGACATGACGCCTGTTATGTGATAATACTTTTTTTTTTTCAACGCTGTTAACGGCCAGGTACTCATTTCACACGGTACAGTGAGAGAATGTGAGTAAAGAGCCTTTTCCAAGGACTCAACTATGCACTGAGCAAATCTTGAACCCAGGACCTGGGTGTCATACCACAAGACCACATAGCCGCACTACTCATTCATACCATCAATATTAAAATGGTGGAATAGTGCGGCTATGTGGTCTTGTGGTATGACACTTGCTTTCAGATCGGAAGGTCCTGGGTTCGAGCCTCGCTCTGCGCATAGTTGAGTCCTTGGAGAAGGCTCTTTAATCACATTCTCTCACCATACTCAGGTGTGAAATGAGTACCTGGCCGTTAACAGCGTTGTCTCTGTCCCAAAAAATTGTAATATTGCCTGACATAATATCGTCCTACATGTTATGTGTTGCTGTTGGCCAGGGACCCTTGTAAAGCGCTTTGAGCACGTTTAGTGGATATTGCGCTATATAAAAGCTCAATTTTTTAAAGAATAGTCTAGCATCCCCAATAAAAGAAATACACTGTGGTCTGTGGAATCTTTGTAGTACCAAGGACTAAATGACTATAATACTGTCATACCAAGCAAAGCATGTTCCTGATTAACGGATGATTGTAATGAATTAGAAAATGCCATCAAGAGTCTTACGCTGTGATATGAGAGAGAGAGAGAGAGAGAGAGAGAGGAGAGAGAGAGAGAGAGAGAGAGAGAGAGAGAGAGAGAGAGAGAAGAGAGAGAGAGAGAGAAGAGAAGAGAGAGAGAGAGAGAGAGAGAGAGAGAGAGAGAGAGAGAGAGAGAGAGAGAGAGAGAGAGAGAGAGAAAGAGAGAGAGAGAGGAGGGAAATCTTACGATGGCAGGTTTGAATATAGGCTGTCCAACCTCCATGACCATATTCAGATATTCAGCCATAGAATCCATGGTGGTCCTAAATTCATCTGGCTGGTCATCATTGTCATCTACAACTTTTCTGACTGAAAAGTTCCAAGGGTCTTTCACCTGTAATGTGGGAAGGCACACAAGGTTGGGGGTGGGGGGGGGGGGGGGGGGGGGGGGGGGAAGAGGGATGAATGTGGTAGCCAAACATTTGAGTATGTGTATATTAACTCTTTCAGTGTTGAAATTTGAATTTCTGTCACAAAATGAATGAAGTGTAATTCAGAAGAGATTCCTTAAAGACGCATTAGAACATTGTGTATTTTTAAGGGTTTTACGGTGCTTGTAACACATTAAGGTCATACAGCTCCTGTAAAAAGGAACAGAATAGGACAGTAAAAAGTTCAAGAATAACAATTAATGCACCCATGAAAAAGTAAGACAAAGGGGAATAGATTTGTTGTATATTTTAGTTTACGTCCACATTATGTTATGTCATATGTTGTTGTATCTAACTGTTCTTTATTTCTGTGTTGTTTCAGATGTTGTACTCAATGTTATACTAGTGATGGTTCTTGTTGATTAAAGCTTACTGTAAAGCTTTCATCTCAACTCTCTCAACTCATTTCAATTTAATTGAATATTAATATTATTATTATTATATTATATTATATATATATTATTATATTATTAATATTATTAAGATGAAATACGTACATCAATGATGTCGATCTTCCATGTATCCAGTTTATTCATTGTGATGAAGATGAATTGAGAAAATTTGAGTCCGAGTTACAAATCACAACGACCTGAAACGTAATACAGCAATTGAAATGATTATAAGTTATTTTTTTAAATATATAAAACAGTGAGAGATGTGCTGCTAAGTGGTCTTGAGGTATAACACTCGTCTAGGGTCAGCGTGGCTCAGCGGTACGGTCTTTGCTTCGTACCCGAAAGGTACCGAGTTCGATCACCTGCCTCTGCGCTGTGTGGCCTTGAGCAAGTCACCTCGTCTTAGCTCAATTTGCGGCTAATTCCAGTCTTCCCTTGGAATAGATCCTAGAGACAAATTTCCCCTATGGGATGAATAAAGGGAATATTATTTTAAAATTTACTGAACTTTTACACAAACACCTAGTCCGACCACTAGTCTGAGCGTTAACCTCCAGTAAAAAGGCATTATATAAGTACTTCCTTTTTTTGTTTAGCAGGGGATTGGAAAATAGACTGAGAGGGTTTATAATATACTGAATTCATGGGTGCCAGCAGGAAGAAGTGCTGAAACCTGAAACTAAAATCTCGACACTTTGCCAAACCTGAAAATGTTCCTACTGAAAATGCGGCCTAAACTTTACTCTTATTTCATCACCGTTTTTATACCATTATTTACCATTTACCAAAACACTGAAACCGGAGGTATTTGACTTCGAGATATCACGAAACCGGAATTCCGGCATGAAACCGGAAAACTGGCACCCATGACTGAATTCCGTAATCCGTAAATATATGGAAAATTGGCAACCTTGATTATAAGTCATTTTTTAAAATAGATAAAATAGTGAGAGATGTGCGCTATGTGGTCTTGTGGTATGACACTCGCCTTCAGACCTGAAGGACCAGGGTTCAAGTACAGCAGCGCATAGTTGAGTCCTTGGAAAAGGGACTCTTTAATCACATTCTCTCACAGTGCTAAGGTGTAAAATGAGCACCTGGCCATTAAAAGCGTTGTCTCTGTTGGAATATTCAAAAATGTTATATTGCCTAGCAGGTGTCACTGTCGTGTCTTGTCTTACATGTTAAGTATTGTTGTTGGCTTGGGACCCCATTGTAAAGCATTTTGAGTACATCAGTGAGCTGATAAATGGCCTAGTGGCTGTGACCCGATTTTTTTTACTTTTGAGCGACGAGTCTCCGAAAAAGTTCCATGTATTTTTTGTTTATGAATGGATTTTAATGATTTATGTCTTATTTTCTTCAAGGGGAATTGCCCTATCATTTGGTGTTGTTTATGTTTCAATCAAAGCCAATTTAGTATATCTTTTGATTGTGGATAAAATAGGGTATAATTTAGCTTTGGATAATTAAAAAATGAAATTCGTTCCAGCAAAAATCCTTACTCAAATCTTAGCAGCCATTTTAAGCCAGTTTTGAAATCCAAATGGTGGTTACTACCGGAAATGGAACAGTTTCAGATCACAAAGTCCATCAGTAAATAACAAAGACAAATAGAAGGACATTTTTCAGCCTTCATTTTAAAATAAAATAACTTATCTACTGCTCATCTGATTTTCATTAGAATCGTCATGAAAAGCACTTAATTATGCGGCAATGTGGTCTTGTGGTATGACATTCACTTTAGGATCGGAAGGTCCTGGGTTCGAGCCTCGCTTGGCGCATAGTTGAGTTGTAATATCGCCTTATAACCGTCATGTCTCATTCTACATGTTACATTGCTGTTGGTCAGGGACCCTTTACAAAGCGCTGTGAGTTTGAGCAAATTTACTGGATATTGCGCTTTATAAAATGCTCAATTATATAGGTTTCATTTGAACTCAAACCAATTTGGATTTTTTACCAAAGTACCTAGCTAGTTATAGCAAATTCTGGCAAATCTTTTTATTTTAAAAGATATTCCAGCTCCAAACAAACTTTTTTCTTCCTTGTGCCTTGTGATTGTGGCACCACGTTGGCTCACTTCTTCTTCCTTTGATTGCCCACAATCAATTGGTTGATTATTATGGCAAATATGAAACTGATTTCTAATCTCTCTGTATTCCTTGTTTATAATCGTTAGTCTAAAATCAATTTGGGATATTCAGGGGTCGTCAACGTTGGTCAGTGAATTTTAAAATTTTAATTTGAAAGAAGGATATTCTCCTTTGAAATAAACTTAAAGTGAGTTCTGTGTCACTAAATTGGCAGCGGCAGAGGTGAGGCAAGATCAGAAGTAAAAGTTGAGTAAGTTTGTTACTCACTGTTAGTGAAGTGTTAAGTGTTTAAGTTTAAAAGTAAAAGGGCTAGGGCCCGGCGGGGGTTCAGAAAAGTTACAACAAACAATGACTACTTGAATTTGAGCACTTTCAAAATAAAAAAAAACTCAATGAGAATTTACGTTATAGTTTTTAAAAAGTTGTCATGGATCCAGTTTCCAAGAGATGTATCAGTTTACATTCTTTAACTTTAGAAATTTTCTTCTGGAATTTGCTTGTGACGATTGTACGCCTCGTACGCCTGCTCGTTTTTTCTACTTTCTGATCCTTGATGGCGGGTGGTCTAATAGTATTACAGTTTATACTGCTAATTCTCAGAACATTAAATTCGTCGATTTATCCTTGGGGGGTAAGGAATGAATAAATAAATAAATAAATATTCAAATAAATAAACAAATAAATAAAGCAAAGAAAACAACAACAAAACATTTTCTACATGAAGAGAACTAAAAGCAGTACAAGTTGATAATAATCGAGATCAAATCTTAGATTCCTTTCGACAAAGGGCGGTTTTGTGGTCTAGTCGATGTGTACTTTTAATTGCAAGTCGGATAACCAAAATTGTTATAGGCTCCGTGTTGTCATGTAAATACTCTCAATCTCAAACCAGTGCAAAATAGTGTCCATTACAACAACAGACCTGCCAACTTGGAATTTGAAAAATTCGTAATTACCAGGGGTAATAAAATAGTAGACATTAAATCTACTTTTAAAAAACCCAATTTGTGTTTAAATAATATATTAAATGAATGCTTTAAACTCCTTTATATACTAGCTCTGGCAAAAAAAAAAATCGTTTTCAAGAAGTCTATTCAATTAAAGAACTGCATATAATTGTCAATTATGATTTTTTTCTACGAAATTTTCGTCGTAATAGACAGGTCTGCAACAATGTTAAATCAAGCTCATAACTTCGTTCGGTTTTCAGAGCTGTAACTATGCGCACGTCAGGTCTAGTGATATAATAATAATAATAATAATAATAAAAATAATAATAATAATAATAATAATAATAATAATAATAATAATAATAATAATAATAATAATAATAATAATAATAATAATAATAATAATAATAATAATGATAATAATAATAATGATGATGATGATGATGATGATGATGATGATAATAATAATAATAATAATAATAATAATAATAATAATATATCTTTATTGTCCCCAAAAAAGTGGCAATTTGTCATTTGGTTACACATTTATAACAATACAATATTGACATAGACACACTCACACAAGATGCACACTGGTAACATAGTAGTTATCGTTAAAAAATAACAAAATTAAAATAACAAAAAAAAACGACAACATCATCATCATCATCATCATCATATGACAGTCGTCTACGGACCATAGGACCCTGGTTTGAGTCCCGTCCACTCTGAGCGCCTTTAAGTTGAGTTCTTGGGAAAAAGCTCTTTATTATTCATGCTTTCCCATAGTACTCAGGTGTAAAATACGTACCTGGTCGGTAACAGCGTTGTTTGGAATTATGCCCCATATTACATGCGTCAGGTCTCGTCCTACATGTAAAATGTTGTGTAGGCTTGGAACCCCTTGATTAATTTCAGTGGGTATTTCGCTATAAATAAGGAGAAGGCACCGGTGTAAGATAAAGAACTGAACAAGTGTGTATGAAAGGGGCTAGAAAACGCAAGAAAGAAAAATATAAGAAAAAAAAAGATCCCTTAATTTCTTAATTTGATATTTTCAACAACAACAAAATTGAGCAACTCATTTAATGTTTTCATCCTCGTCCTCTCGTGTTCAATGTATATGATGTTTAATTTAAACGATGATTCACAATGTAAAACGTGTACCCTTGTGAAGATTTGAGGTATTAAAATTGTCCCAACTATCGGGAGCCTCTGTGATGTAATGGCAGCACGCCTGGCCGGTAATCAGAAGGTTTGAGGTTCGATCCCCGGTTGAGGTCGACTGATTTGTTGGGATGAGTATTTTCTTTTCTTTTCTTTTTCTTTCTTGCTTTGTCTGGCACCTTTCATAAACACTTGTTCAGTTTTTTTTTTATCTTACACCGGTGCCTGCTCCTTAATTTCTTAATTATTCTAGCGATACTACTTTTGATTAACTTCAAATCCTAAAAAGGGACAAGGAAAATGTTTAGGCTCTCGGTTAGAGATAGAAGTTAGAGGTTAGACTGTAAACTGAGTGCATTCATTTTCGTTTCCTGTCCGTGTTGCTCTCAGTTTGACCTGTCGGTCTCAACTGAGTGTACCCCTCTAGTTTTCAGTTGCCGAAACGAACACGAACCTAACGCGAACGTTTTATCTCGGAATTATACGCTTAATTTTTCTCAGTTTTCTTTCAGCAAAGTGAAACAATTCACAATATTTGCTCATTTGGACAACATGAGTGATTCCTGTTGACATCAGACATTTTGTTTGATGAATTATCTATATTCCTTCGTGGAATGCTTAGGTGACGATATCTTAAATTGGAGAGAAGTATAAAGTTAGTAAATGTGACTCATATATAAGGGAACAACAGAAAACAAACAACGTTTCGGCCCTTGACCTTCGTCAGGAGACAAACAACAAAACAAATATTATGTTCCACATTTGACAAAATGTGAAATTTTGTAACCTAACAAATTTGGCCAGAAAACTCGTTCCTCAAATATCGATCGATTTAAATGACCCTCATCTTGGCAAAAACTCTCAAACTTGGGACTTGATGGAAGACCTCGCGAAGTCCCAGGTTTGAGAGTTTTTTGTCAAGATGAGGGACATTTAAATCGATCGATATTTGAAACACGAGTTTTCTGGCCAAATTTTAAACGCCTGATTTTCAAAATACGGAAGTTAATGGATTAATATTGAAATCAACTAAGTGAATTCATTTAAATAAATAAAATTAAAATAAAATTCCCTTTATTCATCCCATAGGGGAATTTTTTCTCTCGGGTCTATTCCAAGGTCACAGTGCAGCGCCGCAAGGTGAGCTCAGGCGAGGTGACTTGCTCAAGGTCACACAGCGCGGCGGCGGGTGATCGAACTCGGTACCTTTCGGATACGAAGCAAAGATCGTACCGCTGAGCCACGCTTTCCCATTTGTTTTTGTTTTTTGTTTTTAATTTGCAGTCTAACTCCGCCCCTTGATTGATGCAAATGTTGCTGCTTGAAGCTCGCAGGACAAAAAACATAACGATAAATATTGAATTGTAAGCTTCAATTTATTAGATGAAGACAGATACTAGTTGACTTTTCGGGCTTCCCCTTTATCAACAAAACAGGAGGAATGAAACACTACAGACATTATCTCATTCGTCCGTAATGTTTCATTCATCCTGTTTTGTTGATAAGGGGGAAACCCGAAACGTCCACAATAGCTGTCTTCCTTTAATAAATTGAAGCTTACAATTCAATATTTATCGTTATTTCCCCTCCCCTCCCCCCTCCCCACCGCGAAGTCCCAGGTTTGACAGTTTTTGCCAAGATGAGGGTCATTTAAATCGATCCATATTTGAAGGACGAGTTTTCTGGCCAAATTTTTTAATATGGTTTTTTTCCTCCAGAATACGGCCGAATTGTAAAGGGCAAAAGCCTGGATTGTTTTCGACGACTAACCATGTGCGGTTATGTCGTCGTTTGGTATGACACTTGTTCCTGGATCGGAAGGTCCTGGGTTCGAGCCTGACTCTGAGTGGCGCATAGTTGAGTAATTGGAAAAGGCTTATTACTCACATTCTCTCACTGCGCACAGGTGTAAAATGAGTACCTGGCCGTTGTCTCTGTCGAAAAAAAATTGTAATAGTAATATCGCCTAACAGGTTTCATGTCTTGTTCTACATGTTACGTGTTGTTATTGGTCAGGGTCCCTTTGTAAAGCTCTTTCAGCACGTATAGTGGATTTTCCGCAATATAAAAGCTCAAGTCTTTTTTTTTAAATAACCAATGTGGACAAACCAAGTGATAACATATGAATAAACAAAACATTGTTTTGTTTATTCATCTTAACTACGCCACTACCACATCATCTCATTCATCTGTGGTGTTTCAATCATCCTGATTTGTTGATAAAGTGGAAACCCGAAACGTTCATTTGATCTGTTTTTGTAATCGAATTGAAGCTTACATTCAACTTCACGTTATTATTTATTTCTTCGAGCTTCGAGCAGCAACATTTACACTATAATTTATTGGTTATATTTTCTGATTGCACGTATTTCTATCTTCTCAAGAGAGTTGGTTTAATCAAAGAAAATCATAACCATCATAGGTTAGGTCAATAGGATCAATTCATTTCAAAGATTAATAAACATAACGAAAAATACAAAAAAAAAGAAAAAAGAAAAAAAAGAAAAGAAATAATTACAAACAAAACAAAACAAAGAAACAAAAAAAAAATTAAAAAAATAGAAAAACAAACCCGACCAAACAAAAAAGAAAAGAAAAGAAAAGAACAGAAAAAAAGAAACAAACTGATCATTATGTCCTAGAGTAAATAATTTATTGTAAAAAAAAAACAAAAAAAAAAAACTTGCTTGCAGGCAAAAAATAAAATGAAAAAAAGATATAAGAAAAACTCTATTGACTCGTTACCCTGGTATGATACACTGTCTGCTGATCAGATGGAATTCAATGAAACAAACATAATATAACATAGAAGAAAATCGATATCTCCAAATCAATAATTATCTTTGAACTCATTGTACATGGACAATCCCAGTGTATCAATATCTATAGGATGTGATCGACCAAAACTAGGTACTAGGTACACCCAGGGGCGTGGCTCTATTGGTTCAAATGGTGCCTGGCACCACATCCATGTTTTAAAAATGGATAACAGCATTTTTAAAAACGGAGTATCTATTCGTCCTTCAGGTCATCAACAGGGCGAAACAGACTCCCTTTCTGTCACAACGCCTTCTATCCACGCTTTTCTCCCGATTCACACAGTCCGTTGATGACTGTCAGCGACTGTGTACCATGGCTGAGCGAGTGACTGGATTTCCCCACTCAAACGATTGCAAGGAGCGGATTTTTTGCTGGCACCATTTAAGGCTATTATTATAGTGCGGCCACATTGAATACCTGAGAAAATGGCTCGAATTTTACTATCTTCACATACGAGAAAAAACCCGCCTCAGGTGCCGAGAAATTTTTGCTCCAACTCTGTTGGACTGGGGAATAATAGCTAATTTTGGTCATTTACGTCATAGTCATAGTATGGTAACTTCGACCATCTTTATTATTATCGAAATCTCGATTATATAAGAAGTTCATTTGTTTCTCTCTCTCTCTCTCTCTCTCTCTCTCTCTCTCTCTCTCTCTCTCTCTCTCTCTCTCTCTCTCTCTCTCTCTGTCGTGATTATTGTATATATTAATTTATTATTATTATTATTATTATTATTATTATTATTATTATTATTATTATTATTATTATTATTATTTATTATTATTTTATTATTATTTATTATTATTATTATTATTATTATTATTATTATTATTATTATTATTATTATTATTATTATATTATTATTATTATTATTATTATTATTATTATTATTATTATTATTATTATTATTTTATTATTATTATTTTATTATTATTATTATTATCATCATCATCATCATCATCATCATCATCATCATCATCATCATCATCATCATTATTATTATTATTATTATTGCTGCAAAAATTGATGTGAAGGAATGTGAACGAGTTAAGTCAAACATTTCTTGATAGTGATGCTATATTATGCTAAATGCATGATCTTCGCGAGAATATGCGTGTTTGACTTTGTGTGAGTGTGTGTGTGTGTGTGTGTGTGTGCGCGCGCGCGTCCATATCTCTCTCTCTCTCTCACACACACACACACACACAGATAGGTAGATAGATAGATAGATAGATAGATAGATAGATAGATAGATAGAGAGAGAGAGAGAGAGAGAGAGAGAGAGAGAGAGAGAGAGAGAGAGAGAGAGAGAGAGAGATCTTGTATGGTGTCATGTTTGATTTCCGAAGTGGAATGGGGCTGTTTCATGACGTAACTACAGTACTCTTTTAATAAGCCATGGGCTGTTTACATTCTTACGCTTTGTAAGTTTTGAAATTACCCTTTGTTCGATTGACATTCAATGTCTGCATGTGTCCCTTTAGTCATTTCCCTCAGTGTCCAATCTCCAATCAATATATTCGTTCGTGATTTCTATACACAAACTCAAACTATTGAAAAGATGTGCAGGGATAGAAACATCACCATGCAAATTTACTTTACAAGTATGTAGGGTTTTTTTTTCCTTTCTTTTATATTTACAAATGTAGCATGTGTAAGACATTTTCGTCTAGCACCGCTTTATACTGTAAGCATGCCACGCCGCTGGGTACACCTAAGATTTGATCCTTGAATTGGACAAAACAAAAGCTTTTCATGCCCATACGTCATACGTCATACATATTCTATCGGTCGATAACGGCTGACAAGAAGCAAGGCTGCCCGATGGCCTCGCATGTGGCCAATTTGGCCAGCATGGCCCACACAGAGAATTATTGTTTTTCTATTATCAATTTTAATTTTCATTATTAAAAATAATATTGACAACAATTTTTCCCCTGGTCAAGTCGATTACGTTTTGGAGAAGATCAGAGTTTGAGTACTGTTTGGCTGAGTGAGATTCTATTTGGCCACTTTTGAAGTCGAAATTGGTCATGAAAAACTCGGGCTATCTGGCAGCCCAGCTCTGCTAAGAGAAAGAACAGTCCACACTATTTTTAATCATTATCCGTATCTTATGATGTTCCGATGAGGATTTTTAAAGTCGCGACTATTCCATCCTATGCTTGAAATGGATTTCTGGACCGTTCTGTTTCTAACGGCTTTGCTGTTAGCAAGTTGTCGCTCCTATACCGAGTTTATTTTCCATAAGGAAGACATTTGTCATGTCCAGGAACGTATTGACCATGGATGCTCCAAGCTAGGACATCAACGATTTCCAATTTGTTTAGCAGAGTGTCGTCTTCAAAGCTCTTGTACGGGCGTAAGCGTTGATAAGACCACAGGGAAATGTTTTCTTCACGATGTGTGTAGTTCTATACCAGAGTGTGTTGCACCAGATACACATCATAGGTATTACGCTAAATACTGTAAACACGGCCAATTATGGAATAGTGACACACGTTCATGTGACTGTCAATACGGCCTTTGGGGGAAAAGATGCGAAAAGGCGTTTCAAAGATGTGATGAGTTACTGTCTGCTGGATACAGTCCAGGTTCTTACACTGTTTACTTGGATCCAAAACATGATGGTATTCTATATAAAATTAATTGCTATATCTTGGCAACTGGTTGGAATGCAGCTTTTGTAGTACGTAATTATGGAGGAAATAATATATTATTTAACCGTACATGGAACGAATATGTGAATGGATTCAATCTAGACGATGAAAATAACTATTGGGTAGGCTTAAATGTGTGGCACGCTCTCAGTACTTACTCAGGATGTGAAATAATGTTTGTTTTGTTGAAGTTTGCAGACCTATCACATATATACCGTTGGCACTTTGATTTTGTGGTTGGCGATATCACGGATAATTATTCGTTTTCATTCTCAAGCAGCAGTCAAAACAATGACGGTGGAACCACGATGTCTGGATATCAGACGGCAGGGGATTGTATGAGCGGTGTCCAGAACATCCCATTCTCTACATGGGATCGGGACAATGATGGAAACGATGCTGTAAACTGCCCGTCCTTGGTTGGAAATGGTTGGTGGCACCCAAGGCAGTGTGACAACCCGTGTAATTTTCTTGGCTGGGGACTGGAAGATTGGGACAACATGCCGAGTCATCAGAGGTTTTCTATGCTGGGCGTTAACATGGATGTTGCAAAGTCTCAGATACTCGGATTCGACATTTACTTGGAGTGTTAGTTTGTTATAATTTGTCAGAGAGGTTTTCCCTCCCTGGAAAAGTGAGTGGAGCAGAATTCACTTATGTTGATAATAACATAAAATGAAGTGAGTAGGAAAGTGCCAGAAGACAATAGAGAATAAGAATTTCGTGGCGGCGATGGGGGCTCGAACCCACGACCTTACTGGTACGACAACTCAGCCTGGCCGGGAAGAGCGTGACTCTGCCGTATGAGCTATCCACCACTACAACAAACAAATAAATAAAAAAAAATGGTTTCAAACTCTATGCCTGTCTTGAGCCGCTCTCCCCGACTTCTTGAGGTCACGGGTTCAACACACACACACACACACACACATACACATACACAAACGCCGCGAAGTTAGTTAGCCAGCATTTACGCTTAACC
>NC_088366.1:8361957-8364457 GCF_034508935.2 Berghia stephanieae | reverse complement strand
TGAGAGGGTCAAGAATAGCCCAACGCCAAGCCAGCGTGTCGTAAAAGGCGACTAATGGTATGTGACTCCCCCATCTTTGAGTCACCTGGTCCTCCAGGTTGGGGGTTGGCAAAGGGTTAACACCCTTTCCGTTAAACTCAAACCGTTACAGAAACACAGACAGACAAACTAAATCCTTTTTTTAGCTTGGGCGACCGAAGAGTTTCTGGAATTACAGAATTTATGAAGGACAACAGACAAAGCCGAAAGGACTCTGCTGACCCGATGACGTCTTCGCCAAACAAGCAGCTTCGAATTGCGTCGTGGAACGTTCGCACCATGTATGAAGCAGGAAAAAGCTCTCAAGTTGTGACTGAGATGAGAAGATACAGGCTGCATATACTTGGAGTAAGCGAAACCCACTGGATACAATCCGGACAGAAACACCTCAAGTCTGGGGAGAAGATTTTATATTCAGGGAGAGGGGACGGGATTCATACACAGGGAGTAGGAATAATTCTAAGCAAGTTTGCCCAGAAGTCACTGAGAGGATAGGAACAATGCGGAGAAAGGATCATCATGGCGTCCTTTACAACACGGAGTAAGAAGATCAGCATGAACATTGTATAGATCTATGCCCCAACAAATGATGCAACAGATGAGGACAAAGATACATTTTATGGTCTGCTACAACAAGTCATTGACAAGTTGCCTAGGCTATGGCGCGAGACCGAAGGTGATCAGACCGGTCTTCAGCGCGGCACTAGTTGAAAGGTGATAAGAAGTGAGGACCGCCGCCGGTCTTCACTATGGGACCGATCCCCGGTTCACAGCTAAAAGACCGTGGGACCGGGACCGGTCCTCAGCGCGGCACTATTTTCAACTGCCTTCTGAACAGACCACCACCAGACAACCAGCCAGAAATTTTGCCTGCAAGGAATGAGCTACCAATTAGCTGTGATCCACCATCGATAGCAGAGATTGTGGGTGCCATTAACAAGATGAAAAGGGGGAAAGCTGCTGGACCAGACCAGATTCCACCGGAGGCTCTAAAAGTTGATGCGGAAAGAAATGCTGAGGCCCTGCACCCACTATTTGAGAGAATCTGGAATGACGGGATATTCCCAAATGATTGGAAGGAAGGACATCTTATCAAGCTTCCAAAGAAAGGGGACCTCAGTAATTGTAATAATTATCGAGGCATCACTCTTCTTTCTATCCCAGGAAAGGTTTTTAACCGTATTATTTTAGAGAGAATTAAGAATGCAACAGATGCTAAATTGCGGGACGAACAGGCAGGTTTTCGGAAAAACCGTTCAACCACCGACCAGATTGCCTCTCTGCGAGTCATAGTGGAACAGTCTATAGAATGGAACTCTCCTCTTATTGTCAACTTTCTGGATTACGAGAAGGCTTTCGACAGTATTGACAGAGCAGCATTGTGGAAAATTCTGGCACATTATGGACTCCCTGAAAAGATAGTAAACCTCATTAAGGAAATGTATGAAGGATCAAGTTGCAGGGTTGTACATGAAGATCAGCTTACTGACAGCTTTGAAATTAAGACTGGTGTCAAGCAGGGATGCTTGCTCTCTCCATTCCTGTTCATCCTTGCCATTGATGGCTAATGAAGGAAACCTCCAAAGGGAGAAGAAATGGGATACAGTGGACCCCTGGACACAGTTGGATGATCTGGATTTTGCAGATGATCTGGCTCTTTTGTCCCACACCCAGGACCAGATGCAAGCAAAAACCACAATTATAAACAGCCTCTCGGAATCAATTGGTCTTAGAATTCACCCTGCAAAGTCAAAGGTCTTGAGGATAGGTACGCGTCAAAGGGAGCAGATCAAAGTAAAAGATCAAGAACTCGAAGATATAGACACTTTCTGCTATCTCGGAAGTATAATTGACAAGGATGGAGGCACGGAAGCAGAGGTGAAAGCACGAATAGGAAAGGCACAGGCTGCATTCACATCTTTGAACAGAGTTTGGAGAACTAAAGATATCTCCCTTCAACTAAAGCTAAGACTTTTCAACTCAAACGTGAAGTCTGTCCTACTGTATGGATGTGAAACTTGGAACGCATCACAGGCATGTATAAGGAGGGTACAGATTTTCGTAAACAGGTGCATGCGTAAGCTACTCAGAATAAAATGGATGGATAGAATAAAAAATGAAGAAGTATGGAAAAGAACACAGCAGAAACCAGTGGGAGAGGATATAGGAAGAAGACGATGGAGGTGGATTGGACACACGCTTAGAAAGAATGACTCAACTATAACAAAGAAAGTATTGGACTGGAACCCTCATGGCAGAAGATCAAGGGGAAGGCCACGAGGAACATGGAGAAGAATTAAAGAAGCTGATATACAGAAAAGTGGTAAGACCTGGAATGAGATAAAAAAGTTGGCTCAGGATAGAGAAGGATGGAAACTGTTTGTCTGTGGCCTATACCCTGACCCAGGGTGAAAAAGGCAATGATGATGATGACCCAGGATCTGCCTCGGTCCCTTTACGA
>NC_088366.1:8344457-8356957 GCF_034508935.2 Berghia stephanieae | reverse complement strand
CATCCACGTTTATGAGTAATTCTCACTAAACCAGACTATAAACGTTCAAGGTTACACACAGTTTTGTATTTTGGTCCATTATACTTCCAGATGGCAATGTTGTGAGCTTCTTAGCCAAGCGCATACTATCTATAGATAGAATGAAGTTGACGTCACTCAGGTCTTTGTTATTGTTTTTTTTTGCCATCCACGTTTATGAGTAATTCTAACTAAACTGTGTTAACCAGACTATAAACGTTCAAGGTTACTAACAGTTTTGTATTTTGGTCCATTATACTTCCGGATGGCAATGTTGTGAGCTTCTTAGTCAAGTGCATACCTATTACCTATAGATAGTATGCAGTTGACGTCACTCAAGCCTTTGTTATTGTATTTTGGCATCCGCGTTTGTGAGTGATTCTCACTATAGTGTATTAACCTGACTATAAACGTTCATGGTTACACATAGTTTTGTGTGTTTGTCCGTTTTACTTCCGGATGGCAATGTTATGAGCTTCTTAGCCAAGTGCATACTATCTATAGATAGAAAACGAAATTGACGTCACTCAGGTTTTTTGATATTGTTTTTAGCCATCCGTGTTTATGAGTGATTCTCACTAAATTGTTTAAAACAAACCAATTTGTTCGTTATATTTCCGGATGCAATGTTGTGAGTATCTTAGTCAAGCGCACAGCATCTATAGGTAGTATGCGTTTGGCTAAGAAGCTCACAACATTGCCATCCGGAAGTATAATGAACCAACACACAAAACTATGTGTAACCTTAACGTTTATAGTCGGGTTAATACAGTTTGGTGAGAATTACTCATAAACGCGGATGGCAAAAATAAAAACAAAGTCCAGAGTGACGTCAACTTCATTCTATCTATAGATCGCCCCCATTCATTGGGAGCGATCTATATTCATGTTTTCGTCCAACCAAGTCATCAATCACATGATTTGTTGCTGTACAACGATTGGATATTTCATTAAAAATGTAAACACGCTGCTTTGTTATTGACAGTTGTAAACATACCCATGTGTCAAACTGAACAAAATGACCAATCGTGATGTTAGATATTTCGAAAACTGTGAGCACTTTTCACTATGTGGGTCACTTGAAGCACATTTTGCAATGTGACCAATGACCTCGAGCACATGGAAAGTTAATATAGATAGTATACGCTTGGCTGAGAAGCTCACAACATTGCCATCCGGAAATATAACGGACCAACACACAAATCTATGTATGTATAACATTAACGTTTATAGTCTGGTTAATACAGTTTAGTGAGAATTACTCATAAACGCGGATGGCAAAAATAAATAAGTCTAGAGTGACGTCAATTTCATTATAGATAGAATGCGCTTGGCCAAGGAGTTCACAACATTGCCATTCGGAAATATAACGGACCAACACACAAACTCAGTGTAACCATGAACTTTTATAGTCTGGTTAATACAGTTTAGTGAGAACAACTCATAAAAACACATTACACATTACACATCATTGTTACACATAATAATATATTAAGTATCACGATTCAAATTTTTATTCAGTCTCACCGTGAAGGAGTGAATGGTTTGTATTGTTATCTCTACGTGCGTGCGTGTGTGTGTATGTAAGTATGTGTGTGTGTGTGTGTGTGAGTGTGTGTGTGTGTAGCCTGGGTATAATAATTTATCTCCAACTTGTTCATTGACAACTGTGTGTGTGTGTGTGTATGTGTGTGTATGTGTGTGTGTGTAGCCTGGGTTTAATAATTTTTATCTCCAACTTGTTCATTGACAACTGTGTGTGTGTGTGTGTGTGTGTGTGTATGTGTGTGTGTGTGTGTATGTGTGTGTGTGTGTGTGTGTAACTCATCATATATAAGAATGATCATCAACGACAAGACTTTCCTAGTGTTGTGTGATATTTTATTGATTAGGACACGGAATATTGTCACGTTGACAAGGTAAGATTATTTTTACTTTGTATTTCAACGATAATGATGATGATGATGATGATGATGATGATGAGGATGATGATGATTCTGATGATGATGATGATGATGATGATTCTGATGATGATGATGATGAGATGATGATGAGGATGATGATGATTCTGATGATGAGGATGATGATGATAATGATAAAAATATGATGATGATGATGATGATGATGATGATGATGATGATGATAATGATGATGATGATTCACCTTTGTCAAGAAAAGGGGAATTCTCACTAAACTTAAACTGTATTAACCTGACAATAAAAGTTCAAGGTTACAGTTACACATAGCTTTGCGTGTTGGTCCGTTATATTTCCGGATGGCAATGTTGTGAGTTTCTTAGTCCAGCGCACAACATACATAGATCAGGGGGTTGGTTTGCTGAACGATGTCTCATCGACTAACAAAATCAAGCGATGTTGGACGTGATCATTTATCAGTATCAGTGACCGAATGGGTGGCGCTGTTTAAAAAACAAAAAAAAAAAAACAAAAAAAACCCCAAAAAACCCCCAAAAAAACAACAACAAAAAACGAACAAAAAAAAAAAAAACAAAAAAAAAAAAACAACAAAACAAAACAACTGGCCTCGATTTCTGTCATTGGTTCAGACACTTTTACAGATTTTCTCACTCAACCCAGATGCGAATGAGTATTTGGCTGTAGGCTTTAAGTAAGGGGAATAAAAAGACGCTGAACTGGCGAATTACACTTAATGAAATAAAAAGCTGGTGGTCCCATCGGGGGAATATTATAGATAGTATGCGCTTGGCTTAGAAACTCAGAACATTGCCATCCGGAAATATAACGGACCAAGACACAAACCATGTGGAACCATGATCGTTTATATAGTAAGGTTAATACAGTTTAGTAAGAATTACTCGTTTACATGGATGGCAAAAATCAATAACAAAGGCCTGAGTGATGTCATCTTCATTCTGTCTATAGATCCTATGGTAACTTGTAGATTAATGGTTCTTGGAGAAGGCTCTTTACTCTCATTGTGTCACAGTACTCAGGTGAAAATGAGTACCTGTCGGTAAAAGCATTGTCTTTTCGAAAAAAATAAAATAAATAAAGAGTTTTAATAACACCTTTTCACATGTGTTGCTGTTGACTTGTTGTACAGCTATGTGGTCATGTGGTATGACACTCGCTTTCGGATCGGAAGGTCCTGGGTTCGAGCCTCGCGCTCGGCGCATAGTTGAGTCCTTGGAAAAGGCTCTTTACTCACATTCTCTCACCGTACTCAGGTGTAAAATGAGTACCTGGCCGTTAACAGCGTTGTCTTTGTCCGAAAAATTGTAATATCGCTTAACAGGCGTCATGTCCCGTCCTACACGTTAAATGTTGCTGTTGACCGGGGACGTCACGTTGGTTGTTTCGAGGACGAGAGACGCATGCGCACAACCAACATGACGTTCTCTCTCTAATAACTTTTCCGCCGGTGACGTCACAGACTATGGGTGACGTCCAATCAAGGGACGCTACTCTTCCGCTAATCTCATTCCCTATATAAAAGCTCAATTTTAAATATATTTTTTTCAAAAGACAATGGACGTGTGTGTAGTTGGCGCAGGAGTGATTGGGCTATCCACAGCCGTGGCCCTCCAGGAAAGAATGCCGTCTCCGACAGGATGTAGGGTGACCATCGTGAGGGACCGTTCCCATCGACACACCGATAGTTATGGCTCCGGGGGTCAAGTCGTGCCTTTTGCTCCCGCAGGAATTCCAACTCACATTGGCAAGTATGTAACACCATTCCACCATCATCATCATCATCATCATCATAATAATAATAATGATGATGATGATAATAATAATAATAATAATAATAATAATAATAATAATAATAATAATAATAATAATAATGATGATGATGATGATGATGATGATGATGATGATGATGATGATGATGATGATGATAATGATAATGATAATGATAATGATAATGATAATGATATAATGATAATAATAAGTAATATAATAATAATAATATAATAATAATAATAATAATAATATAATAATAATAATAATAATAATAATAATAATATATAATAATATAATAATAATAATAATAATAATAATAATAATAATAAATAATAATAATAATAATAATAATAATAATAATAATAATAATAATAATAATAATAATAATAATAATAATAATAATAATATAATAATAATAATAATAATAATAATAATAATAATAATAATAATAATAATAATAATAATAATAATAATAATAATACTTTGTTGCATCCCAAAAAGGAAATATTTTGTACAGACGTGTTATAATTTACACAGTAAGATAAATAGAAAATGGAAATAATATGATGTAGGTATTTATAAATAAGGAGCGGTTTCACAGCTTTATATATGAATAATTTCAACACTGTCACTATAAATTGAAAATTGAAAAGATTGCACAACAAATTAAATAATAAATTAATATTTAGATTATTTTGGAAGTGAAAGAGCGAAAAAAAAAAAAAGAAGTAAAATGCCAGTTTGTAATTTTCATTTGTAGACAATGGGCCAAGGACAGTTCTGACCACTTCTTTGGTTTGGCGTTCTCAGCTCAGGCAGGAGAGGCAGGGGTCAGTCTTGTGAGTGGATTTCAGTTGACGGATAATGATGAGGTAAGTGTTTGGCCGTTATTAATTGGATTAGTTATTTTATTAGCGACAGCCTAAGATTGAATAAACTTTGAAACTTTGAAACTTTGTGAAAAAAAAAGTTAATTGATTGTTTAATTTTTTGAATAATGAATTAATCGATTAATTGATTGATATATTTATTTGTTCAATATCGTTTATTTATTTACAAAATAATTTGATGATTTATTAATGTACAACTTAGTCATCCATTTATATACTAATTTTACTACTACTTCTACTACTACTACCACCACCACCACCACTACTACCACTACTACTTTACTACTACTACTACTACTACTACTACTACTACTACTACTACTACTACTACTACTACTACTACTACTACTACTACTACTACTACTACTACTACTACTACTACTACTTTACTACTACTACTACTACTACTACTACTACTACTACTACTACTACTACTACCACTGCTACTACTACTACTACTACCACCACTACCACTAATAGCATTGTTTATATTGTATTCTCCTACTACTTCAACCAAAACAAATGCTCACCAGAAACCGATATACCTGGACAGCGTCATCAACGTCAAGAAAATGGACTTAGAAGACGTGAGAAGGTTTGGTCGAAGTTTCAAGTAAGTCATGATACAGCCGTGAGGTCTTGTGGAATGGCACATCACCTTCTGACCTTTAGCTCCCAAGTTCTAGTCCTGCTGTAACAGCGAAAGGTTTATTCCTTTAGTAGTAGTAGTAGTAGTAGTAGTAGTAGTAGTAGTAGTAGTAGTAGTAGTAGTAGTAGTAGTAGTAGTAGTAGTAGTAGTAGTAGTAGTAGTAGAAGTAGTAGTAGTAGAAGTAGTAGTAGTAGTAGTAGAAGTAGTAGTAGTAGAAGTAGTAGTAATAGTAGTAGTAGTAATAGAAGTAGTAGTAGAAGTAGTAGTAATAGTAGTAGTAGTAGTAGTAGTAGTAGTAGTAGTAGTAGTAGTAGTAGTAGTAGTAGTAGTGGGATTATTATTATTATTATTATTATTATTATTAGTAGTAGTAGTAGTAGTAGTAGTAGTAGTAGTAGTAGTAGTAGTAGTAGTAGTAGTAGTAGTAGTAGTAGTAGTAGTGGTAGTAGTAGTAGTAGTAGTGGTAGTAATAATAATAGTAGTAGTAGTAGTAGTAGTAGTAGTAGTAGTAGTAGTAGTAGTAGTAGTAGTAGTAGTAGTAGTAGTAGTATTCCTTTACTTACATTCTTCAATTATACTCAGGTGTGAAATGAGAGTGGTGGTTTGGGGATAGACACTCGTATTCGGATCGGAAGGTCCTGGGTTTGAGTGCCGTTCTGAACGGCGCATAGCTGAATCCTTTTGAAAAGCTCTTTATTTACATTCTCTCACTATACTCAGGCGTGAAATGAGTACATGACTGGCAACAGCGTCGTCTCTGTCATAAGAATTTGTAATAGCGCCATTTTCGCGGCGCCTCATGATTCTTTCATAAATGTTAAGTGTTGCTTGGTTCTAAAACACAAAAAAAAAACCCCAACAAAACAGTACTCTTTATTCATCAGGCTGGTTAGAACGTTTTCACATGTTATGCAATCAGAGTGTATAAAAGTCACATCATGATCAGATTTATAATGTTTTTCTCCTTTGGATACACTTTTATGCTCGTCGGAGAAGTATTTCATAAGGGCGGTGATGGAGATAAATTAAAGCGTCCGCCATTCATTGTTCCGATAGTTTAGAACCAGTTACTATGCGTCATTACGAGGGAATAGAAGTGACCTCACGGCTGTTGAACTCTGTTACGAATGACTTACTTAACCCTCTCCTTACCAGCCATTTTCAGGATTTTCCCAAAAACTTCACACCCAACTAAGACAAATATAGATTTTTTTTTTATCGTTCTGACATAATAGCAATAAACTTTTTGCTATACATAACTTCTTTAGCAAAACATACTCTACAACACAGTGTTCATTTTATTTAAATTTTATGATGTACAAAAGAAATGTGAATTAGAAAAATGTTGGTTGTATCGTAACGAATGTGACGATTTTCCTATAGTTGGTATGGAGAGGGTTAACTGTATTTTATTGTCCTCGACCTTGCCCTACATTTTACCGAGACTAAACGATTATAGGGGGTTTACGTGACAGGCAGGCTTGTTAGGGCTTACGTGACAGGCAGGCTTGTTAGGGCTTACGTGACCTGGCGATAATAATATAATGATCATTGACGGACTATCTTTTATTTTTTTATTTATCTGCATTGATAATAAAATTCACTGATAAAATTGGAGCGTGGTTTTACTCGGGGTCACAGGGTGTCAGGGGGCAGCGTGGCGCAGGGGTACGGCCTTTGCTTCCTACCCGAAAGGTACTGAGTTCGATCACCCACCGCTGCGTGTGTGGCCTTGAGCAAGTCGCCTCACTCAACCTAGCGCAATTTGCGGAGCTGCACTGCGGTTGACGCCTGGATTATTCCGGTCTTCATTTGGAATAGAACCTAGAGACAAATTTCCCTTATGGAATAAATAAAGGGAATTTTATTTATTTTATTTTATTTACTTCATAAGTGCGGCTATGTGGTCCGGTGGTATGATGAGAATGACAGTCACTTTCGGATCGGAAGGACCTAGGTTCGAGCCTCGCTCGGCGCATAGTTTTTTCCTTTGGAAAAGTCTCTTTACTCACATTCTCTGACCGTACTCATTTACTACTACTACTACTACTACTACTACTACTACTACTACTACTACTACTACTACTACTACTACTACTACTACTACTACTACTACTACTACTACTATATGTTGCGTGCTGCTATTGGTCAGGAACCCTTCGTAAACCGCCTTGAGCACGTTTAGTGGATATTGCGCTATATATAAAAACGCTCAAAAGCTCAAGTTTTAACCTCATGTCATACTCTGTGATTATGTTGTCTTTGTATTTATCTTGTATGTTTATGTTTGTTGCTATAATATGGTCTTTTTAGTATTACACTCACCTTTAGACCCGAAGGTCCAAAGTTTGAGTCCTACTCCAAATAGCGGTTAATGTAAATGCTGCTGCTCGAAGCTCGAATAAATAAATAATAATGTGAAATCGATTGTAAGCTTCAATTTAATTACAAAAACAGATCAAATGAACGTTTCGGGTTTCCCCCAACAAAACAGAATGAATGAAACACCACAGATGAATGAAATAATGTGTTAGTGGCGTAGTTAAGATGAATGATTTCCAAACAGCGCATGGTTGAGTCATTGGAAAAGTCTGTTAACTTACATTCTTTTACCATGCTCAGGTTTAAAATTAATACTTGATCCATAACAGAGTTGTCACTAACGGGCGTGGAGAAACGAAACGTGCTGACGTGGAAAAATAAATATAATACCTATCGCCTAAGCGGCGGCGTGTTTCATCCTAGATGTTAAGTGTTGCTGTTGGCTTGGGACTTCTTGTAAAACGCTATGAGCATGTTTAGTGGCTATTGCACAATATATAAATGATCAAGTTTTTATTTTATGTTAGCTCATGTGAGCGAGCGAGTGAGTGTAATTGTGTGTGAATGTCTGTTTGTATGTATGTATGTGTGTGTGTGTGTGTGTGTGTGTGTGTGTGTGCGTATTTGTGTTTTGCTTTCAACACGAATATTAGACTTGAATTTGCTTACTTGCTAAATTAATTTAAAAAATAGAGCTTTTTTCATAGCGAACTATATACTAAATGTGTTCAAAGCGCTTTACAAAGGTTCCCTGACCAACAACAACACGTAACATGTAGAACGAGACGTGACGCCTCTTAGGCGATATTACAATTTTTTAAAGGTGATTCATAATAACCGGTGTTTTACTGTAATCCAATTTGGCCTACATTTGACCTGGATGCTCGTAACCGTGACCTCTAGATATTATGAAACCGTATGTCTGTCTCAACGTGAGCTTGTATGTTCACGGTCTGTCTCAACGTGTGCTTATACACGTTCACGGTCTGTCTCAACGTGAGCTTGTACATTCATGGTCTGTCTCAACGTGTGAGTGTACGTTCACGGTTTGTCTCAACGTGTGCTTATACGTTCACGGTCTGTCTCAACGTGTGCTTGTACGTTCACGATCTATCTCAACATGTGCTTATACGTTCACGGTCTGTCTCAACGTGAGCTTGTACATTCATGGTCTGTCTCAACGTGTGCTTCTATGTTCACGGTCTGTCTCAACGTGTGCTTCTACGTGCTTCTGACCCTTTATCTTCTTTAACCAGAAACTGCCGTCCTCTGAAAAAAAACCTCGTATTTAAAATTTAGGCCAGAAAACTCGTCCTTCAAATATCGATAGATTTAAATGACCCTCATCTTGGCATAAAAAATTAAAACCTGGGATTTCGGTAAACCGAAAGCGAGCGTCATACCACTAGGCCACATAGCCGCACAAATGACCCTCATATTGGCGAAAACTCTCAAACCTGGGACTTCGTTTTACCGAAGTCCCAGGTTTAAGAGTTTTCGCCAATATGAGGGTCATTTGTGCGGCTATGTGGTCGAGTGGTATGACGCTCGCTTTCGGATCGGAAAATCCTGGGTTCGAGCCTCGCTCGGCGCATAGTTGAGTCCTTGGAAAAAGGCTCTTCACTCACTTTCTCTCACCGTACTCAGGTGTAAAATGAGTACCTGGCCGTTAACTGCGTTGTCTCTGTCCGAGAAAAAAATTGTAATATCGCCTAACTCACGTCATGTCCCATCCTAGATGTTAACTGTTGCTGTTGGCCAGGGACCCCATGTAAAGTGCTTTGAGCACGTTTAGTGGATATTGCGCTATATAAAAGCTTGTTATTATTTAAATCTGTCGATATTTGAGGGACAAGTTTTCTGGCCAAATTTTTAAATACGAGTTGTTTTTTTTTTCTGGAGTAGAATGTTAACTGGTGAAAACGAACAATGCTGTTGATAATATTTGGGACAAGGTGATCGGGTTATAATGCATTATATATTGTCATCTCATTTCATTTCAGACACATCTTCATACACATTCTTTATTTAAAAAAAAATCAATTTATTCGTTTAGTTATGATGATGATGATGATGATGATGATGATGATGATGATGATGATGATGATGATGATGATGATGATGATGATGGTGGTGGTGGTGGTGGTGGTGGTGATGATGATGATGGTGGTGATGATGATGATAATGATGATGATAATGATGATGATGATGATGATGATGATGATGATGATGATGATGATGATGCTGATGATGATGATGATGATGATGATGATGATGATGATGATGATGATGATGATGATGATGATGATGATGATGATGATGATGATGATGATAATAATAATAATAATGATAACACTAATAATAATGGGTGACTAAATAAAAACGCATTGAGCATGGTAAAACTTGAAAATGTTCTTTATAAAGGTATATATTTTAAGTTATCTATATTAAAATCTCATAGTTTTTTCTTCTTCTTCTATCATATCTATCTATTTCAGACACGGCTATATCGCTACGTGCCCTCTGGTGGAACTTCCCGTTTACATGGACTGGCTCATGGCTAAGTAAGTCTCTATAATATTGGAGATAAAGATAAAAGGAGTAAATGTTACAGTGAATGACATAATCAGTTGGATGGTGAAAAGGTTTGAACTGAGATATTGCCAAGTTTAGTTAGAAGGTCAATTTTTATCCAAAATGAGTTCTTGTCATAAATGATTAAATCAACCCTTTTTGTACATCTTCGGGAAATATCAAAGCTTAATTTCTCATCTAAATATTTTACAGCTAATCAAGTTGAAAAATGTATGAAATTTGAGAAAAGTTGCTGGATACCTTCCCCATACATCTGACCATAACTTCATGAAAAATCACTCGATTTACTTCAAATAAAGATTGAAATGCTCTGGGGAGCATATTCTTTCAGAAAATGCCAAACAATGCAAATCCAAAATGTTCACCTTCCGACTGATTATGTCATGCACTGACACAAATATATGCTTTATTAAAAGAAGGACAGAGATGACTTCAAAAACTACCGTGCAATTTGCCTACTCTGTCACGCCTATAAACTGTTGTCTGCTGTAATAGGATTCAATAGTCGTAACGTCACTTCCTTCCTAATGACGCATGGTAACTTAGCAACACTGGCTCTAAACTATCGGAACAATGGCGGACGCCTGTATGAAACATTTCTCCGGCGAGCATAAAAGCGTATCCAGAGGATAAAAACATTATAAATATGATCTTGTTTTGACTTTTATACATCCTGATCACAAGACATATGAAAAGTTCTAGCCAGCTTGAAGAATAAAAAGTAATGATTTTCTTTGTTTAGAACCACGATGGCCGCCGTTGCCGGGCGGCTTGACATCAGACTATTGAATCGTATTGACATGCTCATCAACGAGTCCAAACCAGCTGTCGTTACCTTCATCGACTATACGGCAGCATTTGACACTGTAAGCCACACATTTCTAGACAACGCATCGCACTCAAACACAGAATATATAATATATGAGTCAGATTTACTCCCTTTATCTTTATCTCCATTTTATTGACTCATTTTGGCACCTCCAGTTATTGGTTTTACTACTCAATAATATTGCTGCATACTCGGAAAGAAAAAACAAACAAACTACTACTACTACGACTACTACTACTACTACTACTACTACTACTACTACTACTACTACTACTACTACTACTACTACTACTACTACTACTACTACTACTACCTCTAGTTATTGGTTTTACTACTCAATAATATTGCTGCATACTCGGAAAGAAAAAACAAACAAACCACTACTACTACGACTACTACTACTACTACTACTACTACTACTACTACTACTACTACTACTACGACTACTACTACTACTACTACTACTACTACTACTACTACTACTTACTACTACTACTACTACTACTACTACTACTACTACTACTACTACTACTACTACTACTACTATTACTACTACTACTACTACTACTACTACTACTACTATTACTACTACTACTACTACTACTACTACTACTACTACTACTACTACTACTACTACTACTACTACTACTACTACTACCTCTAGTTATTGGTTTTACTACTCAATAATATTGCTGCATACTCGGAAAGAAAAAACAAACAAACTTTAAAAATCTTGAGCATTTATATAGCGCAATTTAAACTAAACAAGGCTCAAAGCGCTTAAAAAAAAATAATAAAAAAATAAAAAAATAAAAAAATAAAAAATTGAGCTTTTATATAGCGCAATATGCACTAAATGTGCTCAAAGCGCTTTACAATGGGTCCCTGACCAAGAGCAACACGTACCATGATATAGAACGTGACGTGACGCCTGTGTTAGGCGATATTACTTTTGTTTTGGGACAGAGACAACGCTGTAATCGACCAGGTACTCGTTTTGCACATGAATGCGGTGAGAGAATGTGAGTAGAGAGCCTTTTCCAAAGACTCAACTCAACTATGCTCGAACCCAGGACTTTTCTATCTGAAAGTGATTGTCATACCACAAGCCCTCCCCTCCTCCCCCCCCCCCCGCCAAAAAAACCAACTAAACAAACAAACAAACAAACAAAACAAAACAAAACAACAAAAAAACAACAACAAAACAATAGAAACCCCCAAAAACCCAATAAAAACACAACAAAAACAATAAAAACCCAACGAAAACAATAAAAACACAACAAAAACAATAAAAACCCAACAAAAACAATAAAAACCCAACAAAAACAATAAAAACCCCCAAAAAAAAAACAAAAAAAAAAAAACAGAAAAAAAACAACATATTTTTACCCAGTTAACTCTGAAAAGAAGCATATTTCGAAAATTTGGCCAGAAAACTCGTCCTTTTAATATCGATCGATGTGAATGACTCT
>NC_088366.1:8316957-8339457 GCF_034508935.2 Berghia stephanieae | reverse complement strand
TTCCTGTGAAACTGCGTGATTAGTTAAATAGTTTCTCAGCGATCTTTAAGTTGACGTTCTCTCTGTAAGGTGACGTCCAATCAAGGGACGCTATTCTTCCGCTAATCTCATTCCCTATATAGAGCATGACCAGGCCAATAGCAAAATGTCACCTGTAAGGCGCTATGCTACATATTACATTTTTTTTCGATAATACAGTGCGGCTATGTGGTCTAGTGGTATGACACTCGCTTTCGATCGGAAAGTCCTGGGCTCGAGCCTCGTGCTCGGCGCATAGTTGAGTCCTTGGAAAAGGCTCTTCACTCACATTCTCTCACCGTACTCAGGTGTAAAATGAGTACCTGGCCGTTAACAGCGTTGTCTTTGTCCGAAAAATAGTAATATCGCCTAACAGGCGTCATGTCCCGTCCTACATGTTAAATGTTGCTGTTGACCAGGGACCCCTTGTAAAGCGCTTTGAGCACATTTAGTGGATATTGCGCTATATAAAGCTCAATTTAAAATTTGCAGTTAGTAGTTCAGTACTCATTTTACACGTGAGTGCGGGGAGAGAATTTGAGTATAAAAAGAGCCTTTTTCAAGGACTCAACATTGGTCTACTTGCAGCTAGACTCGAGTAATCTTACCACAAGACGACAAAGACGCACCTTAGTTGGTCATTGGTAGATATTTCTTTTTTTCCATTATAGTGCTTTATTTATTATTTATTTATTATTTATTTTTCATTTATTCATTTATTTATGGTATATTTATTATTTATCTTTTATTTATTAATTTATTTATTATTTATTATTATTATTTTTAAAAATTTATTTATTATTTATTTTTTATGTATTCATTTATTTATGGTAATTTATTATTTATTTTTTATTTATTGATTTATTTATGGTAATTTATTATTTATTTTTTATGTATTCATTTATTTATGGTAATTTATTATTTATTTTTTATTTATTCATTTATTTATGGTAATTTATTATTTATTTTTTATGTATTCATTTATTTATGGTAATTTATTATTTATTTTTTATTTACTATATATTTATTTATTATTTATTATTTATTCATTAAAAAAAAAAATTATTTATTTATTTATTTATTTTTCATGACCATACAGCTAAGTGGAGATTATGACGTCATCGTGAACTGTACAGGCATGGGGAGTCGGAAATTGGCCAACGACCCTTTGCTGAGGCCGATGAGAGGTCAAGTCTTGCACCTCAAAGCTCCATGGGTCAAGAATTTTGTTCGAGTGGATGCGACCATGCACGTATTTCCTTTGTGAGTATTGTTATTGTTATTGTTATTGTTATTGTTATTGTTATTGTTATTGTTATTGTTATTTTTATTTTTATTTTTATTGTTATTGTTATTGTTATTGTTATTGTTATTGTTATTTTTATTGTTATTGTTATTGTTATTGTTATTGTTATTGTTATTTTTATTGTTATTGTTATTGTTATTTTTATTGTTATTGTTATTGTTATTGTTATTGTTATTGTTATTGTTATTGTTATTGTTATTGTTATTTTTATTGTTATTGTTATTGTTATTGTTATTGTTATTGTTATTGTTATTTTTATTGTTATTGTTATTTTTATTGTTATTGTTATTGTTATTGTTATTGTTATTGTTATTGTTATTTTTATTGTTATTGTTATTGTTATTTTTATTGTTATTGTTATTGTTATTGTTATTGTTATTTTTATTGTTATTGTTATTGTTATTGTTATTGTTATTGTTATTTTATTGTTATTGTTATTGTTATTGTTATTGTTATTGTTATTGTTATTGTTATTGTTATTGTTATTTTTATTTATTTTATTTTTATTGTTATTTTTATTGTTATTTTTATTTTTATTGTTATTGTTTATTGTTAATTGTTATTTTTATTGTTATTTTTATTGTTATTTTTTATTGTTATTGTTATTGTTATTGTTATTGTTATTGTTATTGTTATTGTTATTGTTATTGTTATTTTTATTGTTATTTTTATTGTTATTGTTATTGTTATTGTTATTGTTATTGTTATTGTTATTGTTATTGTTATTGTTATTTTAAAAAAAGAAGAAAAAAAAACCCAAACAAACTTGAGCTCAAGCTCAAACTCACATATGTGACCCATCGTCTCAAAACGGTATTATGTCGGAACGAACCAGATGCTTAAGACCTTACCTTACCCGGGTTCCATCTCTTTCCAGAGGTCGGATGTCATGGCTTTCCATCCTTCACGGTCCATTGCAGCCTCGTTACAGTCTGCCATGCGCCGTCCTGTAGCTTCCTTGATGCCATCTGTCCAGGATTTCCTGTGTCTTCCTCTGCCTCTCTTTCCTTCAATTCTTCCCTCCATTATCCTTTTTTCGAGACTATCATGTCTTCGCATATGTCCAAAATATGACAGCTTTTTGTGCTTCACAGTCAAAAGAAGTTCTTTTTGTTTTTGGCCCATTAGGTCGAGGACTTCGATGTTTGTTTTTCTTGCTGTCCAAGCTATTTTCAGCATTCTCATTGATGCTTAAGAGCCGAATTTATTGTTAAAACTGGTCAAAATTATAAATTGTTGGCATTCGCACCCTAAAATATTGTACCCATTCTCCTTAATTAATCTTATAAACTCAACACAAGTCTGATATTTCTGGCTATAAATTCAATTTTCAAAATCTTAACCAACCGGACTGAATACCGTTTTGAGGCGAAGGGTCACATATTTTGTTTTGAGGAGGTGGGTCGCATTTTGGATTCATTTTATAAATGCTTTTCTGGGTGGAGTTCCTGACCTCCCATAGTGGGCAGGGAGGTACTTACTTCTATCTCCCTGTATCTATTTTCCAACATACTTTCTGTCTTTGTCTTGGAATGAGATTACTAGGTTTTGTCCTGGTCCTGGCCGGATTCCCTTGCTGAGAGGGAAACAGTCGAATGTATAGTTAGTTTTGGGAGATGATATTTTTTTCCTTGTAAATCATCTCTCTGTTATGCGCTGTATTATGTTTTCTTTATAATATATATGATTTGTAAAACATTTGAGTGTATTACTTTTAGTAGAGACCTATGCTTGTGTCTGGGTGAGACTTTTAGGTGATCTCTAACTAAAGTACTTTGATAGTGTGCTCTTGGAATCTACATCTATTTCCTATTTAAACAAGTTCCCCTTGTCTTGGCCTCTTTAATTGTAATTCTAAAACTTTTTACTATCCCATTTTCTTTCTTTTTACTGGCGCTGATATGACCTTAATGTATTGCAAGCGCCGTAAAAACTTGAGCTTTTATATAGCGCAATATCCACTAAACGTGTTCAAAGCGCTTTACAAGGGGTCCCTGGCCAACAGCAACACATAACATGTAGGACGAGACATGACGCCAGTTTTGGGACAGAGACAACGCTGTTAACGGCCAGGTACTCATTTTACACCTGAGTACGGTGAGAGAATGTGAGTAAAGAGCCTTCTCCAAGGACTCAACTATGTGCCGAGCGAGGCTCGAACCAGAACCTTCCAATCCGAAAGCGAGTGTCATACCACTAGACCACATAGCCGCAGATAAATGTTTTTGTTTGTGATTTGATCCGTTCAGCCGGGATTCTGTCTTCGTTGGATCGGTCAAGCAGCTGGACAACGAGAACATGGCCCTGTCTCCAGACGACAGTGAGTTTATCTTGAAGAGGGCCCAGGAGGTCTTCCCTCCTTTGAAGGTAGACGATTGTATCATCATACATCATCGTCTTTGTCATCATCATCATCATCATCATCATCATCATCATCATCATCATCATCATCATCGTCGTCATTTTCATCATTGTTATCATCATCATCGTCGTCGTCGTCGTCGTCATCATCATCAATCATCATAATCGTCATCATCTTAATCATCATCATCATCGTCGTCATCATCATCATCATCATCATCATCGTCATCATCATCATCATCATCATCATCATCGTTATCATCATCATTGTCTTTATCATCATCATCACCATCATCATCATCATCATCATCATCATCATCATCATCACCAGCATCATTGTCGTTATCATCATCATCATCATCATCATCATCATCATCATTATCATCATCATCATCATCATCATCATCATCATCATCATCATCATCATTATCATCATCATCATCATCATCAATCATCATCATTATCATCATCATCAATCATCATCATCATCATCATCATCGTCATCATCATCATCATCATCATCATCATCATCACCAGCATCATTGTCGTTATCATCATCATCATCATCATCATCATCATCATCATCATCATCATTATCATCATCATTATCATCATCATCATCATCATCATCATCATCATCATCATCATCATCATCATCATCATCAATCATCATCATCATCAATCATCATCATTATCATCATCATCAATCATCATCATCATCATCATCATCATCATCAATCATTATCATCATCATCATCATCATCATCATCATCATCATCATCATCATCATCATCATCGCCGTCTGTGTGTGCTGGATTTCAAGTCATGTGTTAATGTTTTTTATTGCTTTTGTTATTGGCTGAGGAAGGGTTTTCAGCCCGAAACGTTCCATGTTTAGTCTTTTGTGTTCTTCAGCTGTTTCATTCATCATTTGTGTTCATTACTTCACAGTCTTTAGCTTCTAGCAGCTTAGAGTATCACTGAGACCAAAATGGGACATGTTATAAAAAAGTTAACCCTCTCCTTACCAACCATAGGAAAATCGTCACATTCGTAATGATACAAACCAACACTTTTATAGTTCTTTTTCTTTTGAATGAATGAATGAATGAATGAATTTATATAGCGCCTAGATCCACAATGTGCTCAGAGGTGCTTTACAATACAAATAAAACACAACAATAAATTGATAATTTAAGCATAGAATCTATCATATTGGAATAGCATTAATCAATGTGTAATTTAATTACCACGCACTGTGTTACAAGATGAAAATTTAGGATATCTATAACATGTAGGCCTAATATAAATGTTAAACATCAAATGATTTTCTAAAGAGATGTGTTTTAAGTTTCTTTTTAAAGTTTTCAAATGTCGGACATTTTTTGATGGATGAAGGCAGTTGTACATCTTTTGTACATCCTTTTGTACATCTCAAAATTTTAAGAATACGTCTTGTGTAATAGCCATGAAAATTTGACACGGTGTTGTAGAGCTCATTTTTCTGAACTATATAATAATAATAATAATAATAATAATAATAATAATAATAATAATAATAATAATAATAATAATAATAATAATAATAATAATAATAATAATAATACATATTTATACAGCGCCCATTCTCGTATAAAACACAAGCTCTGGGCACTTCACAATATAAATTATCAATTTTAAGTAAAAAAAAAATAAATTCATAGCCAAATCAAGGATTCATTGTATGGAATGTATAGAAAGTACGTGTTGCTTTTCTATGTGAGTCAGAAAAAAATATATTTTTGTGTTGGTGGGTGTGAAATTTTGGGGACAATTCTGAAAATGGTTGGTAAGGAGAGAGTTAAAGTTAAAGGAACAACTCGCTGGTAGTTTTATTTCTGTTTTGTGCGACTATATGGCCTAGTGGTATGACACTCGCTTTCATAATCGGAAGGTCCTGGGTTCGAGCCTCGCTCGGTGCATTGTTGAGTCCTTGAAAAAGGCTCTTTACTCACATTTTTCTCTCATCGTACTAGGGTGGAAAATGAGTACCTGGCTGTTTACAGCATTGTCTCTGTTCAAAATAAATTGTAATATTGCCTAACAGGCGTCATGTCTCGTGCTACATATTAAGTGTTGCTGTTGGCCAGGGACTTCCGTGTAAAATGCTTTGAGCACGTTTAGTGGATAGTGGCATATATAAAAGCTCAAGTTAATTTTTAAAAAAATACTGTGAATACTACAACTCTTCTAATTATTCACGAGAAATGATATTATTTAGTCAACGTCAACCTGTCAAGCCTTTGACAAGTTAACTGTCGCATTCAGGAAAGACAAGTATTTAAAAATTTGGCCAGAAAACTCGTGTAAAGCGCTTTGAGCATGTTTAGTGGATATTGCACTATACAAAAGTTCAATTTTTATAATTTTAATTTTTCCATTCAGGGTGCCAGGGTGATGTATGAATGGGTTGGCATGAGACCACAGAGGAACCCTATGAGAGTGGAAGCGGAGACGGTGATGACAAAGGAAGGGAAACCCCTCAAGGTAATCAGTGAATCAAATAGATTATATAATAGTAAATAGTGATCACTGGGTGCGGCTATGTGGCCTAGTGGTATGATCGGAAGGTCCTGGGTGAGCCTTGCTCGCCGCATAGTTGAGTACTTGGAAAAAGGTTCTTTACTCACATTCTCTCACTGTACTCAGGTGTAAAATGATTACCTGATCGTTTACAGCGTCGTCTCTGTCCGAATAAATTATAATATGACCTAACAGGCGTCATGTTACGTTCTACATGTTAAATGTTGCTGTTGGCCAGGGACCCTTTGAGCATGTTTAGTGGATATTTAGCTATATAAAATCTCAATTAAAGCTCAATTAAATCATAATATGACATAATTATTATAGTAACAGGATATATTAGTAGATTCTTGTGATTATGGGACGTAGAAATGGGAGGATGGATGATCTCTATTGACGACCAGCATTTAGGAAGGTAAAAAATAAGATGCCATCACGATGGAGGTGGATTGGACACACGCTTAGAAAGAATGACTCCACTATCACAAAGAAAGTATTGGACTGGAACCCTCAGGGCAGAAGATCAAGGGGAAAGCCACGAGGAACATGGAGAAGAATTAATGAAGCTGATATACAGAGAAGTGGTAAGACCTGGAATGAGATAAAAAAGTTAGCTCAGGATAGAGAAGGATGGAAACTGTTTGTCTGTGCCCTATACCCTGACCCAGGGTGAAAAAGGCAATGATGATGATGATGACTTTGAAACCAAAAGATCAGTTGCACGATGTGTGTATCCGGTCCTCTGGAGTAGGTAGTACCACATTATCTCATTCGTCTGTAGTGTTTCTTTCATTCATCCTGTTTTGTTGACAAAGGGGAAACCGTAAACGTCCATTTTATCTGTTTTCGTATATTAAATTGAAGCTTACATTCAATTTCACATTGTTATTTATTTCTTCGAGCAGCAACATTTACATGGCATATTGTTTAGCACACTAACTAGTGTTTTGTGTGTTGGGTTGAACGTCACTGAAACTCCACCCGACCGTAGCCATCGTTAACTTTACAGCATGACACTAAAACCCATGTTTTGACGTCATTTTTTAGGTTTTCGCACCGCCCAGTGAGTTGTCGTTAGTAGTGCTCAAGGAAACAAGTGATTCCATTGGTTGAACTATTGAATACAACTCACGATTTGTTTTCTTTTGTGACCAAAGACTTGTCTTTTGACGTCATTTTTTGGTTAGTGTCAGACTATAGATAGAACAATGTTGACATCACTCAGGTTTTTGTTATTGTTTTTTTGCCATCCACGTTTATGAGCAATTCTCACTAAACTGTATTAACCAGACTTTAAACGTTCAAGGTTAAACATGGTTTATGTGTTGGTCCGTGATACTTTCGGATGGCAATGTTGTGAGCTTCTTAGCTAAGCTCATACTATCTATAAGTACACGATGAACAGATAGTTCGAAGATGACGTCACTCAAGCCTTTGTTGTTATATTTTGCCATCCGTGTTTGTGAGTTATTCTCACTGAACTGTATTAACCAGACTATAAAAGTTCATAGTTACACATAGTTTTGTGTGTTTGTCCGTTATACTTCCGGATGGCAATGTTATGAGCTTCTCTTAGCCAAGCGCATACTATCTATACGGCCAGACCCACCCAACCGGAAGACTTCAATCTATCAAAACAATACTACGTAACTATGGAATCTTCTAGTTGGATAGAAGATGCAACAAGTGACCTTCTGCCTACCATGGGAAGTCAAAAGACTCCATCCAGTTGTCTCCCTTTAATTTTAAGTATTGCCTTTGTCCATTTCAGATTGTCCACAACTACGGCCATGGGTCATTTGGAATCAGTTTGAGTTGGGGTGTCGGCGTTTACGCGGCCAAGATTGTGGAGGACATTTTGAAAGAGCAAAATCCTAGATCAAAATTATAATTGAAATTCAAAAAGGAAACACACATAAATAAATAATAAATACATAAATAATGAATTTATATAGCGCCTAAACATCCACCTTAATCGTGCTCTGCGGCGCTTTACATAATAAAAATGTTTTTAAAAAAATTAAAATCACGACACTACATAATAAGCATCAATACAGAAACAAAATCTAAGCAACGTCTCTTTCATGAAAAAGAAGCCTTACGGAACAACTCAAGTTTTCAGACATTTCCTGAAAGATGATAAATTTTCACATGACTTTGTCCGAGGACTGAGTGCGTTCCATAGGCATGGACCAATGGATGAAAAGGCTTTTTTTTAAAAACCAAAAGTGGATTTTGAGGTGGTAACCTTTAGAAGTTGGGACTGAGATGATCTTAAATTTCGAGCGGGTTCATATTTTTTAATCAGTTCCTGCAAATATTCAGGTGCCATTTGTGACCCAACGTCTGAAAACGGTATGATATTGGGATGAATAGTACACACCAGCACGGGTTCCTCGAACCCCTTGGGACATGCAAAAAAAAAAAATGTAAACGGTACATTGCCATAGTGTTTGATGGGGAGTGGGGAGGGGAGAAGGGGGGGGGGGGGGGGCAGAGTTCTTGGCTGGGAGGGAAACAGTCAAATGTATAGTTATTATTTTTGGGAGATGATATTTAGTTTTCTCTTGTAAATCATCTTTCTGTTATGTATTATTTTATATTTGTTATTTGAGATATATATTGTAAGTATTTGAGTGTTTTCCTCTTTGTGGGATGATGTGCTTGAATGTGGATGAGACTTTTAGGGGAACTCAAACTATGCACAATAATAGTATGCTGTTGGAATCTCCATCTATCCCTAGTTGTACAATTCCCTCTTTGTCTTACTTTTCTCGTGTGTGCTTTTGATAGTAAATCTATGATTTTTTACTGTCACGTATTCTTCCTTTTTTATTGGCGCTGAAATGACCTAAAAGTGTCGCAAGCGCCCTAAAACTCTTAATAACAAACAAACAAACAAACGTATCAATGTTATTCTACCCCTCCCCATATATAGTAACGCGTAATGATATCAAGTTTATAATAATAATTTGTGACGTCAGATCATCAAACGTTAAATTACACTAAAATTATATTATTCTTAAAATAGAAGTATCATTAAACTGTTTTTTTATTTAACGATGACGAAATCAGATTTGATCGGGCCGGGGGGGGGGGGGGGGGGGGGGGGTAGATTAAAAGATTTCTTACAGTCTTGCATTTTGGAATTTGAATTGTGCAGCAGTTGGGCAGAACACATCCGTAATTCCAAAAAGCAGAGTGTAAGAATCCTTTATTATTCATCAGCATTCTGATGTAACATCTTTGTATCATTTTGCTCAAATTTGTTGTTAACTGTTAACATTGTTATTGTTTTTACCATTGCCATAACTCTTACTGTTGTAATTGTTACCATTGTTATAATTGTTACCATTGTTATAATTGTTACCATTGTTTGTCACCTTTCTTATAGTTATAATCGTTTTAATTGTTAGCCTTGTTATAGTTGTCACTTTTGTTATAATTGTTACCGTTAACATATTAGTTTCTGTGATCCTAATTGTTACTGTTGTTTAAAGTGTTACTGTTAATTGTTACTGTTATCATAATTGTTACCGTTAACATATTAGTTTCTGTGATCCTAATTGTTTCTGTTGTTTAAATTGTTACTGTTATATTTATTACAGTTGTTATAATTGTTACTGTTGTTATAATTGTTACTGTTGTTTCCTGTTGTTATAATAAATGTTTAGGATATAGGGAATGAGATTAACGGAAGAGTAGTGGAAGAGAGGACGAGAGACGCATGCACAACCAACATGATGTTCTCTCTCTAATAACTTTTCAGTCGGTGACGTCCAATCAAGGCACGCTACTCTTCCGTTAATCTCATTCCCTATTAGATAGCCAGACGTTTTTATCCAGATAATAAAAGGAAATCTTTCAATTTGGATTATGTGCGTTATTGTTTCTAAGGTTGTCTTACATTTTTCTCGGCAGTGAAATGAGCCCAATGCGAAGCCGAAATCATGACGTCATACGGTTCAAAACTCCTTGGAAGTGTGCAACCAGTCGTCCGGAGGACTAACAATGGATAGGTTAAAATTTGAGTCATTAGGTCCCGGGTTCGATCATCACTTGGCGCATAGTCGAGTCGTTGGAAAAGGCTCTTTACTCACATTCTCACAGTTTTGCCTGACCCTGGCCGTAGTGCCTGGCTGGGAGGGAAGCAGTCAAATGCATAGTTATTGTCTTGGAAGATGATATGTTTTTCCTTGTACATCATGTGTATTCATGAGTACCTGGCCATTAACAGCGTTGTCTCTGTCTTAAAAAAAATTGTAATATCGCCTAACAGGCGTCATGTCACGTTCTACATGTTAAATGTTGCTGTTGGCCAGGGACCCTTTGTAAAGCCCTTTGAGCATGTTTAGTGGATATTGCGCTATATAAAAGCTCAATTAAATCATAAGGTGACATTAGTATTTCAGTAGTAGGATGTGTATAGATAGTTCGAAGATGACGTCACTCAGGTCTTTGTTATTGTTTTTTGCCATCCGCGTTTATGAGTAATGCTCACTGAACTGTATTACCCCGACTATAAACGTTCATGGATACACACAGTTTTGTGTGTTGGTCCGTTATACTTTCGGATGGCAATGTTATGAGCTTCTTAGCCAAGCGCATAATATCTATATGCAGATTATTGTGATTTCTGGGCATAAAAGAGCGAGGGTGGATGTTCTTTATTGACCACAGCATTTATTTTAGGCTAGAAAATAAGATTCCATCATTCTGAAACCAGAAGATTGAGCTTTTTTTATATAGCGCAATATCCACTAAACGTGCTCAAATAGCTTTACAAGGGGTCTCTGGCGAACAGCAACATGCAAATTGTGAGATGGGACATAACGCCTGTTAGGCGATATTACAATTTTTTCGGCCAGAGACAACGCTGTCAACGGCCAGGTACTCATTTTACACCTTAGTACGGTGGGAGAATGTGAGTAAAGAGCCTTTTCCAAGGACTCAACTATGCGCCGAGCGAGGCTCGAACACAGGACCTTCCGATCCGAAAGCGAGTGTCATACCACAAGACCACATAGCCGCACAAGATCTGTTGCACAAGGCAGGTGTGTATCCAGTCCTCTAGAGAACTGATTCCTGACCTCCCATAGTGGGCCAGCTGGGTGGGGTTCCTGGCCTCCCATAGTGGGCAGGGTGGCACGTACTGTGTCTTCTATCCTCTTATATCTGTTATCCAATTTGCTTTCTGTCTTTGTATTGGAATGGGATTACTTGGTTTTGTCCTGATCCTGGCTGGGAGGAAAACAGTCAAATGTATAGTTAGTTTTGGGAGATGATATTTTTTCATTGTAAATCATCTCTCTGTTATGCACTGTATTATGTTTTGTTTATGTATTATATGTATATGATTTGGAAACATTTGAGTTTATTCCTCTTAGAGGGGACCTGTGCCTGTGTCTGGATGAGACTTTTAGGTGATCTCAAACTCAGTACACTGATAGTGGGCTCTTGGAATCTACATCTGTTCCCTATTTGACCCAATTCCCCTTTGTCTACCTTATTCTTGGATGCTTTAATTGTAATTCTAGAACTATTATCCAATTTTCTTCCTTTTTACTGGCCCTGATATGACATTGATGTGTTGAAAGCGCCGTAAAACCATTAAAAACAAAATAAACATAGTGGGAAGGGAGGTACTTACTGTGTCTTCTATCCTAGTATACTGGTTGGGGTTCCTGACCTCCCATAGCGGGCAGGGAGGTTCTTACTGTGTCTTCTATCCCCCTATATTTATCTACTTTCCAACTTGCTCTCTGTCTTTGTCTTGGAATGAGATTACTTGGTTTTGCCTGGCCCTGGCCGTAGTGCCTGGCTGGGAGGGAAGCAGTCAAATGCATAGTTATTGTTTTGGGAGATTATTTTTTTCCTTGTACATCATCCCTCTGTTATGCATTGTATTATTTTTCCTTTTACATATGTATGATATATATGTAAACAATTGAGTGTGTCCCTATTGTCGGGGAATGTTTTGTGTCTGGGTGAGACTTTTAGGTGATCTCAAACTAAGTACTTTGATAGTGTGCTCTTTGAATTGACATATGTTGCCTATTTGAACAAATTCCCCTTTTATCTTCCTTTTTCTTGGGTTCTTTAATTGTAATTCTAGAACTTTTTACTATCCTATTTTCTTCCTTTTTACTGGCGCTGATATGACCTAAATGTGTTGCAAGTGCCGTAAAACCCTTAAAAAAAAAACAAAAACAAAAAAGCCAGAACTGATTTCACATTTCCAAGGAGATTTGAACCAGTATCTATTGTCTCACAAACAAAACAAACAAACTTTATATATTTTTTGAATCTATTCATTTTATTTATTTACTAATTCAGGATCAGATCAATGGCGCGTTGTTCTAACCTGCGAAATGCATTGGACAAACATGAACATAACAGATTCAAAGAAATGAGAAATATAGAAAGAGAGATAATAATAAAGTAGGTACAATTTAAGATATGTTTTGATGTTAAACCTTTCCTCAGCCTAAATCATAGAAGCGACTAATCATCTTAAAATACTGTTATATCGTCATGTTTTTATTGAATTTTAAGTTACTAAAATATGAGAGTGAACTTTGTTTCTTAAACTTTAATTTTAAAAAAAATTGAACTTTTATATAGCGCAATATCCACTAAATGTGCTCAAATCGCTTTATAAGGGGTCCCTGGCCAACAGCAACATTTAACATGTAGGACGGGACATGACACCTGCTGTTAGGCGATATTACAATTTTTCCGACAAAGAAAACTCTGTTAACGGCCAGATACTCATTTTACACCTGAGTACGGCGAGAGAATGTGAATAAAGAGCCTTTTCCAAGGACTCAACTATGCGCCGAGCGCGAGGCTCGAACCCAGGACCTTCCGATCCGAAAGCGAGTGTCATAACACTAGACCACATAGCCGCACTTTAAAAGATTCAAATTCCTAATTTGTATCCCCTTGTCTTAAAACTCAATTTTCCTTATCTATCTCTTTCTGACACACTCCATCCAATGCACCTATTTTGACTATACATCAAAGTCTCATCCAGGCACAATCAAAGTAACTCGATATGAAGTATACGCTTAAACATTTACATTGTACACAACTACAATAATAATTATAATACGTAGAACATAACCGTAATAGCGAGATGATATAAAAGGAAAAACAATATCATCTTTCAAAAAAGATCCTATACATTTGACTGCCTTGCTCCCAGCTAAGGATCCCCACTAGGACCAGGAAATATAACGGAACAATCTCAAACCAAAGCAAAGACAGAGAGACACGTGGAAAGGGAAAACAGATAATAATATTATGAGGTATAGAAGACACAGTAAATTATGACCTGCCCTCTATGGGAAGACACAGTAAATTATGACCTGCCCTCTATGGGAAGACACAGTAAATTATGACCTGCCCTCTATGGGAAGACACAGTAAATTATGACCTGCCCTCTATGGGAAGACACAGTAAATTATGTCCTGCCCTCTATGGGAAGACACAGTAAATTATGACCTGCCCTCTATGGGAAGACACAGTAAATTATGACCTGCCCTCTATGGGAAGACACAGTAAATTATGATCTGCCCTCTATGGGAAGACACAGTAAATTATGACCACCCAGGAGACAACAAAGCTGAACAAGAAGATGGGTATCGAGAAACAAACAAGATTTAGGCTGAGGAAATGTTTGGGTACAAAACGTACAGTGTTGTGAAATTTGTTCTGATATATATATATATATATATATATATATATATATATATATATATATATATATATATATATATAAACATTTGGAAGATAATTAAGATTGTTTGCCTTCTACAACTTCCTGATGAGAGCAACGCTCGATAACAACGTTATAGAAGTCAAACAATCTTAATTATCTTTCAAATGTTTAAAAAATAGCTCCTTTTATCCAAAAGTTGAGCACTATTATTTCATGATTTTTGTTTTTATAATTTATATATATATATTCAAATGTGTTATATTCATTTCTGTTGAATCCATTCACGCCAACGGTTTTAGACAGCTTAGTCTACACGTCTTTTACTTTCATTGCTCGAGTTTGTGAGTGATAAGAACTTGGGACAATCTGTGAATAACAAGGAAATTTTACAATCACCTCTAATGAATTGTGACACATTTATTGTCTTAGAATGGGAAGTCTTAGGTTTCAACGACTTATAAGAAGAAAACCCCCCAAAAAAATAAATAATGATAATAATAATAATAATATTAATAATAATAATAATACTATAATAATAATAATAATAATATAATAATAATAATTGTAATAATAATAATAATTAATAATAATAATAATAATAATAATAATAATAATAATAATAATAATATAATAATAATGATAATAATAATATAATAAAATAATAATAATAATAATAATAATAAATAATAATAATATATAATAATGATAATAATAATAATAATAATAATAATAATAATAATAATAATAATAATAATAATGATAATAATAATAATGATAATAATAATAATAATAATAATAATAATAATAATAATAATAATAATAATGATAATAATAATAATAATACCAATAATAATAATAATAATAATAATAATAATAATAATAATAATAATAATAATAATAATATAAATAATAATAATAATAATAATAATAATAATAATAATAATAATAATAATAATAATAATAATAATAATAATAATCTAATCTTTATTGTACCCCTAAATGGCAATTTGTCATTTGGTTTACAATGTTTGAAATTAAAAATACAATAAATAAATAGATACATCTATAAAAATGTTCAAAAGTCGCATATCTCTAGTTATAGATAGTATGCGCTTGGCTAAGGAGGTCACAACATTGCCATCAGGAAGTATAACGGACCAACAAACAAGACTTTGTATAACCATGATCGTTAATAGTCTGGTTAATACAGTTTAGCGAGAATTACTCATAAACGTGGATGGCAAAAAAAACAACAAAAAACAAAGACCTGAGTGACGTCAACTTCGAACTATCTATAATTAATTTTTGTATCGCCTGAACTGCAAATCTACAACTAATTTCCCCATCATTTTATTTATTCCTGGCGCTGACAAGCCGTAAGCGCAGTGCTACCAATAAAAACAAATTAAAAAACAAAACAAAAAAAACAAACAATTGAGCTTGTATATAGCGCCATATCCACTAAACGTGCTCAAAGCGCTTTACAAGAACATAATAATATTGAATAAACTAACAAACAAACAAATTAACAAACAAACAAACAAACAAACAAAGCGGCTATGTGGTCTAGTGGTATGACACTCGCTTTCGGATCGGAAGGTCCTGGGTTCGAGCCTCGCGCTCAGCGCATAGTTGAGTCCTTGGAAAAGGCTCTCTACTCACATTCTCTCACCATACTCAGATGTAAAATGAGTACCTGGCCGTTAACAGCGTTGTCTTTGTCCGAAAAATTGTAATATTGTCTAACAGGCTTCATGTCCCATCTGTCACAGTAAAGATTGTTCACAATTATCTTATTAAATTTTATTTTATTAAGAACTGAATTCATCTCACTCCAGTTATATTTCGGTAGGCTTAGATAAACTTTACCTTCTAATATTAGATCGTCTTTCCTTTTATAGCCTTCCCTCGAATTAATTTCTAATTAGTGAATACTTTTCGTTCTACATTCTGTCACGTAGCCATTTATTATAAAAGCTGATAGGTCTAATATTCTACACTCACTTTCTCTCCACAATCTATGCCGGACGGCCAGTCACTCTATTCCTATATATATATTGTAAGATTTTTATCTTTTGGGACTTTGTAGATATTATATCTACACCATTAAGACGCCGGAGCTTTTAACTTTGTATAATCTTCAAGGATCAAACCCAAGCCCGCTGTACTACACTATAACCTCTTACCAATTGCCTGGAAGTGGAATTTTACGAGTCCAATCCTATTATCAGAGGAATAGATCATCCAAGCCCATCAACTGCCTGGAAACGTAAACTTACGAACCTGACATATTATCATAAGTTACGTAAAATATTCATATCTCTATTTGTAACTGCCACGATCACTGTTTATCTCTTTTAATTAAATTTCATCATTATTTTTATTTCATTGTAAACAAATCGTTAATTGTTTTTCATTTATAGTAACTAGTAAATTCTGGGGCCTCATTCTACATATATCTTTATGCATAGTCGAGTAGCTCTTTACTCACTTGAGACCATGACATTTTGGAGGGGACACATATAAAGAATTGAATTTATTTAGTTACTTATATCTATTTCATCTAACTTTAAAGTTTAAATTGTAAAACTCTTAATTGCCCCACTTGATCATATTTTAATTGAACTCCCTATTTACAGGATTAATTTTTTTTCTTTTTCATTTCTTCATTTAAATGGAATAGCAATTTATCCATTCATTCTTTCATTCAAATTGAATAGCATTTTATTGATTCATTCCTTCATTCATTTATTCATTTATAAATTATTCATTCATTCATTGTTCATTCATTTATTTATTCATTCATTCATTCATTCATCCATTCATCCATTCATCCGTTTATTCACTCATTTATCCAATCATTCATACATTTATTCCTCCCTTCATTCTTTCATTCATACATTATCCATTCATTCATTCATCTATTCACTCAGTTTTTCATTCATTCATTCATTCCTTGTCCACTTTGTTATTATATCACTCATTTCATTTTGTTGTTTGCCTCATTCATGAATTGTTTTCAATATGTTTACATTCCATAACGATTCATTCACCTGTCATCCAATCACTCAGTGTTGTGAACACATTTTGTAACTATTGTAAATCTTACGATATTTTATTGTTTTGTATTTCAGACATCACTGTTAAACACTCTTCAATGCCTAATTACAATTGTTGAACAACCATTGAACAAGAGAGAGGTCCCAGCCACGAACTGAGTTGGTAAATATATCCTTCATTATTCTCTTTTACATGAGTTGGGCATCACATAGTAACTATAGACATCGTGATTTGTTTCGCATAGTGATTTGTTTTAAATGCATTTTTGGCATACTACTGTTACCGAAAACCACTTATATATTATGTTCTGAAAAGTGAGTCTTTAAAAACTAAATAATAATAAAAGGAGTCTACTAGCCGTCGTGTTATATTTAGTGATAGATAACTTGGGATTGTTTTGGCATCCTATTATTGTTATCACACTCTAGTATATTAGCGTCATTGCGAATAATTGTACACAAACTAACGACGAGTCACACACATTGGTGATACATTTTTCGTAGTAACATAGTTTAGAGTACACGCGATTGACACATTGTTATTGACACAAGTCATAATAACTCCGCATTGTATTGACACATTGCTTTATAAGATATAACGATAAAAGGCATCAAATTCAACATACATAATAAGTTGAAATAAGAGAGAGAGATTTCTAAAAATAGAACAGTTCATTCCAGTAAGTGTAAATAAATAAAACAGTCAGTAACAGTATCCTGTCAATATAATATATATAAAATATCGTAACTAATTTATTACAACATGGAAGCATATAAAAGATACTTAAGTCTCGCAAAGGACTTAGAAATACCCCAGGAAAGAATATTTTCATGGTGCGAAGAGAAAGTAAAAGAAGAAAAAGAACATGAAGAAAGAATTCGTAGAGAAGAAAATGAAGAAATAATTCGTAGAGAAGAAAATGAAGAAAGAATTCGTAGAGAAGAAAATGAAGAAAGAATTCGTAAAGAAGAAAAAGAACACGAAGAAAGAATTCGTAGAGAAGAAAATGAAGAAAGAATTCGTAGAGAAGAAAAAGAACACGAAGAAAGAATACGTAGAGAAGAACGAGAAGAAAGAGTCCAAGAAAGGGAACTAAAAAGACAAATAGCATTAGCAGAAGAAGAAACCAAAAGGACCCAAATGATGCTGGAAATTGAAAAAACAAAAACCGGTCATGAAAAAAAACATAATAATAGTGATGAATTTTTCGTGAAACTTCCACGCATGCCAACATACGATGAACGATCAGACTGTTTAGAATCCTTCTTACACCGATTCGAAGTTCAGGCTAAAGGTTATCGTTGGCCAGAAAGCAAATGGGCCACAGCCTTGATTAACTGCTTATCTGGAGAACCGCTAAAAGTTTTCTATACCTTAACAACTGAAGATGCAGATGATTATGGTAAAATTAAAGACGCTCTACTAAAAAGATTTAGATTAACGGAAGATGGCTACCAGGAAAGGTTTCACACTGCAAAACCGGAAAGTGGAGAAGACTTTAATACATTCGTGAACCGAATTACTCAATTTCTAAATCGGTGGCTTGAGTTGGCAAACGTAAAACAAGACGACTTTGCAGGCCTTTACTATCTCACGCTGAAGAATCGAATCTATCAAGCTTGCAACCCAGATTTAGTCGCATTCTTTAAAGAGAGAAAGCCAGAAAACTTGGACAAATTAAAAATCTACGCAGAAAACTTTAACAGCGCACATCCATTGACACCCCTTAGCAGAACATTGAAGGAACCATACTACGCTGCCGCTGCTCAGAGTCCAGGTACACCTAAAGTTCAGTACTCAAATAGAACGAGCCGATCAATCACTCGGAACACGCAAGTGAAACAGGAGGGTCATAGTAACAAACCATGGAACAAACAGTTCAATAGAGACCATAGCCGACCCTATCAAAACAAAACAAGAAATAGCACTGGCAATAATACTGAGTATAAGAAAACCAACAAACCTATAATTAAATGTCAATATTGTGGAATGAAAGGCCACACAGCAGACAAATGTTACAAAATCGTGGGATATCCAAAAGAAACTGCAAATGCATCACTCCAAACAGGTGTAAACAATCAGACACGAGTAATGTCAGGAGAAAATATAAATGTGTATTGCGTGAAAGGTATGTCACTTTTAACACAAACTCACAAATCAGGATCGCTATTTTTTTGTGAAGGCAAAGCTAATGGAACTGATTGCAAAATATTGAGAGACACAGGATGCAGTACAGTAGGAATAAAAGCATCTTTGATCAATGACGAAGACAAAACTGGAAAAACGGTACAATGCATCACATTCAGTGGCACAGTCGAAACCTTTGAAACAGCTAATGTGTACATAGAAACCCCATACTATACAGGAATAGTGGAATGCTGTATACTTCCCAACCCCGTCGCTGATGTTATTGTTGGCAATATAAAAGGTCTTAAAGACAACCCAACAGATGTAAAAGAATGGTCATTAACCCAAGAAACAGCTTGTCTAGCAGAAACAAGAAAGATGACTAAGACAACAGAGAAGCCAATGACTATTTCTCTAGAACCACAACAATTTGACAGGAACACGTTCATTGAAGAACAGAAAAAGGACCCGACTTTAACTTCATATTTCAATATCGCAAACAAAGGGACGAAATCAAAAGTTGAATACATCATTGAAAAAGATATTCTGTTCAGGTTACATAGGAAAAGAAACAAAATAGCTAAACAACTGGTCACGCCGAGTATTTACAGAAACAAAATCCTTGGAATAGCGCACGATTCAATAACTTCTGGACATCTTGGGAGCTCTTCCACATTTAAGAGAATATCCGAGAATTTCACATGGCCTGGAATTACTAAAGACGTCCGAGAATATGTGAAATCTTGTGACACATGCCAAAGAAGAGTCGCAAAAGGCAGAATACCGAGATTGCCATTAGAGACAACCCCAGTTATTGAAAAAGTTTTTCAAAAAGTTGCAATTGACATTATAGGCCCTTTAACAAAATCAGATAGAAACCATACACACATACTAACACTAGTCGATTACGCAACCAGGTGGCCAGAAGCGATAGCATTGAAATCAACTACATCGGATCACATAGCTGAAGCATTGATGACAATTTTTACTAGAATAGGCATACCAAATGAGACACTGTCGGACAATGGACCCCAATTTACATCACATATGATGCATGAAACCATGAAACTCATGGGAATCCAACACTCATTCACAACTCCCTACCACCCCCAAGCAAATGGTCTTTGTGAAAGATTTAATGGCACTCTAAAGAATATGTTAAGAAAAGTGTCAGCAGAAAAACCAGATGATTGGGACAGATACTTACCAGCAATCCTATTTGCATATAGAGAAATACCCCAAGAATCTACAGGCTACTCCCCATTTGAGTTGATGTATGGACGATCACCTCGCGGCCCGATCAATATAGTAGCCGACATTTGTAAAGGGAATGAGGAGGACAATAACGAAATTATGTTTGCTTACGAATATGTAAGAAACCTGAAAGACAGAATAGAGGACACATGTAAGCTAGCACAGGAATCCGTCACTAAAAAAAGCAGAGAAATACAAGGAATACTCCGATAGAAAAAGCAAGTCAAGAAAATTTGAGATTGGTGACAAAGTACTAATACTCTTACCCGATGACTCGAGTAAACTTTTAGCTACATGGAAAGGACCATTCAAAATAACAGCAGTAAAATCTAATGTTAATTACGAGATTAAAATTAACAACACAACAAAGACATTCCATGCAAATATGCTAAAAAAATATTTTGATAGAGACACAGTGTCGCAACCTATGTTTACTAATATCGAAGCTTCAAATGCAGGATTGATCATACCGTTGGTCATGGGACACAGACACCCGAGACAGAAAAACAAACAAAAATCGCACAATTGCAACCACCTAAGACAAAAAAAGAAGTACGCAAAGTACTTGGGCTCCTAAATTTTTACAGGAAATACATTTACAACTTCGCGCACATCGCGACACCGCTAACAAATCTGACAAAGAATGGGTCACCGAACAAAATTGTTTGGACAGAAGCGTGTCAGAATAGCTTTAACCAATTAAAGGCATTACTCTGTTCAGAACCAATTCTTAAATTACCCGACATGTCAAAAGAATTTGTTGTAAGAACTGACGCGTCTGATAAGGGCATCGCAGGTGTACTATTACAGGAACATGAGGGAACTCTAATGCCTTGCTTATATGCAAGCAGAAAATTATTGGACAGAGAATCACGATACTCTGTAATAGAGCGTGAAGGACTGGCCATCGTCTTTGCTTTAAAGACATTCAGCAGATATCTACTGCTAAAAGAGTTTGTGGTCGAAACGGACCATAAACCACTCACGTACATAAGAAATAACAAAATGAATAATAGTAGAGTACTAGGGTGGAGTCTATTTTTGCAAAATTACACTTTCAGTATCTCTCACATACCAGGTTGTGAAAATATTCACGCCGACCTACTTTCTCGATTAGTGTAATGACGTGAGAAGGGTATAACTTAACCTCCCATGCATACTGTTAGTTACCTCGCAAATTATGCCAAATCAGAACACACAAATTCGATAATTTTATTTGTAAACATGATGACCCAACTTAATGTAACATTGAGTATTGTTTGGATATATATACCATACCCATTCATGATTTGGGAAATCTTCTCTTTATCTATTATTGTTATGAATTTTCACTCATTTATGATTAATAATTGAAATGTCAATATTCCATTTACATTTTCATTCATTTCATTCAGTAAATTACCTTCATATCATCGACTTAAATCATGCTTCATTGCCATCACTATTGTTTATCACAATGATTTGTAATCACAATCTTTCATTGTTATTGTCACCCATTCATATACCTACGTTAATATAAACATTTCCATGTCTAGTTAATAAATAATTTAATTGTAGCACAAATCATAACAATGGATTAATGCTAGAGTATCATGATAGTAAATTTACTTCCGTTTGTAAAATCTATCTTTCCCATAATGGTTAAAGAGTATATTTTAAACGTGGGTGGGGGTGTCACAGTAAAGATTGTTCACAATTATCTTATTAAATTTTATTTTATTAAGAACTGAATTCATCTCACTCCAGTTATATTTCGGTAGGCTTAGATAAACTTTACCTTCTAATATTAGATCGTCTTTCCTTTTATAGCCTTCCCTCGAATTAATTTCTAATTAGTGAATACTTTTCGTTCTACATTCTGTCACGTAGCCATTTATTATAAAAGCTGATAGGTCTAATATTCTACACTCACCTTCTCTCCACAATCTATGCCGGACGGCCAGTCACTCTATTCCTATATATATATTGTAAGATTTTTATCTTTTGGGACTTTGTAGATATTATATCTACACCATTAAGACGCCGGAGCTTTTAACTTTGATTGTATAATCTTCAAGGATCAAACCCAAGCCCGCTGTACTACACTATA
>NC_088366.1:8296957-8311957 GCF_034508935.2 Berghia stephanieae | reverse complement strand
ATTGTTCCGATAGTTTAGAGCCAGTGTTACTAAGTTACCATGCGTCATTAGGAAGGAAGTAACGTTACGACTGTTGAAGAGTATTCTGGTCGTTTTGTAGCTAAACTGAGCTTTATTCATTTATTTTATGTCAACGTATACATATTAACAGGTCTAATAACCAGACGTAATTACGGGCTTGATATGACATTGTTGTAATGGTCAATATTTGGCGTTGGTTTGGGAAAGACCATGACAACAATCAGCCGATAATACTTTGAGTTATCAGACCTTAAATTTGACATTAAATTCGGCTTTTAGGCATCTGGTTCGTTCCGACAGAACTCATTAAAACTTCAACCGACGTCTACTTATTTGCAGGTAATATAAGTAGACGTCGGTTGAAGTTTTAATGAGTTCTGTTTCTTTTACTTCAATTTTGCCCGTTTATTTTGACTTTTACCCTCTCCTTACCACCTACTGGAATATCGTCACATTTGTGACCCATCGTCTCAAAACGGTATTATGTCGGGACGAACCAGATGCCTAAAAACCGAATTTAATGTCAAACTGGTCCAAATTATACATTGTTGGCATTCGCACCCTAAAATATGGTATCCGTTCTCCTTAATTAATCATATAAACTCAACACAAGTCTGATATTTCGGGCTATAAATTCAATTTTCAACATCTTAACCAACCCGACTTAATACCGGTTTGAGGCGAAGGGTCACATATCGTCACATTTGTTACGATGCAGCCGTCACTTTTCTCATCCAGATTTCTTTTATTTTTGCTATAGCTATAAAAAAAAACTTGACATTATGTAATAGAGCCCATAATGGCGAATAATATTATGTACAGAATGTTCTTGTTGCTTTTTGGTTTGAGTAAGAAATGTCTGTTTTTGTGTTGGATGGGTGGGTGTGAAGTTTTGGGGAAAATTATGAAAATGACAGGTAAGGAGAGGGTTAAACCAGACCTCCCAACTATTACGAAAAAATCGTAGAATTAAGAAAATTTGGCGCCAATAGGATTCAATAGTCTGATGTCACGCCGCCCGGCAATGGCGGCCATCTTGGTTCTAAACAAAGAAAATTATTAGTTTTTATTCTTCATGCTGGCTAGAACTTTTCATATGCCTTGTGATCAGAATGTGTAAAAGTCATAACATGATCAAATTTATGTGTTTTTCCCCCCTGGATACGCTTTTATGCTCGCCGGGAAATATTTCATACGGGCGTCCGCCATTGTTCCGATCGTTTAGAGCCAGTGTTACTAAGTTACCATGCGTCATTAGGAAGGAAGTGACGTTACGACTGTTGAAGAGTATTTCAAAACTTCATGAGCATCTCAAAGTCATTGAAAATTATTTATAATGAAAGTTGATGCCATACTTCATACTTTCAAGGAATTTGAAGTGTTATTGAATCCTTGCCTTGTGTTGGTAGATTGTTCACTTTAAAGTTGATTATATCAAGTACATTTTTTCTCTCCTAGAAATTACGAAAATTGAATTTTCACGTAGGTAGGTCTGCATTAAACCCCGTCCTTACCAACCATAGGAAATCGTCACATTCGTTACGATGTAGCCAACATTTTTCTCATTCTGATTTCTTTTGTACATCAAAATATTTGAACAAAAATGTTTGCTATAGTTGGAGTATATTTACACGGTGCTAAAGAGTTCGTTTAGCAGAAAAAATATGTATAGCAAGAACTAACAGATTTTGTGTTTGAGTGAAATATATATTTTTTTTGTATAGGTTGGGGGTGACGTTTTGGGGAAAATCCGGAAAATGGCGGTAAGGAGAGAGTAAAACTCTGCTTTTGCATTTAGTTATGTCTACAAAATGCCAGATTGACTCTTCACAATTTAGCTTATAATTGTTTACATTTACAATCTACAGGCATACTCACAACTGCATTCTGGTTCGACCCCTCTAAGCTGTCCATCGACGCCGCACGCCCTCTGAAGGTCACCGGAAGTGTGATACAGATTGGCATTGCAAGCAAACGTCATGACGTCACCACTATCAATGGCGCTGTCAGATGACGTTCGGTGGTAGGTGGTACTACTGGGTTGCTGGCATTGCGCTTGACCTTGGAGAGAAAGTTGAATAAAAATTATAGTCGGAGAAAGATCATCATCGATCGTGGCCTGTGCTCTTGAGCACGTTGCCGGTCAGCTGTCTCCACGAATCACGATCCTCTGCGGTGCGCATGAAATCTGTGTTGCTTTTAAAATCACATTTAGCCATTCTTAGGTTATTTAAATAAGTCATTCTTTGTCTTCCTCTAGCTCTCTTTCCTTCGATCATCCCAGATGTTACCAACTTTTCTATTCCGTCTCTTCTCCACACATGTCCCAGAAACCGTAAGTACCTCTTTCTGATGGTATCGATCAATATTCTTCCTTTTCTCACCTTTTCCAACACTTCCTCGTTCGTATACCTGTCTATCCATGATAGCCTCAACTATCTTCTATACACCCACATCTCAAGTGCCTCTAACCTCCTCGTACATTCTTTGTCAAGCGTCCACGTTTCACAATCGTATAAAGATAATGGAAGATAAATTATTATCATTGCGACATATACAACAATCCCTACCTTTTTATCACCCGTGGAGCAAAAGTATCAAAAAATAGTTTTATAAATTCCCTTTATTCATCCCATACACGAAATTTGTCTCTGTCCGAAAAAAAATTGTTATATCGTCTAATAGATAGTATGCAGATGACGTCACTCAGGCCTTTGTTATTGTTTTTGCCATCCGCGTTTGTGAGTTGTTCTCACTAAACTGTATTAACCAGACTATAAAAGTTCATGGTTACACAGAGTTTGTGTGTTGGTCCATCATACTTCCGGATGGCAATGTTGTGAACTCCTTGGCCAAGCGCATTCTATCTATAGGCGACATGTCCCGTCTTAGATGTTAAGTGTTGCTGTTGGCCAGGGACCCCTTGTAAAGCGCTTTGAGCACGTCTAGGGGATATATCGCTATATAAAAGCTCAATTTAAATTTTTTTTTAAATTCTCAAACCACAACCCCCCTCCTCCCCATCTCCCACCCCCCTTCCCAAAAATAAATAAATAAATAAATAGAAAACCAACGCCCCCCCCCCCAAAAAAAAAAAAAAACAAAAAAAAAACAAAAAAAACAACAAAAAACAAAAAAAAAACAAAACAAACAAACAAAAACAAAAAAAAAAAACAAAAAACAAACAAACAAACAAAAAAACAACCCCCCGCCCCTCGAAAAAAAAAATAACAAAGAAAACCCCCAAAAAATCTTGATCTGTTATTAGCGCAATATCAACCAAATATGCTCAAAGCATTTTACAAGGAAGCAACAGTGAATAATATTATGACGGCCTAAGAACACTCACCGCTGCTTCTACAGAACCCGCAGGATTTCTCACAGTACTGCAAGGCCACTTCGTAGCTTTCGGCCCGTCGACAGAATACAGGGTCGCTGTCCAATGTGCTGGCACAGAACGTCGACTTGTCTTCACACACCGAAACTGTGGGAGGAAGGGGGGGGGGGAAGAATACATGACGTCATTTCCTGTATCAAGATTATTGAATCTTATGATAAAAGTGACCCATCGTGTCATGTCAACATGGAATTGTGTCCGGGGGTCCAAGATATAAACAAAAGACACTTAGATAACCACGCCTCTCGGACAATGGGAGCGATCTATATTCATGTTTTCGTCCAACTTAGTCATTGGTCACATGATGTGTTGCTGTACAACGATTGGACATTTCTCAACAAATGTAAACACTTTGTTTTGTTTTTGAAGGTTGTAAACATACCGATGTGTCAAGCTGAACAAAATGACCAATCGTGATCAAAAACTGAACACTTTTCACTATGTGGGTCACGTTGAGCACATAAACCAATGTGACCAATGGCCTTGAGCACATGGAAATGTAATATAGATCGTGCCCATTGTCCTAATGTAAACAAGGGGCAGAGATTGGTGAATATAGCAAACTACACATGTTTTACTATCAGTAGTATGTGTCAAAGCAAAATACCCACTGTTCTACCGCTTGATCAATAGAACCAACATAGAAAACAATGTGTAAACTTAAACTTTTGTCATATTATTGAGAAAATCGTGTGATAACTAGTCACCCATTTTGCGGTATATAAGCAATGACGATGATCAGAGAGAGAGAGAGAGAGAGAGAGAGAGAGAGAGAGAGAGAGAGGTCGATTTCATTCACGTTATTGTTTATATACAACCCGCTATGTTTGTCCGAGCACGTGTGAAGGTGTGTCACACACTTCATGTTTTGATTGGTCAAAAATCTATTGATTAATAGATAGCATGCGCTTGGCTTAGAAGCTCACAACATTGCCATCCAGAAGTATAACGGACCAACACATAAAACTTTGTGTAACCATGAACTTTTATAGTATGGATAATACAGTTAAGTGAGAGTTACTCATAAACGTGCATGAAGCAATAACAAAGACCCGAGTGAATTCAATTTCATTCTATCTATAGATAGTATGCAGATGACGTCACTCAGGCCTTTGTTATCGTTTTTGCCATCCGCGTTTGTGAGTTGTTCTCACTAAACTGTATTAACAAGACTATAAAAGTACATGGTTACACAGAGTTTGTGTGTTGGTCCGTTATACTTCCGGATGGCAATGTTATGAGCTTCTTAGCCAAGTGCATACTATCTATAGATAGTTCGAAGATGACGTCACTCAGGTCTTTGTTATTGTTTTTTGCCATCCGCGTTTATGAGTAAAGCTCACTGAACTGATTAACCTGACTATAAACGTTCATGGATACACACAGTATTGTGTGTTGGTCCGTTATACTTCCGGATGGCAATGTTATGAGCTTCTTAGCCAAGCGCATTCTATCTATACTTACGAGTAGATCGTGGTATCTCACAGAATGTTCTAGAAAGGGCCAGGTTACAGCTGGTGGGCAAGAATTTCCCTGCATTCCCACTCGTGTCGTATTCCCAAATCATCACGACGCATCCATGATCCGCCTCATCATCCAATACTGAAGACAGAAAAAACATTTTTTTAAATTGAGCTTTTATATAGCGCAATATTCACTAAACGTGTTAAACGCGCTTTACAGGAGCTCCCTGGCCAACAGCAACATTTAACATATAGGACGGGACATGATGACGCCCGTAAGCGATATTACATTTTTTTTTTGGGACAGAGACAACGCTGTTAACGGTCAGGTATTCGTTTTACACATGAGTACGGTGAGAGAATGTGAGTAAAGAACCTTCTCCAAGGACTCAACTATACACCGAGCGAAGCTCGAACCCAGGACCTTCCGATCCGAAAGCGAGTGTCATACCACTAGACCACATTCATAGCTGCACAAGAAAGGACATGAATGAAAGTAAGCACAACACAATACGTGACAAGCCTTTATAAAATATGGCGCTTTGATTTTTGTAATGGGTGAATGACCAGGAAGAGTGCCACAAAGATGTGAAGTTTGCATCCCACAGGGGGCAGCGTGGCTCAGCGGTACTGAGTTCGATCATCCGCCACTGCGCTGTGTGGCCTTGAGCAAGTCACCTCGCCCTAGCTCAAATAAATCGCGGCGCTGTGGTCCGGCTGAAGCCTGGGTTATTCCAGTCTTTCCTTGGAATAGACCCTAGAGAAAAATTTCCCCAATGAGGATGAATAATGGGAATTTTACTTATTAATATTTTATATACTATTTAAATGAAACATTGTGATGCTCATCAAACAAGGGAAATTCATGGAAATGCGCTATATAAATGTTCATATTTATTTTAATTATGGATTGAAAGATAGAAATAAAAATACCAACTTCTTCTTCTTCGTTCAGCTTATCCCGCATTTTGCAGGGTTGCCATAATGAATGCCACATCTCCACGCATCTCAGTTCAGAGCATCCTCTTCCTCCAGGCCAAGTTCCTTCATATCATCCTTTACCCTATCCAACCATCTAGTCTTTGGGCGTCCCTTTTTCCTCTTTCCCGCTAATTATAAGTCCAATACTTTCGTTCCCACTCACCCCCTCTCTCGTCTCTTTACATGTCCGAACCATTTCAATCTATCTTCTCTCAACCCAGCCCTTTATGGAAGTGCACAACCCAGCACCTTGTGAGGCCGATCACAAGCCTGGATAAATGGGGACTGTTTGCTCAGGAAGGGCATCCTGGCAGTAAAAGCTCAAGCCACAACTAATGAATGAATGAATAAATAAAACTACAGTAGACTCCGGATAAGACGATGCCCAGGGGAACAGCGGGAAAAAATCGACTTAACCGAAAATCAACTTAACCGGAGTGTAACCAAAATGAGCAAAAATGCATGTGAACAAAGCAAGCCAATCTAGAATAAGTATGGCCCTTCATGTTGCGCTTTTCGCTGACGTTGCTTGGTCGCGTTGAATTGACCAGAGAAGTAGAGGTCCCGGTAGTGGTCATCAGAGGCTCTTTCTTATCCCCAATAATAGCCCCAAAGAGGAATCAGAATACATAAAAAGCTGAGAGATCAAAAACTACCAACTTACCAGCATCTGAAGACCAGTCTAGGTAGGGAGCTGCTACACTGTGGTTGTCATATTGAACCCATTCCCCGTTGACCATTTTGATGTTAACCCAAGAACTCCCGTACACGCTGGAGGAATGCAATGAAGGATGGGATTATATTATAGTTATATAATCAATGAGGAACTTACATGTGATGTCCAAAAAAAACCCAAACAAAAACTGGTTCCAATCTCAAAGGAAGCGTAAAATCAATCTTCCGGACGACTGGATACATACATACCTTGTGTAATTGGATTCAATAGTCTGATGTCACGTAGCCCAGCAACGGCGGCCATTTGGTTCTAAACTAAGAAAATCGGTAATGTTTATTCTTCATGCTAGCTAGAACTTTTCATACGTCATGCGATCAGAATGTATAAAAGTCAAAACATGATCATATTTATAATGTTTTTCTCCTCTGGATACACTTTTATGCTCGTCGGAGAAATTTTTCATAAGGGCGTCCGTCATTGTGCCGATAGTTTAGAGCCAGTTACTAAGTTAGCATGCGTCATTACGAGGGAAGTGACCTTACGACTGTTGAAGCGTATTGATTTTTTGGTTTCAGACTGATGGCATTTTATTTTCTAGTCTAAATAATAAATGCCTCGTCGTCAATAAACATCATCCATCTTCCCTGTGTGTGGCTATGTGGTCTAGTGGTATGACACTCGCTTTCGGATCGGAAGGTCATGAGTTCGAGCCTCGCGCTCGGCGCATAGTTGAGTCCTTGGAAAAGGCTCTTTACTCACTTTCTCTCACCGTACTCAGGTGTAAAATGAGTACCTGGCCGTGAACAGCGTTGTCTTTGTCCGAAAATTTGTTATATCGCCTAACAGGCGGCATGTCCCGTCCTACATGTTAAATGTTGCTGTTGACCAGGGACCCCTTGTAAAGCGCTTTGAGCACATTTTGTGGATATTGCGCTATATAAAAGCTCAATTTTTAAAAAAATGTTCCCCTCTTTTACGTCTCGTAATGCTAATAATCTGCATATACATCCTGCTAATATAATAGTAAAATCGATCGGAAGATTAGAAGGAAAGACACAGGGAGGAATCATGTGTACAATGTATTGATACGTAGTGGAGAGAGAGAGAGAGAGAGAGAGAGAGAGAGAGAGAGAGAGAGAGAGAGAGAGAGAGAGAGAGAGAGAGAGAGAGAGAGAGAGGGATGGTAAAATTATTTTAGATAAGATATGTATAAATTTGTAATTTTAAGGGTTCTTTAAAATACACACACACACACACACACACACACACACACACACACACTTATACATATATATGTATATATATATATATATATATATATATATATATATATATTCAGACTGACACACACATACACACACACACACTCACAACACACATATATATATATATATATATATATATATATTATATATATATATATATTATTGTATATTTATATATATATATATATGTGTGTAGACCGGTCTATAGGCTGGTTTTCCTAAACTCGCTAAGTCGATTTCCCTACATTTTGAGATTTTCCATCTATTAGACAAATTGAAATGTAAATTCTATTTTAAACATCAATTGACCCAAGAATTTCCCTATATTTGTTTGCATTCGAAGTTTATATATTATAAAATAACAAGCCGAATGGGAAATTTCAGGGGAAATAAGCCTCAATATCTCAGAATGGGAAAAACGGAGTCAGGGGAAATAATCCTCAATATCTTAGAATGGAAAAACGGAGTCAGGGGAAGTAATCCTCAATCTCTCAGAATGGGAAAAAACTGAGTCAGGGAGCTTTGTAAAACCACTCTTCATAATATATTTGTGTATATTTATAACAGCATGAATACCTGGGAATGGTTGATAAGGTTTTAAATTCCCGGATGACATCCACGTCCGTGGAATTCCTCAGCACAAATAGACGTCCACCATAGATAGCACAGGATTCATCAGCCTCATCCACAAACACGAGATCAGGGGTGTACAGGATGCAACGGTCACCGTAGGGGGTCCATCCTGTTGGACACTCTAGAGGAGGAGGAGGAGACCAATGAAATACCACGATAATAGGAATCAGTAGTCTGATGTCACGTCCGGCCAAAAAAAAAAACAATAACGAGCTGCTCGGTTCTAAACAAAGCAAATCATATGATCAGAATGTATAAAAGTTAAAACAGGTTTAGATTTATACTGTTTTTCTCCTTTGGATACACTTTTATGCTCGTCGGAGAAGTATTTCATAAGGGCGTCCGCCATTGTTCCAATAGTTTAGAACCAATTACTAAGTTACTAATGCGTCATTACGAGGGAAGTGACGTCACGGCTGTTGAACCCTATTGGTGACTGTGATTGTCACCGATCATGTCCCCAAGTCGTGTTAAAATGACGGCTACTCATAAACAGGTCTGACAACCCAAATTAATTGTTTTTGGGTCCATTTATGTAATAGGACCTCTCAAACCAACACAATATTTTGTCCATTGTAACATCGTTAAAACAAGCCAGCCCATTATTTGCGTTCAATCATGAGACCTGCATATATGGGCACGTCGTTTATTAAACAAAACAACAACAACAACAACAAATACAACAACAACAACAACAACAACAACAACAATAACAATAACAAAACAAATAAAATAACCCCCAACAACATAAAAAGTAAAACAAAATAAAGAAAAATAAAGTACAAATCATTTTTTTTAAACCCACAAAAAAGACAAAACAAAATAAAACCAAAAAAACAAGAAAAAGAAGAAGAAGAGGAAGAAGAAGAAGAAGAAGAAGAAGAAGAAGAAGAAGAAGAAGAAGAAGAAGAAGAAGAAGAAGAAGAAGAAGAGTCTCACCAGCGCACGCTGAAGCAATGGTTGGCCACCCATTTTGTGTACACTGGATCTCTGTGGGGTTCTCTTCGACAAGGTGAAGGTCACAGTTGTAAGATACTAAATCCCCTACGTTGTAGCTGGTCTCGAGCGTCTGGGTTGGGGTGCCATCGCTTGGAGTATCGGGGGTTCCACATGTACCTGTGGGTGCGGGGGGGGGGGGGGGTGGGGTTAGTGAGGGTGGGGTCGAGAGTTTGTAAGATGTTAAGATTAACGGCGATGACCAAGTGACACTGTCAATCAGTATCCGTAAATCGACATGACTTTTCTTCTTCTTGTCCCCGATCTTTTGGTGTACCACAGGGTTCAGTTCTGGGACCCTCATTATTCATCCTTTATATCAGACCATTAGGTGACATCATCTCCAAATATTTGATTGAATTCCACTTTTATACAGACGATACCCAACTACTGTTTCCCATTAATACCGAGAATTATCTCAATGTTATAACGGATTTAGAAAATCGTATCTCTGAGAATAGTGACTGGATGTGTTGCAATAAAACTCAGGTTAAATGAAAAAAAAAATAGAGGTGTTGCAAATTACAAGACGGGGCCACCTGGACCTTTCCACGCTCAACCTGAATCTTTCTGATTCTGTAATTTACATCACTAGGGAACCTGTGATAAACCTAGGAGTTTTATTTGATACCAAATTAAACATTTCTACCCATGTCACTAATGAAACTAGATCCTGTAATCTTTATATTAGATCTCTTGGTGCTATTAGAAGGCTTCTTCATAATAATAATTCTAAACTTCTTGTTGTCTCTATGATTTTTAGCCGCTCGGATTATTGCAATAGTTTGCTCTATGGTTGTAATAATAATATCAATAATCGACTCCATGATACAGAACAAAGCAGGGGAGTGGACTGTAATTGATTTGACTTTACCTGTGTCGGTGTTGTAAGCTACGTTGAGATTCAGACTGCAGGATTCCGCACACTTGAAGCGTTGTAATGACTTTGTACAAAACTGGGCGTCGTTGGCCTTGAGGGCAGCACAGTTGGAGAGGCGGTCTTCTTCATTCACTTGATGGCCGAAGGAAAAATATAAAAAGATATGATTTTGTGGTGCTTTAGTTTTGACGGCGAAGAGGAGGAACACGAGGAACAGGAGGAGGAGGAGGAGGATGTTGAGGAGGAGAAAGAGGAATGGGGCGGGGGGGGGGGTGATGGGAATGGTCGTCTTCTTTTTATAGAAGAATGTTGAAAAATGACGTGATTGTATTGGAGACGGAGGAAGCGGAGAAGCATATGGAGATGGGGTACGAAGAGGCTGAGGAGGAGGAGGAGGAGGAGGATGGTGAAGAGGAGGAGGAGGAGGAGGAGGAGGAGGAGGAGGAGGAGGAGGAGGAGGAGGAGGAAGAGGGGGAGGAGGAAAAGTATACGAGAATAAAAAGAAATAAAAGAGCAAAATAACAAAAACATTATCTACGATACAAAACACCCCCTCCCCCCTTCTCCCAACACACGCACAAAGTGAATAATCTGCATCCAATCATTTCTCATTATAATATACAAAGACTCACAATCGTTGCACACGTCACAATAGGACCTTTTGCACACGTTCCTATCCACGGATGTATAACACCAAGGCCTCTCCATGGCATCGCCGGGGTTACGGCAGAAGTTGGAAGATGACAGCAAGGACACGCTCTCGGAACTGAGGAGGTTAAGATAATTCAACTGCTGTTACCTACAATAATATATTATATGAACTGCGATATCGATTACTAAATCAGTATTTAGCTACGAATAGATGCAAGTCTTGTATAGAGCAGTAAAGTTAGGTGCCCCAAACGTAAACACGGTCTAGAAGCACGTGGCAGACCACATGTTCCTGTCTTGACAGCTCACGTTCCAATGTAAATTATAGAAAAAAATAACCTTTAAAATTTGGCTGTTATGTGGCAAAAGAAACACATATTCATAAATACTCGATCATGCATCAAATAATGTCTAGATATGGATATTTTATGGAACAAAAGGTAAAATTTTCTAAAATTTATCAAAAGTTACAGTCTATCTATTTTTAGACCAGAGCAAATTATTGCGCTGGTGTGAACAAAACGAGAATTATTCGGAGCCTGATTTTCATAATAATTTAGCCTTATATTATTATTTCTGCAACTGTTAGATTTTATGTAAACATATTTTCAATACTGAAAGTGTATTGCCTACAACTCAAACTACAAAATTGGGAGACCTATATTGTGCGTAAATTATTCCGGTCCCTAACGGAAATCACTAGCAACTTGTTATTGTTTACGTTTGGGGCACCTAACTTTACTGCTCTATTCACCGCCAAATCACTGCTTGATGACGTCACTGCTCGATTATTCATTGTACTTGCAAACACAGACCGCGAACACACAACAAGTATTTGGACGACGTCCATGGACACTATTCCAAGTCTATCGTATAGATAGAACAAAGATGACGTCAATCAGGACTTGGTTATTGTTTTTGCCATCCACGATTATGAGTACTTCTCACTAAACTGTTTGAACCAGACTATAAAAGTTCATGGTTACACATAGTTTTGTGTGTTGGTCCGTTATACTTCCGGATGGCAATGTTATGAACTTCTTAGCCAAGCGCATACTATCTATAGATACTGTGCGGTTGGCTAAAAAAAACTCACAAACGAACCATCCAAAAGTATGACGGACCAACACGCAGAACTCTGTGTAACCTTGAACGTTTATCGTCTGGTTAATACAGTTTAGTGAGAATTACTCATAAACGTGGTTGGAAAAAACAGTAACAAAGATCTGAGTGACGTCAACTTCGTTAATTCTATAGATAGAATGCGCTTGGCCAAGGAGTTCACAACATTGCCATCCGAAAGTATAACGGACCAACACACAAACTCTGTGTAACCATAAACTTTTATAGTCTGGTTAATACAGTTTAGTGAGAACAACTCACAAATGCGGATGGCAAAAACAATAATAAAGGACTGAGTGACGTCATCTTTGAACTATCTATAGGAATGTTAACAAGAAAGTCTGAGGGCAAATCAAAGCGTGGCCATCGTTAACTTACAGCCTGACACTTGAACCGTGGCCTTCGTAAAGTTATAGTCTGACACTGACAAAAAAATGACGTCAAAATGCAAGTCTTTTGCCACAAAAGAAAACAAATCGTGAGTTGTATTAAATAGTTCAACCAATGAAATAATTTATTTCCATGAGCTGTACTAACGACAACTCACTAGAAGGTGCAAAAACCAAATAATGACGTCAAAATGCTAGTACTTTTGGATTTCAGTGTCAGGCTATAATTAACCGGTAGATAACCACGCCTCTCGGACAATCGTCATCATGTAAACAATGGCAGTGATTGGTAGACACAGCAACCTACACAGGTTTTACTATCGATGGTATGTGTTAAGTGAAACCCATTGTTTTACCGCTTGATCAGTAGAAACAGCACAGAAAACTATGTAAACTTAAACGTTTTTAATCTGCTCGAGAAAACCATGTGATAACTAGTCACCCATTTGTCAATATAAAAACAATAACAACGATCCGATGGAGGTCGAATTCGTTCACGTTATTGTTTATAAATAACCAACTATGTTTGTCCGAGAACGTGTGAAGGTGTGTCACAAATTCCATGTTTTGATTGGTGAAAAATCTACAGGTTAATATAACGATGGCTACGCTTGAACCCACTAGGACTTATAGTTTGACGTCATTTATGCAGCGTCTAGTAAGTTGCCGTTAGTAGAGCTCAAAGAAACAAGTGATTCCGTCGGTTGACCTATTTAATACAACTCACGATTTGTTTTCTTTTGGGTCCAAAGACTTGTCTTTTGACGTCATTTTTTGGGTCAGTGTCAGGCTATAAGTTAACGATGGCTACGATCAAATCCGTCTTACTATTCTTTTATGAACTTTTCTTTGCTTCACTTATATTATGTAGTTCCCATCATTGTTATGCGTTTTCCTTAGATTAATAAAGTAGTAAAAAGTAAGTTCCTTAGAGCTATAAAATGGGGTATTTATCTCACTTTCTGTAGGTTAAACGACCAGCGCTTACATCACAAAATATTCGCAGTCTGATAGTCAAGAGCAAGCATGGGCTTGATTTCATATAATTTTCATGGACAATGGATGGTGTGACCCACTCACAATAAATAATAGGACAGAGTTGGGAGTATTTTTATTTACATCTATGATATGCATCTATTTATATCTTACCCCGGACAGAGTTGGGAGTATTTTTATTTATATCTATGATTTGCATCTATTATATCTTACCCCGAGTATGGGAAATCTTCACAATGAACAGCATCGGCCCATGGCACACATTCTTCAAATGACTCCGACACGGCCTTCTGGCCACCGTAGGTCCTGCCTCTGCCGTCATAGCAGTTTCCTGTGTGTCGTTAAGGAATGCAAAATGAGTTGGTTTTTTTCCCTTCTTTTTTTAAAATTATGGGACCCAGTCTCAAAATTTATGAAATATGTTTAATTTTATACTTGAGCTTTTATATAGCGCAATATCCGTGGCGTGGCGTGCTTACAGTATAAGGTGGTGCCAGAATCAGAAGAAAATGACTTAAAACGTGCTATATTTGTAAATACAAAAGAAAGAAAAAAATGTAAAGAAAAGACTTACTCAAATAAATATGAGGCAGTGTATACCATTTCTCAGTTTTATTTTTTTTTAAATGCTGTAATCCATTTTTAAAAGATGGATGTGGTGCCAGGCACCAAACCAACCAATATAGCCACGCCCCTGCCGCCCGCCATATCCACTTAATGCGCTCAAAAGGCTTTACAAAGAGTCCCTGACCAACAGCAACACGTAACAAGTAGAACGAGACATGACGCCTGTTAGGTGATAATATACCAATATTTAGAGACAACGCTGTTAACGGCCAGGTACTCATTTTACACCTGACTGCGGTGAGAGAAAGCGAGTTAAGAGCCTTTTCCGAGGACTCAAGAACTATGCGCTGTGCGAGGTTCGAAACCAAGACCTTCCGATTCGAAAGCTACTGTCATACCACGAGACCACATAAGTCCTGGGTTCGATCTTCGCTCGGCGCATAGTTGAGTCCTTGGAAAAGGCTCTTTACTCGCATTCTCTCGCCGTTCTCAGGTGAAAAATGAGTAACTGGCCGTTAACAGCGTTGTCGCTGTCGAAAAAAAAGGTGTATTATCGCCTAACAGGCGTCATGTCTCGTTCTATATGTTACGTGTTGCTGTCGGTCAGGCACCTTTTGTAAAGCGCTTTGAGCACGTTTAGTGGATAATGTTCTGTATAAAAGCTCAAGTTTTTTTTAAATTATAAATTCGATCGATTGAAATTACCCTTATCTTGCCAAAGGGGGGGGGGGGGGGGGGGGGCGAAGTGGCCGAGTGAGTTTAGCACTGCGCTGTAATTAAGAAAGTCCCGGGTTCGAGCCCCGCTTCAGGCACTTTCGTTTTTTTCCCTTGGGCAAGATTATTAACCTCTAATTTGCTCACTTGGACAACATGGATGATTCCTGTTGACATCAGACATCATGGTTGATGAATTATCTATATTCCTTCATGGAATGCCTAGGCGATGGGATCTTAACAACGCCA
>NC_088366.1:8276957-8291957 GCF_034508935.2 Berghia stephanieae | reverse complement strand
ACATTTTAGACACAAGAGTTCAAGAATCCTTATTATATAATATCATACCTTATCCAACGACCTCGTTTGTGTTACATATTCCTCATCAAAATTTATCTTTTTTAAAAAACAAAAACAAAATCGATATCTATCTAAATATTTTGTCTTAATAATTATGCGTTAGAATCTATTTTTAGTAAAACCCGACGTGCACTTATTTGCATCCCAATTGGATTCAATAGTCTGATGTCACGTCGCCCAGCATCGGCGGCCATAGTGGTTCTAAACTAAGAAAATCGGTACTTTTTATTCTTCATGCTGGTTATAACTTTTCATATCTCTTGTGATCAGAATGTGTAAAAGTCAAAACATGATCAGATTTTTAATGTTTTTCTCCTCTGGATACACTTTTATGCTCGTCGGAGAAATATTTCATAAGGGCGTCCGCCATTGTTCTGATAGTTTAGAGCCAGTTACTAAGTTACTAAGCGTCAGAAAGTGACGTCATGACTGTTGAAGCCAATTCCTGATGGGCTCATAGTTGTAATGGAAATCTAAAAAAAAATGACGCAAAATATTGTCCATTACAACAATGTTAAACTAGGCCCATTAGTGGGTTCGGATGTCAGACCTACAGATATGTACGCGTCGGTAAAATCTGATGCTTGCAGGAGAGAGCTCTTTCCTGAACGCCTAGTTTGTTATTTTTTTAAACAAAATATAATACGAATGACTCATACTGTTTTTTGCCTGTTTTTTTTCTCCAAAAAAAAAGATGAAAAATAAAACTTACCGTAGGTTGGTGGAGTGTAGGTACAGAAAGTATGGACCAGGTAGTAGTAGGTACTAGAAACAAACGAACACACTCGAAGTAACACACATTCACGACAAGAGTCCATAGAGACAGAGCAGCCATATGCATTCATTTAGTATAATAAAACATACCGTAGGTTGGTTGGGTGTAGGTACAGAAAGTATGGACCAGGTAGTAGTAGGTACTGGAAACAAACGGACACACTTGAAGTAACACACATTCACGACAAGCGTCCATAGAGACAGAGCAGCCATATTCATTCATTCAGTGGAGCATACTCAATGTCTCAATTGTTTATATGTTATATGTTTGTGTTGAGAATAATGGCTATTAAGCTTTATTGCTGGCCAACTAACTTCGCGAAGGTTGTGTGTGTTGTTGGTTCCGCGATCTCCGGTAGAGAGAGAGAGAGAGAGAGAGAGAGAGAGAGAGAGAGAGAGAGAGAGGGAGAGAGAGAGAGGGAGAAAGAGAGAGAGAGAGAGAGAGAGAGAGAGCTCTAAGATTGACCTGAGTTAGAGGCAATCTTGTTTGGGATCGTGGATAGCTCATACGGTAGAGTCACGCTCTCATCGGTCATGCGGAGTTGTCGTACCATTAAGGTCGCGGGTTCAAACCCCATCACCGCAGCGAAAAAAAAATGTTTATTCTCTATTGTCCTCTGGCACTTTCCTACTCACTCATCTCTTGTTGTTATCATTCAGTATAATAGAATTGAAGATCCCTGTAAAAGCCTCCCAGGTCTACAGGATCAACCAAGAAAATACTGGATAGCTGCAAATAGACTACGGTCAAAACATACAAGAACAGCTGCCAACATGCACAAATGGGGGCTCCAAGAATCACCAACATGCCCAAAGTGCAACCAAGCACCACAAGATGAAAACCACCTCGTACTAGATTGCCCAGAGACAAAACTTGAAGGGGGATTTGAAACCATCAACAAATGTGATGATGACTTCCGAACCTGGATTGATACCTGGAAGTGTAGCCGAACGATACTAATACTACTAGTATAATAAAACTTACCGTAGGTTGGCGGGGTGTAGGTGCAGAAATTATGGACCAAGTAGTAACTGGCGAGCCAGCTCTGAGGGTGGGAGTTATGCCTCTCTCCGTTCTGGTTAAACATGGCGATACGCCCGATATTAGACCGCATACCTGTCAAATGGAAAATGATAGAAATTGGATTCAGTAGTCTGATGTCACGTCGCCCGGTAACGGCGGCCATCTTGGTTCTAAACAAAGAAAATCATTTTTATTTTTCATGCTGGCTAGAACTTTTCATATGTGATCAGAATGTGTAAAAGTCAAAACATGATCAAATTTATGGGGTTTTTTCTCCTCTGGATACGCTTTTATGCTCGCCGGGGAAATATTTCATACGGGCGTCCGCCATTGTTCCGATAGTTTAGAGCCAGTGTTACTAAGTTACCATGCGTCATTTGGAAGGAAGTGACGTTACAACTGTTGAAGAGTATTGGATCATATATAGACAGTATGCGCTTGGCTAAGAAACTCACAACATTGCCATCCGGAAGTATAACGGACCAACACACAAAACAATATGTAACCTTGAATGTTAGTAGTCTGGTTAATACTGTTTAGTGAGAATTACTCACAATAGCGGTTGGCAAAAAACAATAACAAAGGCCTAAATGACGTCATCTAAGTATATCTATAGATAGTATGCGCTTGGCTAAGAAAATCACAACATTGCCATCCGAAAGTATAACGGACCAACACACAAAACAATGTGTAACCTTGAATGTTAATAGTCTGGTTAATACAGTTTAGTGAGAATTACTCACAAACACGGATGGCAAAGTCGTGAGCTTCTTAGCCAAGCGCATACTATCTATAAAGCGCATTGCTTTGATCAGTGCGCTGAATTAATAGGTCATTACTATGTTCAATTTCATACGGTAAATATATTTAATGACTTGGGACTTTTTGTACCAATATTTGTACGATTTATCATGAAAACTACGATTATAATAATGATAATGACGACGATCATGATGTTTCTGACGATGACGACGACGATGATAACGACAACGATGATGATGATGATGATGACCATGATGATGCAGTCAATGGAGATGAAAATATTGATTTTGTTGTTTTTATCGTTCTTGCTGTTGTTGTTGTTAACGATGATGAGGATGATACTATTGCTTGTGAATGATATGATGAATTTGATGTTGAAGATGTTGCTGTTGATAATGATAATAATGTTGGTGATGATGATGATAATAATGATGGAGATGATGATGATGATGATGATGATAATAATGATGCTAAGGATAATGATGAATTTGATGTTGAAGATGTTGCTGTTGATAATGATAATAATGTTGGTGATGATGATGATAATAATGATGTAGATGATGATGATGATGATGATGATGATGATGATGATGATGATGATGATGATGATAATGATGATGCTAAGGATAATGATGAATTTGAAAACAACATGAACAGAGACAACAATCGTTTTATTGAGAATGCCTATAATGGAACAAAAACAAAAAAACAAAGAAAAACATAAAAAACAAAACAAAACAAACAACAAAAAATCCTCCAAAAAACAGCAAACAAACAAAGAAAAAACAAGAAGAAAACAAAACAAAACAACAACAACAACAAAAAAAGACCCCAACAAATCACCTTTGATCATTTGGCACTGCCCGTCGTACGAGACGAGTCGAAATTTGGACTGTCTGGGCATTTCCAGCGGGTAATACCAATTCCTGTCGTCCCTACAACAATATTTCATTTCCACCGTCGTGTTATCGTCTGCGCGGATCTCCCAGTCGCCGTAGGTCCCGGTCGATTGAAACGCTGCTGTGGACTTGATGACGTAATGACCTTCTTCAAAGCCTGGAAAAGAGATTTTTTGGGTCTGTGTATGTGTGGCTTTGGTTTTTTTTTTCTCACTTTTTGTTTCATTTCTGTCTGTTTACGTATAGTATTAGTCATGTATGGATGCTGTAACCAGATGAAAAATTGCCTTCATGGACAATAAAGATATTATTATCATTATTATTATTATTATTATTATTATTATTATTATTATTATTATTATTATTATTATATATTATTATTATTATTATTATTATTATTATTATTTTTATTATTATTATAATATTAAAAAGCAAAGAAATCTTCAAAATTTAATAATAAACAGAAATGAATTCAACAGCTTTAAAAAAAAAAAAAAAAGAGAGAGAGAGAGAGAGAGAGAGAGAGAGAGAGAGAGAGAGAGAGAGAGAGAGAGAGAGAGAGAGAGGGGGGGGGGTAGTCCCAAACACGGACCCTTCTTCATCCAACAACACAATAAAACATAAATATATATTTCTTTACAGATATTACAAATTATTCTTTCGAGAGAGACAACGCTGTTAAAAGCCAAGTAATCATTTTACACCTGAGTACGGTGAGTGAGTGTGAGTAAAGAGCCTTTTCCCTGGAATCAACTATTAGCCGCTCAGAGAGGGATTCAAACCCTAGACCTCCCAATAGACCACATAGCCATAAAGTGAATTTCAAGTAAGAATAATCAGAAAAAAAAACACAGTTTCTAGATATTTCTTTTTTTTTTTTTTTGCAATGAAACAAAGCAGGTCCCCTTGTATGATATTAAAATGTGTCTTCTCCAATGACAATAGAAAAACAGCTCAGCACTCTTTAGATTTTATAAAAATGTGCCTTTCCCAAGAGAACCGTGGCTATGTGGTCTTGTGCTATGGCACTCGCTTTCTGATCAGAAGGTCCTGGTTTTGAGCCTCGCTCGGGACATAGATGAGTCTTTGGAAAAGGCTCTTTACTCACATTCTCTCATCGTACCAGGTGTAAAATGAGTACCTGGCCGTTAACAGCGTTGCCTCTGTTCGAAAAAAATGTGATATCCCGCAACAAGCGTCATGTCCCGTCCTACATGTTAAGTGTTGCTGCTGACCAGGGACATCTCGTAAAGCGCTTTGAGCACCTTTACAAAAGCCCATTTTATAAAAGCTCAAGTCAAAACAAACCCTCCGCAAACCATGTCCCTCCGTTTGCTCTTAATATGTGACTTCTCCAAGGACAAAAGAAAAACAGCTCAGCACTCTTTAGATAATATAGAAATGTGCCTTTTCCAAGACAACTTTTGCCAACCATATAACCGAAAACCTCATTGAGAGATACACCACAAACAATTCGCATAGCTTCAAAATCCCACAGACAAGAACACAAAACTACAGAAATTCTTACTTCATTAGAACTATCTCGGAGTGGAATGGGCTGGATGAACTGGTCATCATAGCACCACACCTCAACGGTTTCAAGGCCCGACTGACATGAGCCCGCACCCAATGAGGACGCCGTTGAAATCCAACCAGACCATTGGTTTCTTCAGCGCCAACCATACAGATACAGATACAGAAAAAAACCTGAGCTTTTATATAGCGCAATGTCCACTAAAAGTGCTTAAAGCGCTTTACAAGGGGTCCCTGGCCAACAGCAACACGCAACATTTAGAACGGGACATGACGCCTGTTAAGCGAATTTTTGTTTGGGCAAAGACAACACTGTTAACGGTCAGGTACTCATTTTACACCGGTACGGTGAGAGTAAAGAGTTTTGAGTAAAGAGCCTTTTCCTAAGGACTCAACTATGCGCCGAGCGAGGCTCGAACCCAAGACCTTCCGAACCAAAAGGGAGTGATTGGAAGGATTGATTGATTGATTGATTGATTGAGTACGGTGAGAGAATGTGAGCAAAAAGCCTTCTCCAAGGACTCAACTATGCGTCGAACGCGAGGCTCGACCCCACGACCTTCCGATCCGAAAGCGAGCGTCATACCACTAAACCACATAGCCGCACAAATAAAGCCCCAACTCACCTCCATTACAGGCTAAATTGACTGGTTTGACGACGCAGTAGGTACCAAGAGGCAGGATCTCCATGTTTGTGATGGCGTAGGAGGCGTCACGTGTACACATGTAGTACTGGGTGGTGTAGCCAGAACTGAAGAACGGGTCCCCGAACCATATGGGGGTCCGCGTACCCGTGATGTCGAAGCGTGCCGGGGAGAACCCAGTAGGACAACTGTTGACTCCAGCTGCGTACAGCGTGAATGGGATATCTGGCCATGACGTGGGGCCGCTGGCTGGGGGAAAAAAGTCAATTCATTTCACATTTGTGTCATTGCATGACGTAATCAGTCGGAACGTGAAATTTTGGATTTGCCTTTTTGTTTTTGTTTTGCATTTTCTGAAAGAATATTCTCTATAGAGCATTTAAATCTTTTTTTTGAAGTAAATCGAGTGATTTTTCATGAAGTTATGGTCAGATTATGTATGGGGAAGGTATCCAGCAACTTTTCTCAAATTTCATACTTTTTCAACTTGACTAGCTGTAAAAAATATTTATAAGTGAAATTAAGCTTTGATATTTCCCGAAGATGTACAAAAAGGGTTGATTTAATCATTTATGACAAGAACTCATTTTGGATAAAAATTGACCTTCTAACTAAACTTGACAATATCTCAGTTCAAATATTTTCACCATCCGACTGATTATGTCATTCACTATAACATTTGTGTGGCTGGCTGAGAAAATTCAGGAAAGATGTGCAAATTTCATAAATTGAGTTATGTATACAGTGGTGTAGACCACATCTTTCTGATCGTTTACCACTTTAAATTTTCTTTCTATGTCTATTAGAACCCAAGTTATTAATTTTTTCTGAATAAAATTTGTTGCTATGGGAAACACTTTATCTTCAATGTTGGCTCATATCTCGAATCAAAGCTTGCTGTATCTTCCCGGGTTTTCTCAGCCAGCCTCACATTTATGGGTTTTTCCCCCAGATCACAATTATTACATCCAATTTCCTTACATTCTTTATTATACGCCTTGCTATTTTCACCAAGACATCAGTATGACCATTCATTCATTCACTCATTTATTTATTAAGTAATTCATTCAGTTATTTAAAAAACAAAACAAAAAAACTTGGGATTTTACATAGTGCTATTTACACTAAATCTCATCAAAGCGCTTTATAAGGGGTCCCTGATCATCAGCAACACGTAACATGTAACTCCCTTTATCTTTCTCTCCAACATGTAGAACGAGACATGACACCTGTTAGGCGATATTACAATTGTTTTCTAACAGAGACAACAATGTTAACGACCAGATACTCATTTTACACCGATATGGTGAGAGAATGTGAGTAAACAGCCTTTTCCTAAGGACTCAACTATGCGCTGAGCGAGGCTCGAACCCAGGACCTTCCGAACCGAAAGGGAGTGATTGGAAGGGTTGATTGATTGATTGATTTAATAATTGTCTAACTTTACTTACGCGCCGTGTCGTGTTCTTCATAATCTATAGGTAGAATGAAGTTGACGTCACTCAGGTCCTTGTTATTGTTTTTTTTTGGCCATCCGCGTTTATGACTAATTCTCACTAAACTGTATTAACCAGACTATAAACGTTTAAGGTTACACATAGTTTTGTGTGTTGATCCGTTATACCTCCGGATGGCAATGTTGTGAGCTTCTTAGCCAAGTGCATACTATCTATAAATAACACATACTTTCACTTCTTAGCCAAGTGCATACTATCTATAAATAACACATACTTTCACTTCTTAGCCAAGTGCATACTATCTATAAATAACACCTACTTTCACTTCTTAGCCAAGTGCATACTATCTATCTATAAATAACACCTACTTTCACTTCTTAGCCAAGTGCATACTATCTATAAATAACACATACTTTCACTTCTTAGCCAAGTGCATACTATATATAAATAACACCTACTTTCACTTCTTAGCCAAGTGCATACTATCTATCTATAAATAACACCTACTTTCACTTCTTAGCCAAGTGCATACTATCTATAAATCACACATACTTTCACTTCTTAGCCAAGTCGAGGCGCATGACCCACTTTCTCTGCTGGGCTTAGTTCTGCGCACAGACTACCGCTCGAACCAACTCTCTCTCTCGTGTCTTTTAGTTGTTCGCCCCCCCTCTCTCTCTCTCTCTCCCTCTCTCTCTCTCTCCCTCTCTCCCTCTCCCTCCCTCTCTCCCTCCCTCCCTCCCTCCCTCTCTCTCTCTCTCTCTCTCTCTCTCTCTCTCCCTCTTCGCAGTCTTTTATAGTTCATCTCCCCCTCTATCTTTCATTTAGTTATGCCGGACCAAAAAAGAAATCGAATGGAAAGAAGAAGAGGGGGTGGGGGGAGGGGCCGAGGAGGAGGAGGAGGAGGCGGAGAAAGTAAGGAGGCAAGTGATATTTCAATATTTTCACTTCATAACGGTAATACAGTCATTGCCGATTAATTTGATGATGAAAAAATGAATGATGCAACTTTGATTAATACCGTGATTAAATGAATGGTTAGAATTTTGGAGGGGGGTATCTGATGATGATGATGATGATGATGATGATGATGATGATGATGATGATGGTGATGAGGTGAAGGGGATGGAGGTTGATGAAAAGGAGGAGATGAGAAGGAGAATTGTATTGATGGTGTTAAATATGGTAACTTACAATTTCTAGCAAGATGATGTTGATGTTGATTGAGAGGTGAGCTTTTTTTTTAAGAATTAAGATAAATAGACAGAGACGCCAATTTTAAATTTGGCTCACAGGAGTTTCAGACACCACTCGTAGGAATTTCAATGCCGAAAGAGGAATTTCCGCACACAAGAAAAAGGAATTGGAATGGTATTTGGCATTGTGTTTACGTTTTGTATAGTTCTAAATAGATAACTGATTAGAATTATACTATGATACATAAACACATTGCCAAATACAATCCCAAAGTTTCCTTATTTCAAATGAAGTAAAGCACCAAAATCAAATGGTAGAGATTGTAGTACTGGTGGTAGTGAGGATGATGTGGTGTTGGTGGTTGTAGAAATAGTGGTAGTGATGATGAAGATGTGATAGTGGTTGTTGTTGTAGTAGTAGTGGTAGTAATGAGGATGTGGTGGTGGTGGTGGTTGTAGTAGCAGTGGTAGTGATGATGATGTGGTGGTGGTGGTAGTGATGAAGATGAGGTGGTGGTTGTAGTAGTGGTGGTAGTGATGATGTGGTAGTGATGATGATGTGGTGGTTGTAGTAGTAGTGGTAGTGATGATGTGGTGGTAGTGGTTGTAGTAGTAGTGTTAGTAATGATGTGGTGGTAGTGGTTGTAGTACTAGTGGTAATGATGATGTGGTGGTGATGGTTGTAGTAGTAGTGGTAATGATGTGGTGGTGGTGGTTGTGGTAGTAGTGGTAGTGATGATGTGGTGGTGGTGGATGTAGTAGAAGTGGTAGTGATGATGATGTGCTAGTGGTGGTTGTAATAGTAGTGGTAGTTGCAGTGATGATGATGTGGTGGTGGTGGTTGTTGCAGTAGTAGTGGTAGTGATGATGTGGTGGTGGTGGTTGTAGTAGTAGTGGTAATGATGATATGGTGGTGGTGGTGGTGGTGGTTGTAGTAGTAGTGGTAGTGATGATGTGGTGTTGATGGTAGTTGTAGTAGCAGTGGTAGTGATGATGATGTTGTGGTGGTGATTGTAGTAGTAGTGGTAGTGATGATGATGTGGCGGTGGTGGGGTAGTAGTATAGTGGTAGTGATAATGTGGTGTCGTGGTTGTAGTAGTAGAGGTAGTGATGATGATGTGGTGGTGGTGGTTGTAGTAGTGATGATGATGTCGTGGTGGTGGTTGTAATAGTGATGGTAGTTGTGGTAGTGGTAGTGATGATGATTTGGTGGTGGTTGTAGTAGTAGTGGTAGTGATGATGATGATGTGGTGGTGGTTGCAGTAGTAGTGGTAGTGATGATGGTTATAATTCTAGTGGCAGTGATGATGATGTGGTGGTTGGAAAGGGGGGGGGGGGGGTGTCCTTGGAAGAATTTGACCTCACCGGAATTTGACGGAAGTTGCCCGGAACCCCGAATTTTTTGCTCCAGACCAGAGTTTTTTTTCAGGTGAAACCGGAGTTTTGGCATCACTGAATAGACTATCAATGACAATTTCATTTTGATGTGTACAAGTACAAGATCATCCGGTTTTGTTTTGACTCAAGGCAACAGTTCAAGGTTTCGCTCGACGGCAGATGATGGCTTAGATGACACTATAGTTTTTAAATTACCTTTAAATCATTTTTCAATTGCTAAATTAGATTTTAAAAGATACACACAACAAACATCATGGTGGGATTGGCAATTACAATGAATATATATCCATGAACAGAAATAATAACAAACGACGCGATAAATTCATTGTATCAACAGGTAATCCAGCGTAACTGTGGTGTGTAATGTGTACACACAAACTTTGTTGACAATCAAATATCGCGTGGTTTTAAATTTTAAGCCCAGCAGAGAACTCGCGCAATTCGGTTGGACAGGCCCGATACTATTTTTAGAAGGCCCTGAGCCAAGTGCATACTATCTATAAATAACACCTACTTTCACTTCTTAGCCAAGTGCATACTATCTATAAATAACACTTACTTTCACTTCTTAGCTAAGTGCATACTATCTATCTATAAATAACACCTACTTTCACTTCTTAGCCAAGTGCATACTATCTATAAATAACACTTACTTTCACTTCTTAGCCAAGCGCATACTATCTATCTATAAATAACACTTACTTTCACTCTCAAGCTCCTGGCAATTGTGGGCGGGGTCAAAGCCATCTGGACACACACACTGACAAACGCCCTTGATCCTTGTGTGGTAACCCAGGCCGCAATCCTGATGGGAGCTGCTGCAATGTCTTTCTGTTCCAGAGAATTGTAGAGGGAAGAAAAACAAAAACAAAACTAGAGCGTTTAAAAACTAGAGCCTTTATATAGCGCAATATCCACTAAACGTGCTCAAAGCGCTTTACAAGGGGTCCCTGACCAGTAGTATCATGTAACATGTTCAACGAGACATGAAGCCTATTATTACATTCTATTCTGACAATAAAAACGCTGTTACCGGCTAGATACTCATTTTACACCTGAGGATGGTGAGTGAAGATGAGTAAAGAGCTTTTTCCAAGGACTCAACTATGCGCCGAGTGAGGCTCGAACCCATGACCTTCCGATCTGAAGGCGAGTGTCATACCACTAGACCTCATAGGCCAATGACCGAGATGTATGACACCGGATTGTAAAGATTGCGCCGAGCGAGGCTCGAACCCAGGACCTTCCGATCCAAAGGCGAGTGTCATACCACAAGACCACATAGGCCAATGACCGAGATGTATGACACTGGATTGTTAAGATTGCATCCTGCAAGTCACCCCAGCGACCCCAAAGATCATAGAGAGAGGGAATGAGGATATCACTCTTAAGCGCATAATGGACGTTTCGAGCTGAAATAAGTCCCGGCACCCCTTGTACGTAGATTCCCTGACTTCGGACAGAGATGCATATTATACAAGATGGAAATCGGTTTGGGCGAATTCAATCCTTTGAGGGGGCGGGGACATCGACTCCTCGAAAACTGGGGGAGAAGTTGCCAGGCTTTACCACCAGCCAGAGGAGACATTGGGGGTGGCAGCCAATCGACTTCGGTTGAGACACTGCTTAACAGCACGCTCATTGTATCAGTGGGGACTTGCCACCTGTCCAACATGTACCCGTTGTGGTTACGAGTTTGATTGGACGTCACCGGTGCAGAAGTTATTTGTAAACAAACCATCTTTTATTTTTAATTTGGAGTCTACATCATATTTTGTTAACATTTCATAATGGAGAAAACTACGTTGATTATGATATGCATTTTTGTACAGAAATAGGAATAATAAATTTTGTATTTGGCTTGTAGTTGGTTTGTTTACAAATAACTTCTCCGCCGGTGACGTCCAATCAAGGGACGCTACTCTTCCGCTAATCTCATTCCCTATTGCAACGTGTGAGTGAATCAAATCTTATTTCTCTGTTTTGACACAAATGCAGAGATGCCAACTTGAAACTTCAAAAATTCGTTGTTTCCAAGGGAAAGAATAGAAACATTCACTTTGAATAGCTTTAGAAATAAATAATTTGCCCACAGCATGATCCGAAAATGCTCCAAAGTCCTGGATAGAGGAAATGAGATTAGCGGAAGAGTAGAGTCCCTTGATTGGACGTCAGCCATAGTCTGTGACGTCACCGGCGGAAAAGTTATTAGCGAGAGAACGTCATGTTGGTTGTCCGCATGGTCTCTCGTCCTGCGAGGACGAGAGACCATGCGCACAACCAACATGACGTTCTCTCTCTAATAACTTTTCCGCCGGTGACGTCACAGACTATGGCTGACGTCCAATCAAGGGACGCTACTCTTCCGCTAATCTCATTCCCTATAGGTTCTGAGGAACTAAATTTTCCTTTTCAACAAGATTTATTGAGTCAAAGAGACGAATGCATGGCTAAAGATTCATATTTCTACGAATCTTTCTTAGTACTAGACAAGTCTAACAAATATGACCAATATGTGATGAAGACTTTGGCTTTTTCTTCTGGAATCTGAAATTGAAAATGAACACCTGGCTGACAGCGACAATGATATGATAAGAGTCTCACAGACAGGCTGGGGACAGGATGGTACAGAAACATCATGCAGAAGATACAGGTAAGTGTCGAATAGAAAGCCTTCATCGCAGTGAAGCATGGCACAAGATAATGATGATGATGATTATGAGGATGAAGGTGATGATGATGATGATGATGATGATGATGATGATGATGATGGTGGTGGTGGTGGTGGTGGTGGTGGTGGTAATGACGATGATGATGATGGTGGTAAAGATGATGATGATATTGATGATGATGATGATGATGATGATGATGATGATGATGATGATGATGATGATCATGATGTTGATGATGATAATGATGTTGATGATGATGATGATGATGAAGAAGATGATGATGATGATGATGAGACAACGTTCTGTGTGGTACGATTAATCCAGCGGGCAGAACTGGTGGGTATTTTACTTAATGGTATAGAATCAACTGAAACATTTCATGCTGTTTCCACATTGAGACGTGTTTGAGATGATGGCAAACATATTTCATCATTGCGATCATATTGATTTTAAAATTACTTTTCTTCATTTAATCCATTCCGACAAACTACCTAAGTAACAAGTTGGGAAATATATGGGCGCCTTTAACGTTAAGAGGGGTCTCCATAGCTCAGTTGGTAGAGTACTCGCTTCACACGCAAAGGGACCGAGATCGATCCCGGGTGCAGTCGAGATTTGGTTTCTGTCCCCCCCCCCAGTGCACCCAACAGCGAATGGGTAGCTGAGTCTGTTTGATTTGGCGAAAGTACGAGTACTTTGCGATAGACTAGCGTCATAGTAAAAGGATAGCAAGCAATTGGATTCAGTAGTCTGATGTCACGCCGCCCGGCAACGGCGACCGTCTTGGTTCTAAACAAAGAAAATCATTACTTTTTATTCTTCATGCTAGCTAGAACTTTTCATATGCCTTTTGATCAGAATGTGTAAAAGTCAAAACATGATCAAATTTATGGGGTTTTTTTTCCCTCTGGATACGCTTCTATGCTCGCCGGAGAAATATTTCATACGGGCGTCCGCCATTGTTCCGATAGTTTAGAGCCAGTGTTACTAAGTTACCATGCGTCATTAGGAAGGAAGTGACGTTACGACTGTTGAAGAGTATTGCTATTATCCGTTTCACGCTATTGAAACGGGATAAATTCCGGCTCCATGGGCCGAACGGCTCTGAAGGGCTACTTTTGTTTGTTTTTGTTTTTACGTGAAGAGATTTAAACCTCTTACCCTTGCATTTGTAGACTGTGTTGAGCTCCTTGTAAATATTATCCAGACTGATATGGCGGCCATAGTTGATGTCAAACTCATCGTCCCTCAAGGCCATCATAATGTCAAGGCCGTTCCTGGAGAATGACTGAGAATAGATTTTAGTAAAAAAGAATGTCAGTTTAGATTTCCTCTACATTTGTGGCTATGTGGTCTTGTGGTATGAAACTCGCTTTCCAATTGAAAAGCCCTGGGTTCGATCCACGCTGGCGCAAAGCTGAGTTCTTGGAGAAGGCTTTTTACTCACATTCTCTCACCGTACTCAGGTGTAAAATGAGTACCTGGCCGTTAACAGCGTTGTTTCTGTCTAAAAAATTGTATTATCGCCTAACGAGCGTCATGTCTCGTTCTTTATGTTAATTGTTGCCGCTGTTTGTCGGCATCTCCGACATCCTTTGTAAAGCGCTTTGAGAAGTTTAATGGATATTGCGCGATATAAAAGCTCAACTTTTTTTTTTTTTTACATTTTCTTCAATAAATCGACTGATTCAGTCAAAACGTTTTTTTTTACTACTATCGATATGAATATTACAAAGAATAAAGAAAACCCAGATATAAAGAAGGCTCATGAATAATTATTTGTTTAATGCCACCACGTAATGTGACAGGAGGACCAATTTCTTGACCCTTCGCCTATGTCAAGAAACCTCTGGGAATACATCACGATACTGCCTCTGTCAAACACACTTCATGAATACATCATAATATTATTTCCTCCATGAAAATTATCCTTCGTGAAAACATCATGATGCTGTCGCCAACTTATCCTTCGTAAAAGCACCATAATACTGCCTCTATCAAACTTACACTCACCAGAATACATCCTAATACTTACTTACTTACTTACTTAATCCTCTTCGGGCCTTGAGGAACATAGGGTATCCGCCAGACATCTCCATTTTTTTGCGATCGGCTGCTTTTGCGGTGGCTGTATTCCAGGGCAGGCCTGCTTCCTTTAATTATTTCTCCATGGTCCTTCGCCAGGTTTCTTTGAGTCTTCTCCGCTTTCTCTTCCCATCTGCTGTCCAGTACACATCCTAATACTGCGTCTATCAAAATTATCCTTCGTAACAACCTCAAAATACTGTCTCCATCAAACTTACACTCGCTGAATACATCCTAATACTGCCTCTATCAAAATTATCTTTCATAAAAACTTCATTATACTGCCTCGATTAAACTTACACTCCCTGAATACATCAGAATACTGCCTCTATCATAATTATCCTTCGTAAAAACCTCATAATATGGCCTCTATCAAACTTATCCTTCGTGAATACATCTGAATACATCATAATACTTCACCCATCAAACGTATCCTTCTTGAATAGATCATACAACTGCATCTTCCAAAGCGTGAATACATCATAATAATACTGGG
>NC_088366.1:8241957-8274457 GCF_034508935.2 Berghia stephanieae | reverse complement strand
CTATCCATTGACCCATACATCCATCAATCAATCAATCCATCCTTCCATCCATCAATCCATCCATCCATCCATCCTTCGACCCATCTATCCATTGACCCATCCATCTATCAATCCATCCATCCATCCATTCACCCATCCATCTATCCATCCATCCATCCATCCATCCATCCTTCGACTCATCTATCCATTGACCCATACATCCATCCATCCATCCATCAATCCATCCATCCATCCATCCATCCATCCATCCTTCGACCTATCTATCTATTGACCCATACATCCATCAATCAATCAATCCATCCTTCCATCCATCAATCCATCCATCCATCCATCCTTCGACCTATCTATCCATTGAACCATCCATCTATCAATCCATCCATCCATCCATCCATCCATTGACCCAGACATCCATCAATCCATCCATCCACATCCATCCTTCGACCTATCTATCCATTGACCCATCCATCCACCCATCCATCTATCCATCCATCCATCTTAGTCCTTCTATGCTTCAACTCACCATCTCGAACATTCTTTCTAGCCAGAGACAAGTGTTGCAAGCTCAACGGTCCTTGCTGCTCGTGGATGACACCCAAAGTGTGGAATATCTCGTGGACGATCGAAGACTGGAAAACGTATAGTGAGTAAATAAATAAATAAATAGATAAATCGTTAAATAAATATACAAAAAATAAATAATTAAAAGATAAATAAATAATCAACTCCCTAAATAAATAAATGAATTGACAAATAAGTATACAAATAAATTGATAACAAGATAAATAAATAATCAATTCACTAAATAAATAAATAAATTTAAAAAATATATAAATAAATATATACCTATACATTGATAAAGATATGAATAAATAATGAACTCAATAAATAAGTAAATAAATAACTAAATAGATAAATAAATACAGAAATGAATGAATAAAGATATAAATAAAAAATCAACCCACTAAATAAATAAATTGATAAATAAATATACAAATATATTTATCAAAAAATATAAATAAATCAACTCACTAAATAAGTAAATAAATAAATGAACATTTTAACAATAGTTAGGTTTGATGGTATGGTTGTGGTGCAGTTGCTAAAATTGACTTTGGTCTTCGTTACTGTGTTCTGGTACCTGACGATTATAAATAATGATATAGTGTGCATGTTCAAATCACGTCGGGGTCACCAATGTAGCATCTACTTTACTGGAAACAACAAACAATGAAAGCAATGTGTAGTGAATTTTATAAATTTAATGAGCTCTCTCGTGTTTACGTTTTTCTGATCTGACGTGTAGAGTAGTCTTGCAGTCAGCAGTATGTGGTAAGTCTTCGTAGTTCGTAGGAAACGGAGATCGCCACAATAGTTACTTTTGTGTGGGTATCTGATCTTGTGGTATGGCACTCGCCTTTGGACAGGTGGGTTCCATGTTCGAGCCCATCTCTTATCGGCGCAAGGTTGAGTCAGTGAAAATGGCTCTTTACTTATATCTTCTGACCATACTAAGGAAAAAATATGAGGACCTGGTCGTTAATATCGTTGTCTCAAGAAAAAATTGCAATATAGACGTCCTGTCTCGTCGGATATGTTAAGTGTTTCTGGTGGAAGTGGCCCCTTGTAAGGAGTTATGAGCACATAGAAGCTCAAACACAGTGAACAATAACTTACGTATGCAGTGCAATCTTTCAGACTATTGGTTACATTTGGTAATGAAACATCAACTTACGCATGCAGTACAACCTTTGATACGATGGGTTACATTTGTATTACAGTGAATAATCAACTTCAATATGTAGTACAACCTTTTAGACTATGGGTTACATTTGTAGCACAGGAACCATCAATTTAGGTATGCAGTAACCCTTTGAGGTTATGGGTTACATTTGTAAAACAGTGAAACATCAACTTACGTATACAGCATAACCTTTGAAGCTATGAGTTACATTTGTAAAACAGTTAAACTTCAACTTACGTATGCAGCATAACCTTTGAGGCTGTGGGTTACATTTGTAAAACAGTGAAACATCAACTTACGTATGAAGTACACGTTCTAATAGTCCTTGCTTCAGTTCCACTCCCTTGGCCCAAGAAAGTTCCACAGCTAGTAAATAAAAATATAGAATAAACGAAGTTGACTCCACTTTGCCTATTGTTGCTTTTAGACCACCTTTTTGGTGATTAGTTCTCATTAAGGTTTCTGTAGAATGAATGAGATTACTGTGGCTCTGCTCTTTAGATAGTTTGGAGATTTGAGCTAAAGTTCATCTAACAGACTGTAACATTTGAATGTTACAGGTAGTTTTCTGTGTTTGAGCAGGCGGAAAGAATAGGTGAGTATTTACCTCAACACATAAAAACAAATCAAATTAACCATGGTTAAGTGAAAATTAAATATTTTAAAAGAAGAAAATGATAAAATTAGTTTGTTTTGGTTTTCCTCTGCATCATTGTTAGCTTACTCTGGAAAATCCGAAAATTCTGGATAATAATTAATTATAACTAAATCGTTAGCCGGAAATAGCGTATCAACGCACAAAACTGCGTAACCTTAATCGTTTATAGTCTGGTTAATACGGTTTAATGGGAACTAACTACTCATAAAATGGCTGGCTAAAAACAATAACAAACACCTGAGTGACGTCAACTTCGTTCTATCTCTCCGTTGTTTCTCATTAAACTGTTTTCTTATTTGATTCCAAACGTATGGAACATTCTGTATATCTTTAAATCCATTTTTACCATCGAACTCACGCCAACACCATTTATAACGTTTTGGGACAAAAATAGTTCTTCAGAGTCACGAGGCCCATAACGCTGGTTTCCATAGAGGGAAAGGGACAATCAGACAAGAGCAATTAACCGATTGATAACCACCCCTCTCGGACAATCGTCATAATGTAAACAATGGCAGTGATTGGTAGACACCGCAAGCTACACAGGTTTTACTATAGATGGTATGTGTTAAGTAAAATACCCATTGTTTTACCTCTTGATCAGTAGAATCAACACAGAAAACTACGTGTAAACTTAAACGTTTATAATATGATCGAGAAAATCGTGTGATAACTAGTCACCCATTTGTCAATATAAATACAATAACAACGATCAGATGGAGGTCGAATTAGTTCACGTTATTGTTTATAAACAACCAACCATGTTTGTCCGAGCACGTGTGAAGGTGTGTCACAAATTCCATGTTTTGATTGGTCAAAAATCTACTGATAAATTGCCAGCTAACCTTTAGATTGGGCGCTAGTCAGTCGCAAAGTACTTTTCGCTAGATCTAACTGACCCAGCTACGTACCTATTCACTGCTAGAGCGCGGGGGGGGGGGGGGGGGGGGGGGGGGGGGGGGGGGGATAGATCTTGGTCCCTACCAAAACGAACCTTTAGCACAACCTCTACTATAGAATGAATGAACTTGACGTCATCGGGCTCTTTGTAGCTGTTTTTTTTTTGACGGGCCAGTTGGGTGATCAGTTCTCGGTTAAGTCTCGCTAAAAGACGGTCCAAACTCTTAAGGTTACACATAAGATTGGTACGGCTCATCTGGTGGGCAGAATTTTACCTTAACCCTCTCCTTACCAACCATAGGAAAATCGTCATTTCGTTAGGATTCAACGACAATGTTCTAATTCTGCTTTCTCTTTACATCACATAATGTAAAGAAATGCTTTGATTACAGCTATAAATACTAAACACTGTGTTGTAGAGCTCATTTTGCTGAACAACATTCTGTATAGAATATTAGACTTGTTAACTTTTTGTTTGATTAGGAAAAGTCTATTTTTGTCTCAGGTGGGTGTGAATTTTCGGGGGAAATTCTAAAAATGGCTGGTAAGGAGAGAGTTAACGCAATATATAACGGGGATGATTTACAAGTAAAAAATTATCATCTCTCAAAAGTATAACTATACATTTGACTGTTTTTCTGTCAGCTAAGGACTCCTACAATAGAACGGACAAAACCAAGTAATCTCATTCCAAGACAATGACAAAAAGCAAGTTGGAAAACAGATAATGAGATATAGTGGCTTTGATTTGTTGCTATGCGATTGAGTGGAGTGAATCCCACCCCATACCAACAACAACAAAAAATATGATGTTCTTACATGTTTCCCCCGCCGCCGATAAACTTGAGGTAGGCATTGGACGGGTAGTTGTTGTTGAGAGGGTCAAAGTCAGGTTCCTCCACCCACGTGACGCATACGTGATCCATAATGTCGTCCATTATCCTTCTCACCTTTGGGATGAGGCCTGGAGAATAAAAAATAATCGTACCCGAGACTAACATGAAAATATGGAGACGTGAAACTGAACTCACTCAATCCTACAGATTTTTGCAACTTTTCAGAATGTGACCCATCGTCTCAAAACGGTATTATGTCGAAACGAACCAAAATCCTAAAAGCCTAATTTAATGTCAAACTGGTCCAAATTATACATTGTTGGCATTCGCACCCTAAAATATGGTATCCATTCTCCTTAATTAATCATATAAACTCAACACAAGTCTGATATTTCGGGCTACATCTTAACCAACCCGACTTAATACCGTTTTGAGGCGAAGGGTCACAAATTGGAAAAAATGTATTAAAAATGAGCATGTGAATAGATATTTTTATTCAACTACCATCAACATGTAAAAATGAAAGACATTAGCTTTGATACTACGCCTATAATTTGTCTCAGAAAAATGTAATTAATAGGCATGGGGTAAAATTAACCCGGGTATGTGCGGCTGTGTGGTCTAGTGTTATGACACTCGCTTTCGGATCGGAAGGTCCTGGGTTCGAGCCTCGCGCTCGGCGCATAGTTGAGTCCTTGGAAAAGGCTCTTAACTCACATTCTCTCACCGTACTCTGGTGTAAAATGAGTACCTGGCCGTCAACAGTGTTGTCTTTGTCCGAAAAATTGTAATATCGCCTAACAGGCGTTATGTCCCGTCCTACATGTTAAATGTTGCTGTTGACCAGGGACCCCTTGTAAAGCGCTATGAGCACGTTTAGTGGATATTGCGCTAGCTATATAAAAGCTCAATTTAATTTTTTAAAAGAACGGATATAGTCGGTGTTAGGGTTGAATGAGTTAAGGGGGTTCTTCCGTATGTGGGTGTTCAATGTCAAGTAGGTAAACATGGCATTTGTGTATTGATGGTATGTGTTCAATGTCAAGTAGGTAAACATGGCATTTGTGTATTGATGGTATGTGTTCAATGTCAAGTAGGTAAACATGGCATTTCAGTATTGATGGTATGTGTTTAAATAAAATACACACCATTTCTTCCCGCTTTATCAATAGCATAAATACACAAAAATGTTTATAATCTGGGAGAATTTAGTGAGAAAAATCCAACCCAACTGAATATAGAAAGCTGCGAAAAACCGTAGCAAATTCCAATTGTATTTCATATAGATAGTTTGATGTTGACGTCACGCGGGTCTTTGTTTTTGTTTTTTGCCATCCGCGTTTATGAGTAATTCTCACTAAACTGTTTTAACCAGACTATTAACGATCATGGTTACACACAGTTTTGTGTGTTGGTCCGTTATACTTCCGGATGGCAATGTTGTGAACCCCTAAGCCAAGCGCATACTATATATAAACATTATGAGCGAGAGGATGTTTACCAACTTGACAATACCTGACATAGATACGCGTCGTCTGCTAGTAAAACCATAATATTACCACTTCGGAAGTTTTCCAAGGAAAGACTGGACTGGTGCGGCTATGTGGTCTAGTGGTATGACACTCGCTTTCGGATCGGAAGGTCCTGGGTTGAGCCTTGTGCTCGGCGCATAGTTGAGTCCTTGGAAAAGGCTCTTTACTCACATTCTCTCACTATACTCAGGTGTAAATTGAGTACCTGGCCGTTAACAGCGTTGTCTGTGTCCGAAAAATTGTAATATCGCCTAACAGGCGGCATGTCCCGTCCTACATATTAAATGTTGCTGTTTACCAGGGACCCCTTGTAAAGCGCTTTGAGCACATTTAGTGGATATTGCACTATATAAAGCTCAATTTTAATAACCCAGGCGTCAGCCACAGTGCAATGCCGCAAATTGAGCAAGGGCGAGGATACTTGCTCAAGGCCACGAAACGAGGCGGGTAGTCGAACTCGGTACCAAAAGTATAACAATACATGTTACTGTTTCCCTACCAGTTAAGGACCCCCACAATAGAACGGACGAAACCAAGAAATCTCATTCCAAGAGAAAGACAAAGAAAGCAAGTTGGAAAACAGAAAAAGGGGTATAATAATAATAATAATAATAATAATAATAATAATAATAATAATAATAATAATAATAATAATAATAATAATAATAAATTGAGCTTTATATAGCGCAATATCCAATAAATGTGCTAAAAGCGCTTTACAAGGGGTCCCTGGTCAACAGCGACATTTAAGATGTAGGACGGGACATGACGCCTATTAGGCGATATTACAATTTTTCGGACAAAGACAACGTTGTTAACGGCCAGGTACTCATTTTACACATGAGTACGGTGAGAGAATGTGAGTAAAGAGCCTTTTCCAAGGGCTCAACTATGCGCCGAGAGCGAGGCTCGAACCCAGGACCTTCCGATCCGAGAGCAAGTGTCATACCACTAGACCACATAGCCGCACAATATGGTATGCGATTGAGAGGAGCGAATCCTACCCATGACAATGCATTCTCTGAGAGAAACAAAACACTCACTGGTTGGAAAGCTGGAGTCAAACATGTATGGGATCAGATGAGGCCAGGTCTCTGTGCTGGTGTTGTAGGTAGCACGCTTTGATCTACTCCCTCCAGTAGGCCCGGTCTCTTCACTGGTGTTGTCGATAGAACGCTTTGACCTGCTCCCTCCAGGGTTATGGAATGAGACCAGGTTGATTTTCAGCGAGGATCCCTCCCTGCAATGGTAACGATATTGTAGCTACTACTACTACTACTACTACTACTACTACTACTACTACTACTACTACTACTACTACTACTACTACTACTACTACTACTACTACTACTACTACTACTACTACTACTACTACTACTACTACTACTACTACTACTACTACTACTACTACTAACTACACTACTATACAACAACAACACAACACACTACTACTACTATACTAACTACTATAACTACTACTACTACTATACTACTACTACTACTACTACTACTACTACTACTACTACTACTACTACTACTACTACGACTACTACTACAACTGACTACTACTACTACCACTACTACTACTACTACTACTACTACTACTACTACTACTACTACTACTACTACTACTACTCTACTACTACAACTACTATACCACTAACACACACACAAAACAACAACAACACTACTACTACTACTACATACTACTCTACTATACTACTATACTACTACTACCACTCTATTATTACAATCTGCCGAGCTGCTATTTGATTATATAATATAATATATATATATATATATAATATATATATATATATATATATATAGAGAGAGAGAGAGAGAGAGAGAGAGAGAGATAGATTATGCCTACTCACCTATGGATAGCTCTTTCTTTTCTGATCAACGTGTGTCCAAAAGAGGCCTCCCTCTTCTTTCTAACGTCCTCCAACCGCTGTTATTTATGGAGAAAGAAAGAAAATGAATGAATGAATGAATGAATTTATATAGCGCCTAGATACACAATGTGCTCAGAGGCGCTTTACAATGCAAATAAAACACAACAATAAATTGATAATTTAAGCATAAAATCTATCATATTGGAATAGCATTAATCAATTTGTAATTTAATTACCACGCACTGTGCTACATGATGAAAATTTAGGATATCTATAATATGTAGGCCTAATATAAATGTTAAACATCAAATGATTTTCTAAAGAGATTTGTTTTAAGTTTCTTTTTAACTATTATACAAGACCTGGCGTACTCTGGAAAAACCCATATTTAAAATTTTGGCCACAAAACCCGTCCTTCATATATCGATCGATTTAAATTACCCTCATCTTTGCAAAAACTCTCAAACCTGGGACCGCAAAGTCCCAGGTAGGTCCCAGGTTATAGAGTTTTCTCCAAGATGAGGGTCATTTAAATCGATCGATATTTGAAGGACGAGTTTTCTGGCCAAATTTTTAAATATGGCGTTCCAAAAAGTGGCAGACTTACCCAGCTGCAAAATTCACTTTTAAAACTCAAACAATCTCTCTACAACTTTATGTTCTTAATAATCAAACAAATAACATTGTGATGTATACAATAAATCTGAATAATAAAAAATGTATATTGTGTCGTAACAAATGTAACGGTTTTGCTGTAGGTGTTATGAATAAATAATAAATAAATTCCCTTTCTTCATCCCTAAGGGGAAATTTGTCTTTAGGATCTATTCCAAGGGAAGACTGGAATAACCCAAGCGTCAGCCGCAGTGCAGCGCCGCAAAGTGAGCAAAGGCCAGGTGACTTGCTCAAGGTCACACAGCACGACGTGTAGTCGAACTCGGTACCTTTCGGGTACGAAGCAAAGACCGTACCACTGAGCCACGCTGTCCCATATTGCTCTATATAAATGGTCTATTTCTAAAATGTTTCAATCATTTTTTCTTGCATGCACTGCGTTAAATCTGGAAATTCAACATACCTCGTCGGCGTAAATTTCTGAAGTGGTTGCCTGAAAGAAAATGGAGAGAAAAAATGTACCATGAAAGATTTATATTATTTACAAATTAATGTAGCATAAAATTCAATTTATAGATAGTATGCGCTTGGCTAAGAAGCTCACAACATTGCCATCCGGAAATATAACGGACCAACACCCAAAACTATGTGTCACATTGAATGTTTATAGTCTGGTTAATATAGTTTAGTGAGCATTACTCATAAACCGGGATGGCAAAAAGCAATAACAAAGACTTGAGTGACGTCATCTTCGTTCTGGCTATAGTCAGAATTCTCACAGATGAAAATGAAACCATAACAACTAGAGCAAAGCTGATGGCTTTTTGAGCCACACATATAGAATGTATGCTATGCATTTAGGTAAAATACTCACAACATCCAATCTGCCGGATATAACATAACAAACACCCAAAATTATGCGTAATCTTAAACGTTTTTAGTCTGATCGATAGGATTTAGTAAGAACTAGTAATAATCAAAATAGCTGTTTAAAAACAATAACAAAATAAAAACAAAAACAAAAAAAACAAAACAGCAAAAAACAAAACAAAACAAAAATAAAACAAACAAAAAAAGAAACAAAAAAAAAAAACAGCAACAACATAAAAAAAAAAGAACTTGAAATTTTATATAGGGCAATATTTTTTTCCTTGGGTAGGGGGGGGGGGTGTCGTGCTTGGGTGAGGGTGTGTTTGTGTGGGGAGGTGGGTAGAGTTAATTATGTTTAATTACCTGCCCCTGTCCGTTGAACTTTTTCAGTGTCAAGTAGTCAATCCCTTTTCCAAAATTGTCTAGAAAATTCTTTGTTTCTTCTTCACTCTGCCAAAACACAAGACAAAGATTTTAAAATATATAAATAAAAAAATGAAAATAAATTCCCTTTATTCATCCCTAAGGGGAAATTTTTCTTTAGGGTCTATTCCAAGGGAAGACTGGAATAACCCAGGCGTCAGCCGCAGTGCAGCGCCGCAAATTGAGCTAAGGCTAGGTGACTTGCTCAAGGCCACACAACGCCGCGGGTAGTCGAACTCGGTACCTTTCGGGTACGAAGCAAAGACCATACCGCTGAGCCACGTAGTCCCATGATATACTAAAGATAATAAAGATAATATGTGACCCTTCGCCTCAAAATGGTATTAAGTCGGGTTGGTTAAGATGTTGAAAACTGAATTTATAGCCAGAAATATCAGACTTGTGTTGAGTTTGTATGTTTTATTGAGGAGAATGGATATCATATTTTAGGGTGAGAATGCCAACAATTAATTTATATTTTTGACCAGTTTAACATAATAATTCGGCTTTTAAGCATCTGGCTCGTTCCGACATAATACCGTTTTGAGACGAAGGGTCACATATTGTAATATAAGTGCTTATTTGGCACCCATTATTTATTGCTGACAAGTGCTCTGTAAAAAGTAATATACAAAAATAAATATAACTACTTCAAAACAAAAAACAAAACAAAATCAGCTTGTCCTTGGAATCAAAGTAATTTGATTTCCCCAGGACTAACCTTGCCGCAAAATTCTGTACTCTCTGGAGCTTGTTATTAGGGAGACCAGCGACCAGTGAATTGCAGTAGTCGAGGCGTAACAAGACCAAAGCAGAGACAATTCTCTTCAACAGTCATGACGTCACTTCCCTCGTAATGACGAATGGTAACTTAGTAACTGGCTCTAAACTATCGGAACAATGGCAGACGCCCGTATGAAATATTTCTCCGGCGAGCATAAAAACGTATCCAGAGGGGGAAAAAACACATAAATTTGATCATGTTTTTGGCTTTTGCACATTCTGATCACAAGACATATGAAAAGTTCTAGCCAGCTTGAAGAATAAAAAGTAATGATTTTCTTTGTTTAGAACCAAGATGGCCGCCGTTGCCGGGAGGCGTGACATCAGACTATTGAATCCAATTCTGTACTCTCTGGAGCTTGTTATTAGGGAGACCAGCGAGCAGTGAATTGCAGTAGTCGAATCGTGACAAGACCAAAGCAGAGATAATTGGATCCAATAGTCTGATGTTACGTCGCCCAGCAACGGCGGCCATCGTGGTTCTAAACAAAGAAAATCGGTACTTTTTATTCTTCATGCTGGCTAGAACTTTTCATATGTCTTGTGATCAAAATGTTTAAAAGTCAAAACATGATCAGAATTATAATGTTTTTTTTTACCTCTGGATACGCTTTTATGCTCGTCGGAGAAATATTTCATAAGGGCGTCCGCCATTGTTCCGATAGTTTAGAGCCAGTCACTAAGTTACCATGCGTGGTTATGAGGGAAGTGACGTTACGACCTTTGAAGCGTATTCTATACTCTCTGGAGCTTGTTATTAGGGAGAGCAGCGAACGGTGAATTGCAGTAGCCGAGGCGTAACAAGACCAAAGCAGAGACAATTCTCTTCAAGTTGTTGAAAGGTAAACATGATCTCATCTGTGATATTCTACGGAGCTCATAGTACATAATTTTCACATTATTGTTTATATGCTGATCCATAGACAAAGAACTGTCCAGAATGACACCCACAATTTTAGCCTTTTCAGAAATAGAAATATCACAATCAGTTATGGTTTGGGTTAGAAACATACATTGACTGTCTGCTAGATGACACAGGAATGGACAACACCCGGGAGCTGTGCACACTTATGGGGGACAGGACACATTGGAGAATACTTGTGGGTCATGCTGGGCGCCCCAAGGGGCGGCCTAAGTAAGTAAGTAAGTAAGTAAGTAAGTAAGTAAGTAAGTAAGTAAGTAAGTAAGTATGGTTAGGGTAGGATTTGACAAGTGGATAGACTTTAATATTTGCTGAGTTCCTATCGAAACAACTTCAGTTTTTATCTAATAATAATAATAATAATAATAATATAATAATAATAATAATAATAATAATAATAATAATAATAATAATAATAATAATAATAATAATAATAATAATAATAATAATAATAATAATAATAATAATAATAATAATAATAATAATAATAATAATAATAATAATAATATAATAATAAAAATAATAATAATAATATATAATAATAATAATAATAATAATAATAAAATAATAATAATAATAATAATAATAGACAACCCCAAGCACAATAATTTAAAAAAAGCAAAGCATAACATACCAGATATAACAATGACAAAGAACCTCACACATTGGCGACGTCATACATACCACCAATATCACATATGACAAAGAACACACATGGACGTCATACATTACACACCAGATATAACAATGACACAAGAACTCACCACATTGGCTGACGTCATACATTACACACCAGATATCACAATGACACAAGAACTCACCACATTGGCTGACGTCATACATTACACACTAGATATAACAATGACACAAGAACTCACCACATTGGCTGACGTCATATGACACAAGAACTCACCACATTGGCTGACGTCATACATTACACACCAGATATCACAATGACACAAGAACTCACCACATTGGCCGACGTCATACATTACACAACACAGAATAACAGACCAATGACACAAGAACTCACCACATTGGCTGACGTCATACATTACACACCAGATATCACAATGACACAAGAACTCACCACATTAGCCGACGTCACATACATTACAAACACAGAATCACCACATGTGACACAAGAACTCACCACATTGGCTGACGTCATACATTACACACCAGTATACAATGACACAAGAACTCACCACATTGGCTGACGTCATACAATACACACCAGATATCAACAATGACACAAGAACTCACCACATTGGCTGACGTCATACATTACACACCAGATATCACAATGACACAAGAACTCACCACATTAGCCGACGTCATACATTACACACCAGATACCACAATGACACAAGAACTCACCACATTGGCTGACGTCATACATTACACACCAGATATCACAATGACACAAGAACTCACCACATTGGCTGACGTCATATGACACAAGAACTCACCACATTGGCTGACGTCATACATTACACACCAGATATAACAATGACACAAGAACTCACCACATTGGCTGACGTCATACATTACACACCAGATATCACAATGACACAAGAACTCACCACATTGGCTGACGTCATACATTACACACCAGATACCACAATGACACAAGAACTCACCACATTGGCTGACGTCATACATTACACACCAGATACCACAATGACACAAGAACTCACCACATTGGCTGACGTCATACATTACACACCAGATACCACAATGACACAAGAACTCACCACATTGGCTGACGTCATACATTACACACCAGATATCACAATGACACAAGAACTCACCACATTGCTGACGTCATACATTACACACCAGATACCACAATGACACAAGAACTCACCACATTGGCTGACGTCATACATTACACACCAGATACCACAATGACACAAGAACTCACCACATTGGCTGACGTCATACATTACACACCAGATATCACAATGACACAAGAACTCACCACATTTGCTGACGTCATACATTACACACCAGATATCACAATGACACAAGAACTCACCACATTGGCTGACGTCATATGACACAAGAACTCACCACATTGGCTGACGTCATATGACACAAGAACTCACCACATTGGCTGACGTCATACATTACACACCAGATATAACAATGACACAAGAACTCACCACATTGGCTGACGTCATACCAGCCAGTATCAGGGCTGCTACAATTGTTAAGAACTGCATCTTTAGAACTTTCTGGAATATTAAAATGATCGCGTAATGTTACATTTTTTCTGTAAATATTAAAAGGAATAATTTTAATAAGAACCCCCCCCCCCCCCAAACAAAAAAAAAACAACAAAAAAACCCCAAAAATCAACAAATAAACAAAAACAAAACAAAAACAAACAACAAAGTCAAACCGAAAAAAAAAACAAAAAATGTGCTTGTGCTCAAATCGGTCCTTATTTTGGACAAAGGCAACATTGTTGCCGGCCAAGTACTAATTTAACACCAGAGTACGGTGAGAAAATGTGAGTAAAGAGCCTTTTCCAAGGACTCAACTTTGCGTCGCCTAGAGTGGGACTCTTTTCAGCTACCTATCTGTCCAAAGGCGAGTGTCTACCACAAGGACACAACGCCGCACAAAAATTATTCGGAAACACTGATGCTATGTAAGAAAATGAAAAAGAGTGTACGAGTTTGAAGCGATTGGAAACATAGCAGAAGAATAGAAGTAAAAAACACGACTAGAATAAGTAGGAGGAGGGGGGAGGGAAGGAGGAAGACGAGGTGGATTGAAAAGAAAAAGAAGAAGAAGGAGAAGAAGATGGAGGAGGAGGAGGAGGAAGAGGAATATCTGATGATGACGATGACGACATTTATTATAATGATGATGATGTTGATGATGATGATGATGATGATGATGAGGATGATGCTGAATTTGATGATGATGATGAATTTGATGATGATGATGATTATGATGATGATGATGATGATGATGATGATGATGATGATGATTATGATGATGATGATGGTGATGATGATGATGACGATGATGATGATGATGATGAGCGATGGTGATGAGTATGACGATGATGATGAATATGATGATGATGATGAACGATGGTGATGATAATGATGATTACGACGATAACGGTTTGGTAGAGATAGACATCAATTAAGCAAGAGGATGAGAATGGAATAATAGAACTTACATAATTGAAGTCGGGTTTTCCAAAACTCGCTAAGTCGATTTTTGAGATTTTCTGACTTAAATTGAGCTTTTATATAGCGCAATATCCACTAAACGTGCTCAAAGCGCTTTACAAGGGGTCCTTGGCCAACAGCAACACATAACATTTAGAACGGGACATGACGCCTGTTAGGCGATATTCCAAATTTTTGTTTGGACAAAGACAACGCTGTTAACGGCTAAGTACTCGTTTTACACCTGAGTACGGTGAGAGAATGTGAGTAAAGAGCCTTCTCCAAGGACTCAACTATGCGCCGAACGCGAGGCTCGAACCCACGACCTTTCGATCCGAAAGCGAGTGTCATACCACTAGACCACATAGCCGCAAATTGAAATGTAAAGTAATATTAAGCATCAAGACGCACAAGAATTTCCTTAGATTTGTGTGAATTTGAAGTTTAAATATAATGAAATAATAGGCCGAATGAGAGATTGTAGCGGAAATAATCCTCAATATCTCAAAATGTGAAAAATCCGAGGTGGAGAGTTATGGAAAACCACTATTAAATTCTTACAATAATTTATTAGTAAACTTACCCTCCAAATCCACTCGCCTTCTCTGAACGCCCCAGACACTTTGATCTTTAAAATATTTGCACAGACTTTTATACACTTTGCATCTTATCATTGTTTCTCCACCCGTGTAGCACAACAATGAAACCCGTACAAATAATAAATAATAATCGCGATTTGATATTAGTACGATTCCTTCTATAGACCAATAATATTATTTTGTTCTCGAGCTGACCCGGATGATAACAATAGATTTATGCAATAAAAGATGCCCTCCGTTGTATAAATTGTTCACGGGCGGTGGTCATAATTGAATTGGGTTCGTGATCCATCAAATTACAATAAATTTTGCAACCGTGCGCAAAAAAAAATAAATTATTTCATAATATATATTGCCATAGATATACCCTGGCAAATCTGAGTAAAGATAGTATGCGCTTAGCTAAGAAGCTCACAACATTGCCATCCGGAAATATAACACGCGCCACTTATTAAAAATCTGACTATAGTTGGATGAGATTAAAAGGGGATCGGTATGGTTGTGGCGAGAACAAAGAAAACATTATTGGTTTGGGGTTCAATACTGGCCTTTGATCAGGGCTTTCATTGGTCTTGTCTACATGATGCACCACCTCATTGACACGTTGTCGGGGTGAGAGGAGAGAGAGAGAGAGAGAGAGAGAGAGAGAGAGAGAGAGAGAGAGAGAGAGAGAGAGAGAATGAGAGAGAGAGAGAGTGAGAAAGTGAGAGAGTGAGAGAGAGAGAGAGGGGGGGGGAGAGGAAAAGGGAGAGAGCGAGAGTGTGAAAGAGAGAGAGAAGGAGAGAGAGATATAGAGAAAGCGAGAGAGAGAGAGAGAGAGGGAGAGGGGAAGAGGGAGAGAGAGAGGGGGGAGAGGAAGAGGGAGAGAGCGAGAGTGTGAAACAGAGAGAGAAAGAGAGAGAGAGAGAAAGTGAGAGAGGGAGAGGGGAAGAGGGAGAGAGACAGACAGACAGACAGAGAGAGAGAGAGAGAGCGAGAGAGAGGTGGGGGAAGAGAGAAAGAGAGAAAGAGAGAATGAGATAGATAGGGAGAGAGAGAGAGAGAGGGAGAGAGGAAGAGAGAGAAAGAGAGATTGAGAGAGAATGAAAATATATTTTATATATATATATATATATATATATATGGAGGAGAGGGAGAGAGAGAGAGAGAGAGAGAGAGAGAGAAAGGGAGGAAGAAAAAGACAAAGAGAGTGATAGAGAGACATAGAGAGAGAGAGGGAGAGAGAGAGAGGTACAGATCGAGATGGAGAGAAAGAATTCGACAGATAAAGAGTGAGAGGAGAGGAGGAGAGAGAGAGAGAGAGAAAGAAAGAACGAGAGAGAGAGAGAGAGAGAGAGAGAGAGAGAGAGAGAGAGGGATAGATAGATAGAGGGAAATAATTTGACATTATGTTGGGGTGAACAATGATGTGATTTTAAATTAAACTTTACCACAAATTAATGTTTCCTCTTTAAGATACTTCACACACACACACACACACACACACACACACACACACATGTCTTTAATCAAACCGTAGCCATCGTTAAGTGATAGCCTGACACTGAAACCCAAAAAGACTGGCATTTTGACGTCATTATTTGGTTTTTGCACCGCCTAGTGACTTGTCGTTAGTAGTGCCCATGGAAACAAGCGGTCCCATTGGTTGAACTATTGAATTCAACTCACGAATTGTTTTCTTTTGTGGTCAAAGACTTGACTTTTGACGTCATTTTTCGGTCAGTGTTAGACTATAGATAGTTCTTAGTTGACGTCACTGAGGTCTGCGCTTGGCTAAGAAGCTCATAACATTGCCATCCGGAAGTATAACGGACCAACACACAAAACTGTGTGTATCCATGAACGTTTATAGTTGGGTTAATACAGTTCAGTGAGCATTACTCATAAACGCGGATGGCAAAAAACAATAACAAAGACCTGAGTTACGTCATCTTCGAACTATCTATAGATCGCTCCCATTGGGGGAGATGAAAGAAAAATACAAGAAAGACCTTCCCAAAAATCAGGCCTGTCTCCAATGGGGAGCGAGTAAAAAAATACAAGAACCAAAACCCATCTCCAATATAATCAGGCCTCTGGGTGGGGATCCTGACCTCCCATAGTGGGCAGGGAGGTACATACTGTGTCTTCTATCCCCCTGTATCTGTTTTCCAACTAGTTTTCTGTCTTTGTCTTGGAATGAGATTACTTGGTTTTATCCTGGCCTTGACCATATACCCTTGGTGAGAGGAAAACAGTCAAATGTATAGTTAGTTTTGGGAGATGATATCTTTTTCCTTGTAAATCATCTCTCTGTTATGCAATGTATTATGTTTTGTTTACATATTTTATATGATTTGTAAATATTTGAGTGTATTCCTCTTAGTGGAGACCTGTGCTTGTGTCTGGATGAGACTTTTAGGTGATCTCAAACTAAGTACTTCGATACTGTGCTCTTGGAATCTACATCTGTTCCCTATTTGATCCAATTCTCCTTTGTCTTACTTTTTCTTGGGTGATTTAATTGTAATTCTAGAACTTATTACTATCCCATCATCTTCCTTTTTACTGGCGCTGATATGACCTTAATGTGTTGCAAGCGCCGTAAAACACTTAAAAACAAACAAACAAACAAACAAACAAACAAAATCAGGCCTGTCTCCATTGGCGATAGTATTTCGGGATGTTTTTGTTGTTGTTGATTTTTATATTATTTTTCTTTCTGATTTGACACTATTTCATAATATACACTTTTTCAAATCAGTAAAACATACAAAATTATCTCAATTTTCCTTTTTTTAAATAAAAAACTATAAAATCAATTCTTATTATTTAAACCAACTTCGGATAATACCGATTAGAGTTGATTGGTCACTTCTGTGATGTAAATACGACGCCAAGTCTTGTGTATCAATAAGTTTCTCTAATAATTATATCAATAATAATATATCTAGGCGATATATCAGTGGGGTACTATTATTAATATTGAAATATTAATCGAAAATATACATATTGACATGGAATATCGATTACGTATTATTTACACCCCTTTACCCAACCAGCAGGGATGGGTAAATCAAATCTTGTTTGTATCCTTACTATCCAAAAGGTAACAAATAATAGGATTCAATAGTCTGATGTCACGTCCGCCCAGCAACAAGCAGCTTGGTTAAAAACAAAGAAGAAAATTGATACTTTTCATTCTTCATGCTGGCTACAACTTTTTCACATGTCATGTGATCAGAATGGATACAAGTCAAAACATGATCAGATTTATAATGTTTTTCTCCTCTGGATACAATTTTATTCTCATGGGAGAAGAATTTCATGAGGGCGTCCGCCATTGTTCCGATAGTTTAGAACCAGTTACTATGTGTCTTTACGAGGGAAGTAAAGTCACCAATATTGAACCCTATTACCAGCGTCTTTTTAACGCCACGAAGTGGTGACATTTTTCGATCCTAAATTCGACAACGAAGTTCAAAGGAGTAACGCAACAGGTGCTTAACGTCCATTTTGGTTTAAGACGTAAAAAAAAAAACAAAAAAAAAAAAACAACAATTCGGTCATATCTACTTTATGTATGTGTGTGAGGCTATGTGGTCTAGTGGTATGTGCTATGTGGCTTTCGGATCGGAAGTTCCTGGGTTCGAGCCTCACTCGGCGCATAGTTGAGTTCTTGGAAAAGGATCTTTATTCACATTCCCTCACCGTTCTCATGTGTCAAATGAGTACCTTGCCTTGCCGATGATAGGGTTGCCTCTGTCGGAAATTTTGTAGTATTTTATTCAACAGGCGTCATGTCACGTTCTATATGTCACTTTGAGCACGTTGGCTGATAAGGTGAGAGTCAAAAAGACTGTAAAATTTGATTAGGACGACTTAGAATACTACTCACCTGTGGAGCCGGAGTTCATCCTGGTTACTATAGCATGAAACGGACACTAGCGATTGCTTACTATCATGTGGATAGGACACTAGTCTATCCGCCATTTATAAATGGTCAAACAGGGGGGTCATAAAAAAAAAATTACGACAGCACCCAGGGTTGGGCTCCGTACTTTTGCTTATAAAAAATAATTAAAATTAAAATTGAGCTTTATATAGCGCAATATCCACTAAATGTGCTCAAAACGCTTTACAAGGGGTCCCTGGTCAACAGCAACATTTAACATGTAGGGCGGGACATGCCGCCTGTTGGGCGATATTACAATTTTTCGAACCAAGACAACGCTGTTAACGGCCAGATACTCATTTTACACCTGAGTACGGTGAGAGAATGTGAGTAAAGAGCCTTCTCCTAGGACTCAACTATGCGCCGAGCGCGAGGCTCGAACCAAGGACCTTCCGATCCGAAAGCGAGTGTCATACCACTAGACCACAAAGCCGCTTAACCAACTGAGCTATCGGGACCCTCTAGAACAGGAGGAAACCATGGAATTGGGCAGCGTGGCTCAGCGGTACGGTCTATGGTTCGTATCCGAAAGGTATCGAGTTCGATCAGCCGCCCTTGCGCTGTGTGGCCCAAAGCAAGTCACCTCCTCGCCGTAGCTCACTTTGCGGCACTGCATTGCGGCTTACGCCTGGGTTATTCCAGTTTTCCCTTGGAATAGACCCTAAAGACAAATTTCCCCATGGGGATGGGGAATAAATGGAATTATATTATATGTCTATCTCTCTATTAACCAGTTAAGGGCCATGCTATTGAACAACAGGTATTTAAAAACTTGGTCAGAAAACTCATCCTTCAAATATCGGTTACTTATTACAAATTACAAAATGATTAATGCTATTCCAATATGATAGATTTTATGCTTAAATTATCAATTTATTGTTGTGGTTTTTTTTTTTTTTTTGTATTGTAAAGCGCCTCTGAGCACATTGTGGATCTAGGCGCTATATAATTGGAAATTGAGAACATTTCAAGTAAGGAAGAAAACTATGTTAAGAGTTTATGACTCATTGATTAAAAGTGTAATTGCGTTTGGCTGCACCATATGGTTTGGAGGATGCCGACTTAAAGATAAATCAAAAATTTCAAAATCTATCAAAGAGGCATCAAAAATAATAAACCATCCTCTTGATGGAGTAGAAAGAATTCATGGAAAAGCAATAGAAAGGAAAGCATTCTCAATTACATCCAATAAAAAACATATTTTATACCATGAATTTAGTCTTTTACCATCTGGGAGAAGGTTTTGTCAGATTAAATGTAGAACTAACAAGTATAAATCAACGTTCGTTCCATTAGCAATAAAAATTTTGAATATTTCATATGGTATAGAAAAACCAAGGATTGATTCGTTTACTGATTAACTGATTAATTTATTTAATGTAAGATTAACTGACCAATTGATAATGATGATAATTTTTGGTGTCGAATTGCCACAATCGTAACAAATTGAAAACGAAATGAATATGTTTCTGTTGTGTATATCGCACGTGTGAAAGAGAGAGAGAGAGAGAGAGAGAGAGAGAGAGAGAGAGAGAGAGAGAGAGAGAGAGAGAGAAAATAAGTAGGAGTGAAATATCTGTTCAATCTTACAGTTATCATTTAACATTATAACAAGTGTAACTAAATGACAAATTGCCATATTTATGGACAATAAAGATCTATTATTATTATTATTATTTATTATTATTATTATTATTATTATTATTATTATTATTATTATTATTATTATTATTATAAATTCATTCATTCATTCATTCATTCATTCATTCATTCATTCATACTTTAAATGACTCTCAAACCTGGGACTTCGTAAAATTGCGCGGGTTTGAGAGTTGTATGAATCAATCGATATTTGAAGGACGAGTTTTCTGGCCAAATTTTTAGACACATGTTTTACTGGAGCACAGCAGTTAAAAAATCATATTCGTTTATTTAGTGTGAGTTAGAGTGGTATTAGAGTGGTATGACACTCGCTTTCGGATCGGAAGGTCCTGGGTTCGAGCCTCGCGCTCGACGCCTAGTTGAGTCCTTTGGAAAAGGCTCCTGACTCACATTCTCTCACCTTACTCAGGTGTAAAATGAGTACCTGGCCGCTAACAGCGTTGTCTTTGTCCGAAAAACAGGCGTCATGTCCCGTCCTATATGTTAAATGTTGTTGTTGACCAGGGACCCATTGTAAAGCGCTTTGAGCACATTTAGTGGATAATGCGCTATATAAAAACGCTCAAAAAGCTTAATCGTCAGGAAAAAAGTGTGTGTAAAAATAATAATCCTTTTTCAATCAGTTTATTCAGATACAAAATATATTGCTTTAAAAAAAAAAAAACAAAAAAAAAATATATAATTTGTTATAAACTGTGACCCATCGCGTCACTCCAGTATAATGTCAGAACACATCACACAAATATTGGTTCTATCTATATCAGTACTAAAGCTATGACAGTATGGATTGGATTGGATTAGACTGAATTGGATTGAATTGGATTGAATTGGATTGGATTGGGTTGGATTGGATAGGATTGGATTGGATTGGATTGAATTGAATTGGATTGGATTGGGTTGGATTGGAATGGATTGGGTTGGATTGGATTGGATTGGGTTGGATTGGATTGGATCGGATTGGATTGGATAAGATTAGATTGGATTGGATTAGGTTGGAATGTTAATGTTTAGCATCTGTTTCAGTCTGACATAACACAGTTGTGACGTGATGGGCCACATTAAGTATTCCATTTCTGACAGTTTAGTCTGTATGTTATAATAGTCTTGTTCCTTTTTCTAATCGTCTTTCTGTGAGTCGTCATCGATACCATTGCGGGTCTGGGTCTGCTTTTCTTTTCTAGTTAGGAATAATAAGAGAAATCGATTATATTAAATAGAATGATATTTTATATCCATATCTTCAATTGGATTCAATAGTCTGATGTCACGTCGCCCAGCAACGGCGGCCATCGTGGCTCTAAACAAAGAAAATCGATACTTTTTATTCTTCATGCTGGCTAGAACTTTTCATGTCTTGTGATCAGAATGTGTAAAAGTCAAAACATGATCAGATTTATAATGTTTTTAACCTCTGGATACGCTTTTATGCTCGGAGAAATATTTCATAAGGGCGTCGGTCATTGTTCCGATAGTTTAGAGCCAGTTACTAAGTTACCAGGCGTCATTACGAGGGAAGAAGAAGAAGAAGAAGAAGAAGAAGAAGAAGAAGAAGAAGAAGAAGAAGAAGAAGAAGAAGAAGAAGAAGAAGAAGAAGAAGAAGAAGAAGAAAGAAGGCGAGGAGGAGGAGGAGGAGGAGGAGGGAGAGGAGGAGAGAGAGGAGGAGGAGGAGAGGGAGGAGGAGGAAGAAGAAGAAGAAGAAGAAGAAGAAGAAGAAGAAGAAGAAGAAGAAGAAGAAGAGAGAAGAAGAAGAAGAGAGGAGGAGGAGGAGGAGGAGGAGGAGGAGGAGGAGGAGGAGGAGGGAGGAGGAGGAGGAGGAGGAGAGAGAAGAAGAAGAAGAAGAAGAAGAAGAAAGAGAAGAAGAAGAAGAAGAAGAAGAGAAGAAGAAGAAGAAGAAGAAGGAAGAAGAAGAGAAGAAGGAAGGAGGAAGAAGGAAGAAGAAGAAGGAAGAAGAAGAAGAAGGAAGAAGAAGAAGAAGGAAGAAGAAGAAGAAGAAGAAGGAAGAAGGAAGAAGAAGAAGGAGGAAGAAGAAGAAGGAGGAAGAAGAAGAAAGAGAAGAAGAAGAGAAGAAGAAGGAAGAAGGAAGAGAAGGAAGAAGGAAGAAGGAAGAAGGAAGAAGGAAGAAGGAAGAAGAAGAAGGGAAAAAGGAAGAAGGAAGAAGAAGAAGGAAGAAGGAAGAAGAGAAGAAGGAAGAAGGAAGAAGAAGGAAGAAGGAAGAAGAAGAAGAGAAGAAGAGAAGAAGGAAGAAGGAAGAAGGAAGAAGAAGAAGAAGAGAAGAAGAAGAAGGAAGAAGAAGAAGAGAAGAAGGAAAGAAGGAAGAAGGAAGAAGGGAAAAAGAAGAAGAAGAAGAAGAAGAGAAGAAGAAGAAGAAGAAGAAAGAAGAAGAAGAAGAAGAAGAAGAAGAAGAAGAAGAAGAAGAAGAAGAAAGAAGAAGAAGAAGAAGAAGAAGAAGAAGAAGAAGAAGAAGAAGAAGAAGAAGAAGAAGAAGAAGAAGAAGAGAGAAGAAGAAGAAGAAGAAGAAGAAGAAGAAGAAGAAGAAGAAGAAGAAGAAGAAGAAGAAGAAGAAGAAGAAGAAGAAGAAGAAGAAGAAGAAGAGAAGAGAAGAAGAAGAAGAAGAAGAAGAAGAAGAAGAAGAAGAAGAAGAGAAGAAGAAGAAGAAGAAGAGAAGAAGAAGAAAGAAGAAGAAGAAGAAGAAGAAGAAGAAGAAGAAGAGAAGAAGAGAAGAAGAAAGAAGAGAAGAAGAAGAAGAAGAAAAGAAGAAGAAGAAGAAAGAAGAAGAAGAAGAAGAAGAAGAAGAAGAAGAAGAAGAAGAAGAAGAAGAAGAAGAAGAAGAAGAAGAAGAAGAAGAAGAAGAAGAAGAAGAAGAAGAAGAAGAATGAAAAACTTACAAGGATGAACAGTGAGCCCAATGGAGGGGACATAACACGCTCTACCAGAAAACGGTTTCTCTGTGCCAATCATGGTATCGTCTATGGAGTTGGTCTGAAAGTATCAAATGTGACAGGGAATGACGTCATCAGTCGGATGGTGAAAAGGTTTGGACTGAGATATTGCCAAGTTTAGTCAGAAGGTCAATTTTAATCCAAAATCAACCCTTTTTGTACATTTTAGGGAAATATCATAGCTTAATTTATCTTCTAAATATTTTTACAGCTAGTCAAGTTGAAAAAGTATGAAATTTGAGAAAAGTTGCTGGATACATTCCACATACATCTGGCCATAACTTCATGAAAAATCACCCGATTTACTTCAAATAAAAATTTAAATGCTCCAGGGAGGATTTTCTTTTAGAAAATGCAAATCCAAAATTTTCACCTTCCGGCTGATTATGTCATGCACTAACACAAATAAAGAAATTAAGGAGCAGGCACTATTGTAGGATAAAGATCTGAACAATTGTGTATGAAAGGTGCCAGACCAAGCAAGAAAGAAAATGAGAAGAGAAAAAAAATACAATCCCCAAAAAATCAGTCTACCTCGACTGGGGATCGAACCTCAGTTCTTCTGATTACCGGTCAGACGTGCTACCATTAATGTCTGACCTGTCATCAGGAGGTCTGAGATTCGATCCCTAGAAGAAGTCGACTAATTTTTTTACTCAGAATAAAATGGATGGGTAGAATAAAAAATGAAGAAGTATGGAAAAGAACACAGCAGAAACCAGTGGGAGAGGAAATAGGAAGAAGACGATGGAAATTATTGGACTGGAACCCTCAGGGCAGAAGATCAAGGGGAAGGTCACGAGGAACATGGAGAAGAATTAAAGAAGCTGATATACAGAGAAGTGGTAAGACCTGGAATGAGATTAAAAAGTTAGCTCGGGAGAGAGAAGGATGGAAACTGTCTGTCTGTGGCCTATACCCTGACGCAGGGTGAAAAAGGCAATGATGATGATGATGATATTTTTCTTTCTTGCTTTGTCTGTCACTTTTCATACACATTTGTTCAGATCTTCATTTGAGTTGCCCTGAGGATGGAGAAGAAAGTTTACTTTAGTTTTTGTGCGGCCATGTGGTATTACATTCACCTTCGGAGCGGAAAGTCCGGGGTTCAAATCCAGCTCTGAGAGACAGAGTACTTGGAAAATGCTGTTTACTCGCATTCTCTTTTCGTACTCAGGTGTAAAATGAGTACCTGGCCGTTACAGTGTTGTCCCTGTCTGATATAAAACATTTATAATCTTGCCTAACAGACGTCATGTCAGGCACCCCTTATCTGGAACTCCCTTCTGAGATATATCAGAGAGAGGATGATGATGATGTTGATGATGATGATGATGATGATGATGATGATGATGATGATGATAATGATGATGTGTATGAAGATGTAGATGATGATGATGATGATGATGATGATGATGATGGAGATGATGATGATGATGATGATGATGATGGTGATGTGTATGAAGATGTAGATGATGATGATGATGATGATGATGATTATGGTGATGTTGATGATGATGATGATGATGATAATGGTGACGATGATGATGATGATGATGATGATGATGTTTATGAAGATGATGATGATGATGATGATGATGATGATGATGGTGATGATGATGATGATGATGATAATGATGATGATGATGATGATGATGATGATGATGATGATGATGATGATGATGATGATGATGCTGATGATGATCATGACCATGATAATGATGATGATGATGACCATGATGATAATGATGATGATGATGATGATGGTGATGATGATGATGACCATGATGATAATGATGATGATGATGACTACCTCCTTGATTCTCTCAACAACTCACATTTTCTGTCTTGAGGGTCATGATGGCGTCCATCTTTGACTCACAGGAAGTGGCCGCCACGTTCCCGTCGATCGTAAACATTCCAAAAATGTCTCCTTCTTGCACCTCGATCCGATGAATGGCGTCAACTTGATGCGTCCACCGCTCGTACACGGTTGCTATGGAGACTGGGTTGTACCCCAACATCCGGTATTTACCGCTATAAAAGAGGAAGATAAAATGTCAGAGAAATAGATAGTATGCGCTTGGCTAAGACGTTCACAACATTGCCATCCGGAAGTATAACTGACCAAAACACAAAATAGTCTGTAATCATGTACATGTATATTCTGGTTCATACAGCTTAGTGAGAATTACTCATAAACGCGGATGGCAAAAACAATAACAAAGACCTGGGTGACGTCATCTTCGTTCTATCTATAGAAATACATAGATAGAACGAAGATGACGTCATTCAGGCTTTTATTATTGGTTTGGTTTTTTTTTTGCCATCCATGTTTGTGAGTAATTCTCACTAAATTGTATTAACCAGACTATAGTTGACGTCACTTGGGTCTTTGTTATTGCTTTTTGCCATCAGCGTTTATGAGTAATTCTCACTAAACGGTATTAACCAGGCTATATACGTGCAAGGTTACACAGAGTTTTTTTGTTTTTATTATTATTATTATTATTATTATTATTATTATTATTATTATTATTATTATTATTACTATTGTACGTATTGGTGGTATTACGATTGTTGTATTTTTTTGTGTTTATTAATGGTAACAGTTTATTTTTTCGTTCCATTTACCATTTTTTCCACCTTCATGTATGTTGTTCTCGAATGGTTTTCGGTTCAGAGATTTCGTCGCTTTGAACATAGACGATGCGTTATTTTTGGAATTTTCTATGTCTTTCACTTTTTTGTCTAAATCCTCGTTTCTGTGTTTTATTGTAAGTGATCGAATTGAATGCAGTATTTTGTTTCGTTCTGTTTTCAGGTTTATTGTTTCTTCCGAGTCTTTCGTGTTCTGTATCCTGATCCTAAGTTCTTTTTGTTGCCGCGATAGATCGTTAATAGCGATGTTAGGCGTTCGATTTGGTTTGTTCTTAGTTGTATTAATAGAGCCTGCACTTTCTTCCCCCGCATATTTCATTGCCGCTTGCGTCTCTTTCCATTCATTGTTTGGATTACTGTTTTGCTTTATTTTCCATAGACTTGAGTTAAGTTCATATTGGTAATGAATGCGACATTCTCGCTCATTTACTATTTTTGCCGTGTTTATTTTGACTGCCGTTTTACCTTTCTGTCTTCGTTGTCTGTACACATTTATGTTGAAATTCGTTTTTACAAGTTTGTGATCGGATGTTAGCAGTGTACCACCGTATGATCGCGAGTTGGTTGAGTAGTGTTTATGGCGGTGTCGACATATGATATAGTCTATTTGGTTGTGTATTGTTATCATTTTGTCTTGGGTTTGGTCTTTCCTTTGTCCTACCCATGTTGTCTGGTGTCTTGATGGGTGGTTGAAAGCACTGTTTGTTATGAAAAGTTTTCTCTGTTCACAGAACTGGACTAATTTTTCTCCGTTATCGTTACGTTTTCCTTTTGAGTATGATCCTAAACATAGTGTGTCACTGTCGAGACGTTTACCTACTTTGGCATTAAAATCTCCAGCAATTATTAATATTGATTTGTTTCCTATTTTGTTCAGTGTATCGTCTAGGTCTTTGTAAAATTTATCAGTTTCCTCTGGGTATTGTTTTGCGCGTTGACTTGTTGGTGCGTAAACATTTACGATTGAGATAGTGAACGTCTTCTTACCGTGATCGTCTTTGTTATCGTTATTCTGGTTCCTTGAATTGATCTTACACTTAAGCTCAAGAACACATATTCTGTCCGAAACATTCCATTCGTCACTAGTCAAATCCCTGCAGTTTTTATTTATGAGAAATCCACATCCATAGTGAGGTGAACTGGAAGCAAAGCACAGCAGTCTGTGACCATTTATTGTTTGGTCGACGCCATCTTGGATCTTCGTCTCTTGTAAACACAACACATCGATTTTATAACTTTCTAAATCTTGACACAGTTGTTCCTTTCGAATGTTACTTTTAATAGATCTTAAGTTAAAAGTTCCAATATTAAGATTAGTCCACATCAGGTAAAAATTAAAGATTCCACACAGTGAATAAATGGAAACATAAGACTATCCACTGAGCCGAAGCTCAATGTCAACAGGTGTCAGCCATGTTGTCCGGAAACCATTCGAGAACCCAAAACTACAGGATAAATTTGGCAAACAGACAACAAATCCCAACGATATCCTTGGCATTGTAACTGACCACTTCCAGCAGAAATTTCACAAACAAGTCTCACAAATATCGCCCTTCTCAGGAAACCCTAGAGACCTAAACAACCGCATCACAACAACTGAAGTTAGAAATAGCATAAAGTGCCTAAACAATAACAGATCCCCAGGCGAAGATGAAATTCCCGCTGAACTGCTGAAATGCGGTACCCTCTCCCTGGATCTGAGCATTGCAAACATAATGAACAAAACATTCTCAACACACAAAGACTGGGACATAAACAGCGGTGTCCTAATTACAATACAAAAACCAGGAAAAACGAAAGGACCCGTAAACAACCTGCGCCCAATAACATTACTGAATACCATAAGAAAAACACTGTCAACTATTGTCCTCAACAGAATTAGACCGAAAATAGAAAATTATCTATCACATAGCCAAAGCGGGTTTCGCCAAGACCGAAGCACATCGGACGTTGTATGGACACATAAATGGTTGGCAGCAAAGGCACTCAAAGAAAACATATCCATAACAATAACCGGAATCGATATGTCCGCAGCCTTTGATACGATCGACAGAGGAAAACTTTTGGAGATATTAACAGAAATAGTAGACGAAGACGAGCTCCGAATAATCCGATTTCTCCTCAGCAACACAAAGATACAACCAAGGATATACGGGGCCACAAAACAGACGCAGTTCGAAAGTAACATCGGGACCCCCCAAGGAGATAGTCTGAGCCCGATTCTGTTCACAATATACTTAGAACACGCTCTGAAAGAAGTTCGAAAAGTCATTCCAAAACCAACGACTCATATTGAGAATGCAATCCCTAGAGAAATCGCCTATGCAGATGATGTCGATTTTATTGGATCAACACCAGCAAATATAGACATCATACAAAATACCCTCATGAAATATAACCTCCAAGTCAATGCCAATAAAACCGAATTTACAACAATATCGAGGAACAAAGAGGAATGGAAAAGAACAAAGAAAGTCGGCTCACTAATTGGAGACACCGAGGATGTACAAAGAAGAAAACAGCTATCAAACGCCGCACTCAGTAAACTCACCAATGTATGGATTAGAGGTGACAAAATAAAGAGAAAAACCAAACTGAAACTGTACCATGCTCTTGTAAAACCGGTACTTCTGTATAACTGCGGCACTTGGGCGTTGACAAAATCCGAAGAAGAACATCTGGATGCCTTCCATCGCACACAGCTAAGAAGGGTACTGGACATCAAATACCCCAAAAAGATCTCAAATGAATCACTCTATAAGATCACAAAAGAAAGACCAATCTCCCTTGACATTTTACAACAACGATGGCAACTTTTCGGTCACATACTACGCAGGGACAAAAACATACCAGCAAACCAAGCCATGTCGGGATACTTCCAAAAACACGGGAACCTTTTCAGAGGAAGACCGATCACAACACTCCCCGTGATCCTAAACAAAAACCTCACAACACTTGGACAAAGCATTAGTCTCATAACGGCAGGGGACCTTGAAAATCTGAGAACCCTAGCAGAGGACCGGCAATATTGGAGACACCTCACACAGGAAATACTGGAAACAGCCAAGGCGACCCGATCTTTCGGTCGAGACGCGAAAGGCATCTAAGTCAAGTCAAGTCATGTATGTTGTCATCAAATTGTGTGATTTATTGGCGAAAGCCTACGATTGACTAAACTTTGAACATGTGAAGAATGTAGGTATTTCAATTGTCCCAACTATCGAGAGCCTACTCTATGTGTAAATGGTAGCACGTCTGACCGGTAATCATAAAGTCTGAGGTTCGATCCCGAGTCGAGGTAGACTGATATTTTGGGGGGGGGGGGTATTTTTCTTTCTTGCATCGTCTAGCACCGTTTCTTACACGCTTATTCAGATCTTTATCTTACACCGGTGCCTGCTCCCTAATTTCTTAATTTGATATAATTTATTATTTTTCACTGTGACAAGTAACCAACGTAAGATCTTCAACGTGAGCTGGAAAGAGCACATATTAAATGAAGAGCTCTACAGTGACCTCCCCCCAGTGACTTCGAAGATACAAAAGAGAAGACTTGCAGGGCACTGCTGGAGACACAAGGAGGAGATTGCACGCAGTCTTGAGCAATGGGAACCACTTGAGAGAAATAGAAGCAGAGGCAGGTAGAATAAAACCTACATTGATTGTCTGCTAGATGACACAGGAATGGACAACATCCGGGAGCTGCGTACGCTTATGGAGGACAGGACAGAATGGCGAAGACTAATGATAAATAATTGAGCTTTATATAGCGCAATATCCACTAAATGTGCTCAACGCGCTTTACAAGGGGTCCCTGGTTAACAGCAACATTTAACATGTAGGACGGGACATGCCGTCTGTTAGGCGATATTACAATTTTTTCGGTAAAGACAACGCTGTTAACGGCCAGGTACTCATTTTACACCTGAGTACGGTGAGAGAATGTGAGTAAAGAGCCTTTTCCAAGGACTCAACTATGCCCCGAGCGCGAGGCTCGAACTCAGGACCTTCCGATTTGAAAGCGAGTGTCATACCACTAGACCACATAGCCGCACGTGTGGCTCATGTTGGGCGCCCCAAGGGGTGGCCTAAGTAAGTAAGGGAACCAAAGGCCACCCTATTGGACTAGTTTATCACTAATTAAGGTTTGTATTGGATTCTAAAAGAAATAAAAAACTTGAGCTTATATATAGATAGAACGAAGATGACGTCACTCAAGCCTTTGTTATTGTATTTTGCCATCAGCGTTTGTGAGTGATTCTCACTAAACTGTATTATCCAGACTATATAAAAGTTCATGGTCATACATATTTTTGTGTATTGGCCCGTTGTACTTCCGGATGGCAATGTTTTGAGCGCATACTATCTATAGAACAACCACCACCAAAGTGCTCAATGCACTATAAAAAGGGTCCCTGAACAACAGCGATACGTAACATGTTTTATTAATCTTCGTGTTTGTTTCTAATTTTTTTTTAAATGTCTTAACTCTCTCCTTACCAGCAATTTTCAGAATTTTACCCGAAACTTCACACTCACCCAACCCAAAAATAGATTTTTCAAACAGAATAGTAACGAGTTTATTCTAGATTTTGTTTAGATAAATGAGCTCTGCAATACAGTGTTCAGTTTTTATAGCTATAACTATAACAAATGGTGCGGCTATGTGGTCTTGTGGTATGACACCCGCTTTCGGATCGAAAGGTCCTGGGTTCGAGCCTAGCTCGGCGCATAGTTGAGTCATTGGAAAAGACCCTTTACTCATATTCTCTCACCGTACTCAGATGTAAAAAGAGTACCTGGCCGTTAACAGCGTTGTCTTTGTCCGAAAAGAAAATTGTCATATCGCCTAACAGGCGTCATGTACCCCTACATGTTAAAAGTTGCTGTTGGCCAGGGACCCCTTGTAAAGCGCTTCAAGCACATTTAGTGGATATTGCTCTATATAAAAAAGCTCTTTAAAAAAAAAATGAAATCAGAAGAAGAACAATGTTGGTTGCATCGTAACAAATGTGATGATTTTCCTCTTGGTGGTAAGGAGAGAGTTAATGTTCAATGCTTACCTCGTTGAGTTGTGTCTATAAATCACAAAGTTGACAACTCCAACTCCGACCCCGAAGAAATGCCACTGGGTGACGACACCGTTAAAGGGGATTCTGAGAAATATTGACACAATGAGACATTATGGGTGGATTTAACCATGCGTTCAAAGTGTAGAAAATAACAGATATTATTTATCACAAAAAAAAAAAAAAAAAAAAAAAAAATTAAAGAAAAAAAATTAAAAATTATGCCCTTCAGCCACGACGTAATAATAATACTAATACTAATAATAATAATAATAATAATAATAAATATATAATAATAATAATAATAATAATAATAATAAATAATAATAATAATAATAATAATAATAATAATAATAATATATATAATAATAATAATAATAATAATAATAATAATAATAAATAATAATAATAATATAATAATAATAGTAATAATAATAATAATAATAATAATAATAATAATAATAACATATAATAATAATAATAATAATAATAATAATAATAATAATAATAATAATAATAATAATAATAATAGATCTTTATTGTCCATAAATGTGGCAATTTTCATTTAGTTACACTTGTTAACGTTATATTATGATAACTATAACATTGAACAGATATTTCACTCCTACATAATATTCTCTCTCTCTATCTCTCTCTCTCTCTCTCTCTCTCTCTCTCTCTCTCTCTCTAACATAACATCGCCTAATACTGATCTCTCAGAGTGGTTCTATAGCAAAAATTATAGGATTTTTCATATTCTACAACATATGTAATTTTCATGCTTTCAACCCCAATTTGCACAATAGGATTCAATAGTCGTAATGTCACTTCCTTTCTAATGACGCATGGTAACTTAGTAACACTGGCTCTAAACTATCGGAACAATGGCGGATGCCCGTATGAAATATTTCTCCGGCGAGCATAAAAGCGTATCCAGAGAAAAAAACCCCCCATAAATTTGATCATGTTTTGACTTTTACACATTCTGATCACAAGGCATATGAAAAGTTCTAGCCAGCATGAAAAATAAAAAGTAATGATTTTATTTGTTTAGAACCAAGATGGCCGCCGTTGCCAGGTAGCGTGACATCAGACTATTGAATCGTATTCAAGGACCTAATTCCCCATACTATAGGCATTCTACGAAGGAATATAGATAATTCATCAAACAAGATGTCTGGTGTCGACAGGAATCACCCATGTTGTTCAAGTGAGCAAAATGGGGGTTAATAAATAATCTTGCCCAAGGAAAAAAAACGAAAGT
>NC_088366.1:8214457-8231957 GCF_034508935.2 Berghia stephanieae | reverse complement strand
CATTTAGTGGATATCGCGCTATATAAAGCTCAATTTATTATTATTACCAACTATAGGCAAATCTTCACATTCGTTACGATACAACTTACATTTTTCTTATTCGAATTTTGTTTGTACATCATAAAATATAAAGAAAATGTAATCTATAGATAGTATGCGCTTGGCTAAGAAACTCATAACATTGCTAGTCGGAAGTATAACGGACCAACACACAAAACTGTGTGTATCCATGAACGTTTCCAGTCAGGTTAATACAGTTCAGTGAGCATTACTCATAAACCTCTGGTTCCATGCCTGGTCACTCGATACTGCATATTATCTATTCGTCGTTCAAACAGTCGATGAGGTTGGTGAAGATTATAGGTCCCGGGCGTACTTTTCCACAGACTGCAGGTATTCATTCTTATTACTCATAAACGCGGATGGCAAAAAACAATAACAAAGACCTGAGTGACGTCAACTGCATACTATCTATCGGTGGTAAGGAAAGGGTTGAGGTATGCCAGAATAGTACTCACGAGAGCAAGCTGACTTGAGAACAGGCCACCCGGCAGACGTACATTCTATGTCCACATGGCCTCCACGAGAGGTGCAAGTAAACGAGACGATTTCCCCTACAGTGTAGCCCGTCTTGAGGTCAGAGGTCGGGGCACCGTCAAAGGGCACCCATGGGGTTCCGCATGTTATCGCTGTTGTTGGTTGTGTCGGTGGGAGGGGGGGGGGGGTAGGAGAGGTGGGGTCGGGCGGGGTGGGGTGGGGTGGAGGGAGGGTAGAGGGAAGAAGATGAGAGATATAAATAAATGTGAGTTGAGAGGAGATGCGGTGGCGGTGATGATGACGTTGATGCGTGATGATGATTATGTTGTTTTTGATGATGATGATGATGATGATGATGATGATGATGATGATGATGATGATGATGAAGATGATGATGATGATGTTTATGATCATTATTATTATTATCATTGTTATGATTATCATAATGATGATGCTGATGCTGATGATGTTGATGATGATGATGATGATGATGATGATGATGATGATGATGATGATGATGATGATGATGATGATGATGATGATGATGATGATGATGATGATTGTGATGATTATGATGCTGTTGATGATGATGGTTATGATGACGACGACGATGATGATGGTGGTGGTGATGATGATGATGATAATGATGATGATGATGATGATAATGATGATGATGATGATGATGATGATGATGATGATGATGATGATGATGATGATTATGATCATTATTATTATTATCATCATGATGATGCTGATGATGTTGATGATGATGATGATGATGATGATGATGATGATGATGATGATGATGATGATGATGATGATGATTGTGATGATTATGATGCTGTTGATTCTGCTACTGCTGTTGCTGCTGCTGCTGATGATGATGATAATAATAATAATGATGATGATGATGATATTGATAATGATGAGGGATTATGTCGACGGCTTATTTATCATAATCCTAACAATGGTAGTTCTAATGATGACAACAATATTTTATTCATTAAATCAACCTAAAAATAAAAACCCCAAAAAACCCACCGACTTTTCTAATTCCCAGCCCTTACCGCCAGTAATATCAGGAGGAGGCACATTGATGTCAAAATCACAGGTCTTGGCACATTTCATTCTCTGGAGAGTGTTCTTACAGAGATTAGGGTCAGAGGTCAACAGGCCGGGACAGTTTGGCAACTGGTCTAACCTGTCCACTGGAAACGATCCAATCAAAATATCATTTTTAAGACAGATGATAAATAGATGCTTAAAGAGGGTAATAAAGTTGTTAAAAAATCTTAAATAGCAGATAAATAATTATATAAATAAATAAAGATATGAAATAAGATTATATATATATATACGCCAGTCTACACACTAGTAAGTGCGGTCTCAAAACGACAAGAAAAAGATTTATCAGGGTTCTTTTTTTGTTTAAGAATCAATATTAGGCTATTAAATCCCCTTTAATAATGATAAAGAGCGGTTGTTAGGTTCCTTTAGGATATATGCCCATGCCATAGTAGGAACCTAAATGCACGCTTGTATGTACCTGGCGCCGTAGCAACAGAGGTCTTTTTTATTCGTGACAAATCGCAGACGACAAACTAAGGGAAATAATCGATGATCATTTACTATAAGCCATGGTAGGACTATCTCCGAAGTTACGAAATAATCAATCTTGGTCAAAAAATGTTTTATAATATCTCAGTTGTACAATTTTCTATAAAATCGTCATTAGAGAAAATAAATATGAAGATATTTGAAGAGTTAATATATTTTTTTTACGTTAGTCTAGATTAGAAGTAGATTTTATTTTACTTTAACGTATCAACAACAAAAGTCATCGCATTCTGTGTATTACTCCCCTTTGTTTTATAATTTAATTAAGTGACGTAACAAGTTATGGTGACCCAACACAATATAAGTTCAGTCGCGTAAGAATACAATCAAATGGTTTGTCTATTAATGGAATTTTCTCATATTAGGTTTAATTAAATAATTACATTATTTTTTTATCTAGCCCAGAGTAATATTTTCTGACTGTTAACTTTAAACGGGAGGTTTAATGATAAAATCTTTGAACTTGCATCGGTTTCCGGCACTCGTTCTTGATAATAGTCGTGCTATGGTCAAGAACCGATGACGAATACCAGTAGAAGTTCAAAAATGGTTCCTATGTTTCTCATTTCTCATCCCAAATAAATAACGTGTGATGATAACAGGTTATAACAATTTGTGATGTCATATGATCAATCGTTAAATTTCACTAGGATTATATATATATATATAATATATATATATATATATATATATATATATATATATAATATTTATATATATATATATATAATATATATATATATATATATATATAATAGAAGTAGATCTATCATTTGGTTTTTATTCAGAGACATCGAAATCATTTTTTTAGATCAGCCTATCTTATATAGAGTATATAAACAAATAAAATTGTAGTATTGAGAGAGGGGGCCAAGATTGTGTTTATCGTGAAGAGACGAGCCGCTCGTTTTGTTACGGGAAACTATGAGAAAACATCAAGTGTGAGCAGCATGATCGATCAACTTGAATGGCGGTCGCTCCAAACTAGGAGGAAGGCAACTCGCCTGACCATGATGTGTAAGATAAAGAACAATCTGATGGTGATTTCATATCCTGATCTCTCCAAACACCGACACGAACATCTAGGATTTCCCACATGGACAGTTTCATCCCCCCTGACATCCACTTAGGACCTCAGAATAATTATTATTTTACCCTCAGAACTATCATCACAAACTTGAACAATTTACGGCTGGAAGTTTCATCTGCACCCACTTTAGATTGATTTACTTGCAGAGCTTCTAGATCACTGCTGAATGTTCACCTTCATGTTATTGTTCATGTCAAAATCTTCTTGAGTGAAGGTTGTCATTAAAGGAAGATTCAGACCATTCAGAACAAAATTGGTGAGTGAGCTGAGGTGATTAATGCTTTTAAAAAATTAATTAAAAATTGTAATATTAAAGCACAACACCGGGTCTAAATATTTTAGTCATCAAACACGGGTCTATTTAATTTACTCATCAAACACCGGGTCTATTTAATTTACTCATCAAACACCGGGTCTATTTAATTTACTCATCAAACACCGGGTCTATTTAATTTACTCATCAAACACCGGGTCTATTTAATTTACTCATCAAACACCGGGTCTATTTAATTTACTATCAAACACCGGGTCCATTTAATTTACTCATCAAACACCGGGTCTATTTAATTTACTCATCAGACACCGGGTCTATTTAATTTACTCATCAAACACCGGGTCTATTTAATTTACTCATCAAACACCGGGTCTATTTAATTTACTCATCAAACACCGGGTCTATTTAATTTACTCATCAAACACCGGGTCTATTTAATTACTCATCAAAACCGGGTCTATTTAATTTACTCATCAAACACCGGGTCTATTTAATTTACTCATCAAACACCGGGTCTATTTAATTTACTCATCAAACACCGGGTCTATTTAATTTACTCATCAAACACCGGGTCTATTTAATTTACTCATCAAACACCGGGTCTATTTAATTTACTCATCAAACACCGGGTCTATTTAATTTACTCATCAAACACCGTGGCTATTTAATTTACTATCAAACACCGGGTCTATTTAATTTACTATCAAACACCGGGCTATTTAATTTACTCATAAACACCGGGGCTATTTAATTTACTATCAAACACCGGGTCTATTTAATTTACTATCAAAACACCGGGGCTATTTAATTTACTCATCAAACACCGGGCTATTTAATTTACTATCAAACACCGGGTCTATTTAATTTACTATCAAACACGGGCTATTTAATTTACTATCAAACACCGGGTCTATTTAATTTACTATCAAACACCGGGTAATCTATTTAATTTACTATCAAACACGGGTCTATTTAATTTACTCATCAAACACGGGTCTATTTAATTTATCATCAAACACCGGGAATATTTAATTTACTCATCAAACACCGGGACTATTTAATTTACTCATCAAATCAAACACACGGGCTATTTAATTTACTATCAAACACCGGGTCTATTTAATTTACTATCAAACACCGGGTCTATTTAATTTACTCATAAAACACCGGGGCTATTTAATTTACTCATCAAACACCGTGGCTATTTAATTTACTATCAAACACCGGGGCTATTTAATTTACTATCAAACACAGGGGCTATTTAATTTACTCATCAAACACCGGGTCTATTTAATTTACTATCAAACACCGGGTCTATTTAATTTACTATCAAACACCGGGTCTATTTAATTTACTATCAAACACCGGGTCTATTTAATTTACTCATCAAACACCGGGTGTATTTAATTTACTCATCAAACACCGGGTCTATTTAATTTACTCATCAAACACCGGGGCTATTTAATTTACTATCAAAAACCGGATCTATTTAATTTACTCATCAGACACCGGGTCTATTTAATTTACTCATCAAACACCGGGTCTATTTAATTTACTCATCAAACACCGGGTCTATTTAATTTACTCATCAAACACCGGGTCTATTTAATTTACTCATCAAACACCGGGTCTATTTGATTTACTCATCAAACACCGGGTCTATTTAATTTACTCATCAAACACCGGGGCTATTTAATTTACTATCAAACACCGGGTCTATTTAATTTACTCATCAAACACCGTGGCTATTTAATTTACTATCAAACACCGGGGCTATTTAATTTACTATCAAACACAGGGGCTATTTAATTTACTATCAAACACCGGGTCTATTTAATTTACAATCAACCGGGTCTATTTAATTTACTATCAACACGGGTCTATTTAATTTACTATCAAACACCGGGTCTATTTAATTTACTCATCAAACACCGGGTCTATTTAATTTATTCATCAAACACCGGGAATATTTAATTTACTCATCAAACACCGGGAATATTTAATTTACTCATCAAACACCGGGTCTATTTAATTTACTATCAAACACCAGGGCTATTTAATTTACTATCAAACACCGGGTCTATTTAATTTACTATCAAACACCGGTCTATTTAATTTACTCATAAAACACCGGGGCTATTTAATTTACTCATCAAACACCGTGGCTATTTAATTTACTATCAAACACCGGGGCTATTTAATTTACTATCAAACACAGGGGCTATTTAATTTACTATCAAACACCGGGTCTATTTAATTTACTATCAAACACCGGGTCTATTTAATTTACTATCAAACACCGGGTCTATTTAATTTACTATCAAACACCGGGTCTATTTAATTTACTCATCAAACACCGGGTCTATTTAATTTACTCATCAAACACCGGGAATATTTAATTTACTCATCAAACACCGGGTCTATTTAATTTACTCATCAAACACCGGGAATATTTAATTTACTCATCAAACACCGGGTCTATTTAATTTACTATCAAACACCGGGGCTATTTAATTTACTATCAAACACCGGGTCTATTTAATTTACTATCAAACACCGGGTCTATTTAATTTACTCATAAAACACCGGGGCTATTTAATTTACTCATCAAACACCGGGGCTATTTAATTTACTATCAAACACCGGGGCTATTTAATTTACTATCAAACACCGGGTCTATTTAATTTACTCATCAAACACCGGGTCTATTTAATTTACTCATCAAACACCGGGGCTATTTAAATTACTATCAAACACCGGGTCTATTTAATTTACTCATCAAACACCGGGTCTATTTAATTTACTCATCAAACACCGGGTCTATTTAATTTACTCATCAAACACCGGGTCTATTTAATTTACTAATCAAACACCGGGTCTATTTGATTTACTCATCAAACACCGGGTCTATTTGATTTACTCATCAAACACCGGGTCTATTTAATTTACTCATCAAACACCGGGGCTATTTAATTTACTATCAAACACCGGGTCTATTTAATTTACTCATCAAACACCGGGTCTATTTAATTTACTCATCAAAAACCGGGTCTATTTAATTTACTCATCAAACACCGGGGCTATTTAATTTACTCATCAAACACCGGGTCTATTTAATTTACTCATCAAACACCGGGTCTATTTAATTTACTCATCAAACACCGGGTCTATTTAATTTACTCATCAAACACCGGGTCTATTTAATTTACTCATCAAACACCGGGTCTATTTAATTTACTCATCAAACACCGGGTCCAAACTCGGGTCGGCAGCAGCTTTTAATAATAATAAATTGAGCTTTATATAGCGCAATATCCACTAAATGTGCTCAAAGCGCTTTACAAGGGGTCCCTGGTCAACAGCAAAATTTAACATGGAGGAAGGGACATGACGCCTGTTAGGCGATATTACAATATGTCGGACAAAGACAACGCTGTAAACGGCCAGGTACTCATTTTAAACCTGAGTTCGGTGAGAGAATGTGAGTAAAGAGCCTTTTCCAAGGACTCAACTATGCGCCGAGACCGAGGCTCGAACCCAGCACCTTCCGATCCGAAAGCGAGTGTCATACCACTAGACCACATAGCCGCACAATGCTTTAACTCTCTCCTTTCCAGTTGTTTTGAGAATCTTCCCTGAGACACCACGTGACCCAACACAAAAATATATTCTCCTCACTCAAACAGAAAAGCAACAAGTACTTTCTATACATAATATGTGACCCTTCGCCTAAAAACGGTATTAAGTCGGGTTGGTTAAGATGTTGAAAATTGAATTTATAGCCTGAAATATCAGACTTGTGTTGAGTTTATATGATTAATTACGGAGAACAAATACCATATTTTAGGGTGAGAATACCAACAATGTATAATTTGGACCAGTTTGACATTAAATTCGGTTTTTAAGCATCTGGTTCGTTCCGACATAATATCGTTTTGAGACGATGGGTCACATATTGTTCAGCTAAATAAGCTCAACAACGCAGCGTCAAGTTTATATAGCTAAGGAGGTGAAAACGTTTTTTAAATTCTGTGATATGCAAAAGAAATTAGAATGGTAAAGTGCGGCTATGTGGTCTCGTGGTTTGACACTCGCTTTCGGATCGGAAGGTCCTGGGTTCGAGGCTCGCTCGGCGCATAGTTGAGTCCTTGGAGAAGGCTCTTTACTCACATTCTCTCACCGTACTCAGGTGTAAAATGAGTACCTTGCCGTTAACAGCGTTGTCTCTGTCCGAAAAAACCCCTGTAATATCGCCTAACAGGCGTCATGTCCTACATGTTAAATGTTGTTGTTGCCCAGGAACCCCTTGTAAAGCGCTTTGAGCACGTTTAGTGGATAGTGCGCTATATAAAAGCTCATTTTAAAATATTTTTTTTTTAATTTTTGAGCTGTATCGTAACAAATGTGACGATTTTTATGGGTGGTAAGGGGATGGTTAAGATTATCACTGATTAGCTAAAAGTCATGAAAATGTGATTTAAGTACTTTTAGTACTTTGGGATTTTCAATTTCTAATGTCCACATTAAACCTTTCTGATGTTATGGGCCGCATATTATATTAAGTTGTCCTTCAGAGCCATTAGGCCCATGGAGTTGGAGTTTATCCCGGTTTCTATAGCGTGAAACGGGCAATAGCAATTGCTTGTTACCCTTTTGATAGGACGGTACTCCATCTCAAAGTACTTTCAGCCAGGTCAAACAGATATAGCTACCCAATCACTGCTGGGTAGGAAAGGATGCGCTTGACTAAGAAGCTCTCAACATTGCCGTCCGGAAGTATAACGGACCAACACACAAAACTATGTGTAACCTTGAACGTTTATAGTCTGGATAATACGGTTTAGTGAGAATTACTCATAATCACGGATTGCAAAAAACAATAACAAAGACCTGAGTGACGTCATATTTGTTCTATCTATAGATCGAAAGAAGTTGACGTCACTTGGGTCTTTGTAATTTTTTTTTTGCCATCCGTGTTTATAAGTAATGCTCACTGAACTGTTTTAACCCGACTATAAACGTTCATGGATACACACAGTTTTGTGTGTTGGTCCGTTATACTTCCGGATGGCAATGTTGTGAGCTTCTTAGCCAAGCGCATACTATCTATAAGTTGATGGATAACAAATAAATAATAAATGAAGAGATGACAGTCTTACGTTTGTTGCACACGTCACAGTAAGCCCTCCTACACATCATCCTGTTGACTGACACATAACACCAGGGTCTTTCCATGGCCCCGTTAGGATTACGGCAGTAGTTGTGTGATAGCATCTCCAATGCCCGGGGTCTGCGGCGATGACAGGGAAGAAATAATAGTAATATAATAATAATAATAATAATAATAATAATAATAATAATAATAATATAATAATTATAATAATAATAATAATAATAATAATAATAATAATATAATAATAATAATAATAATAATAATAATAATAATAATAATAATAATAATAATAATAATAATAATAAATAATAATAATAATAATAATAATAATAATAATAATATAATAATAATAATAATAATAATAATAATAATAATAATAATAATAATAATAATAATAATAATAATAATAATAATAATAATAACAAAATTAATAATAGTAATAATAATAATAATAATAATAATAATAATAATAATAATAATAATAATAATAATAATAATAATAATAATAATAATTAATAATAATAATAATAATAATAATAATAATAATAATAATAATAATAATAATAATAATAGTAATAATATTAATAATCATGATAATAATAATAATAATAGTAATAATAATAATAATATAATAATAATAATAATATAATAATAATAATAATAATATATTAATAATAATAATAGAATATAATAATAATAATAATATAATAATAATAATAATAATAATAATAATAATAATAAATAATAATAATAATAATAATAATAATAATAATAATAATAATAATTAGATTAATAATAATACACGAATGACGTCAACTTCATTCTATCTGGAATCTCAACAAAAACATATTATTAGCAGACACGATTGAGACATTGAGTATGATCCGATATATTGGGTGCTTATTAATCTATAAAAGTGATTGGAGAAGGCCGTAGCCATCGTTAACATTTAGCCTGACACTAGAATCGTAGCCATCGTTATGTTATAGCCTGACACTGAAATCCAAAAGGACTGGCAGTTTGACGTCATTAGTGAGTTGTCGTTAGTAGAGCTCATGGAAACAAGTCATTTCATTGGTTGAGCTATTGAATACAACACAACTTTTGTTTTCTTTTGTGGCCAAAGACTTTTCTTTTTACGTTATTTGTTGGTCAGTGTAAGCGTAGCCATCGTTATGTTATAGCCCGACACTGAAATCCAGAAGGACTGGTAGTTTGACGTCATTATTTGGTTTATGCACCGCTTAGTGAGTTGTCGTTAGTAGAGCTCATGGAAACAAGTCATTTCATTGGTTGAACTATTGAATTCAACTCACGATTTGTTTTCTTTTGTAGCAAAAGACTGAAATTTTGACGTCATTTTTTGGTCAGTGTCAGGCCATAACTTTACGAAGGCCACGCTAGAATCCACTATGGCTTATATTTTGACGTCATTATTTAGGGAGTTGTCGTTAGCAGTGCTCAAGGAAACAAGTGATTTCATTGTTTGAGCTATTGAATACAACACAACTTTTGTTTTCTTTTGTGGCCAAAGACTTTTCTTTTTACGTCAGTTGTTGGTCAGTGTCAGGCTATAAGTTCACGATGGCTACGAATTGGCACTCATGTTCTTTTTTTTACCATCATAACCAATCATTTCACAGTAACAAATTACCCAAAATAGGGAAAATCTTCGCAAGCCGCAGCATCCTTCCAGGGCAGACACTCTTCGAAATTCTCAGTGACATTCTTGGTACCGATGTAGTTGATTCCACGACCTCCTTTTGTGTGGTGACAAGTCTCCTCCTCTGGAACCAAATATTATTTCAAAGAAAGAATAAATGTAACCCATCATCTCAACTCGGTTTAATGTAGGTTTGCTTGTTTGTTTTTAAGGGTTTTACGGCCCTTGCAATACATTAAGGTCATATCAGCGCCAGTAAAAAGGAAGAAAATGGGATAGTAAAAAGTTCCAGAATTACAATTAAAGCATCCAAGAACAAGGCAGACAAAGGTGAATTGGTTCAAATAGGGAACAGATGTAGATTCCAAGAGCACTCTATCAGTGTACTTAGTTTGATATCACCTATATTCTCATCCAGACACAAGCACAGGTCCCTACTGAGAGGAATGCACTCAAATGTTTAGAAATCATATATAATATATAAACAAAACATAATACAGTGCATAACAGAGAAGGAAAATAATATCATCTCCCAAAACTAACTAACATTTGACTGTTTCCCTCCCAGCCAGGGTATCCTGCCAGGGCCAGGACAAAACCAAGTAATCTCATTCCAAGACAAAGACAGAAAGCATGTTGGACAACAGACATAGGGAGATAGAAGACACAGTAGTTACCTCCCTGCCCACAATGGGAGGTCAGGAACCCCACCCAGTAATGTCGGTTGGAACTAGATTCAAAGACTTAAATGTAGGTTGAAAATGGTTTTGTTTGTTTTTAAGGGTTTTACGGCGTTTACAATATAGGTCATTTGAGGTCAACTGATTTTTTGGTATGGTTTTTTTTTTCTTGTATTTTTCTTTCTTGCTTTGTCTGGCACATTCCATACACACTTGCTCATTCTTTATCTTACAAAGGTGCCTGATTTATTTAGTGTGTTTACGTGTGTGCTGTCCTTTTAATAGTGTTCATTGTGTTGGAAACAACTAAGAGAAGGAATCAGATAAAGGCATTCATCTAATACTCTATACACAATAATATTATTGTGCTGTTATGTGGTCTTGTGGTATAACACTCGCTTCTGGTCGGAAGGTCCTGGATTCGAGCCTCGTTCGGCGCATAGTTGAGTCCGTGGAAAAGGCTATTTACTTACATTCTCTCACCGTATTCAGGTGTAAAATGATTACCTAGCCGTGAACAAGCAGCGTTCTCTGTCTCTGTCGGAAAAAAAAAACATTGTATTATCGCCTAACAGGCTTCATGTCTCATTCTTTATGTTAAGTTGGTCAGGAACCACTTGTAAAGCACTGTGAGCACGTTTAGTGGATATTGCGCTATATAAAAGCTCAAGAAACAATACTCTAAAGACAAATGTTCGCTTGGGGACCAAGAAAGTAATTATATTTTATAAGATTAATTTATTTACCCAGTAAAACTTCTGCTGTAAACTGGACGCCTTTCTTTCCAGAATTTGCATTTTCGCCAGCCCACCATTCAAGGAAGAGGAAATCTTTCTGAGAGATGAATTCTTTCTTGAAGTATTTGGCAAAATCTCTGGGAATAAAATAGGAAAAGAGAGAGCAAGAGAGTTTGTCACTGTGTTCATGGACTAAAAAAAAGTATGTCCTCCCTCTTAGTATCATTAGATGCCTCCGTCGCCTTGGTATTTTATGAAGAATTGATAATCTACCAAACACACGTCTGATGTCAACAGCGAGGCAGAAAATACTCAACCCATAGAGAAGAAGAAGAAGAAGAAGAAAAAGAAGAAGAAGAAGAAGAAGAAGAAGAAGAAGAAGAAGGAGGAGGAGGAGGAGGAGGAGGAGGAGGAGGATGAGAAGAAAGAGGAGAAGAAGAAGAAGAAGAGGAAGAAAAAGCAGAAGAAGAAGAAGAAGAAGAAGAAGAAGAAGAAGAAGAAGAAGAAGAAGAAGAAGAAGAAGAAGAAGAAGAAGAAGAAGAAGAAGAAGAATAAGAGGAGGAGGAGGAGGAGGAGGAGGAGGAGGAGGAGGAGGAGGAGGAGGAGGAGGAGGAGGCGGAATGATCTATGTATTCCACTATGAGCAAATTGAGGCTTAATTATCTTCATTGGAAGTAGAATTATTTTCTATTTCATGAAATTGAAAGAGATAAATTTTTATAATTGTAGTGATTACGACTTTTCAATTATTCGTATAAATTTCATCCCGATATAATACCATTTTGATACGGTTGGTCACATGTTAGGATGGTGTGATACAGAGGTACTTACAATTGTGGCAGGGCCCACTTGTGGAATCGCCTGATGTTGAACAAATCGCCCCCGTCAACGTCAAAGACATCCATGGTTACTTTGATCCGTGCTCCTTTGGGGACCTGCAGAAAAGGAATGAGATCGTCTTCAGTGATGAGTAAGGTAAGTTTGTTTATACAACTGATATCCAGAATCAAACCGTAGCCATCTAGCCATCGTTAATTTAGCCTGACACTAAGACCGTGGCCTTCGTAAAGTTATGGCCTGACACTGACCAAAAAAATGACGTCAAAATGCCAGTCTTTTGCCACAAAAGAAAACAAATCGTGAGTTGTATTCAATAGTTCAACCAATGAAATAACTTGTTTCCATGAACTCTACTAACAACAACTCACTAGGCGGTGCAAAAACCAAGTAATGACGTCAAACTGCCAGTCCTTTTGGATTTCAGTATCAGGCTATAACATAACGATGGCTACGCTAAAACCCACTAAGACCCAGATTTAGACGTCATTTTTTTAGGTTTGTGGACCGCCTAGTGAGTTGTCGTTAGTAGAGCTCAAGGAAACAAGTGATCCTATTGGTTAAACTGTTGAATACAACTCACAATTTGTTTTCTTTGGTGGCCGAAGACTGGTATTTTGACGTCATTTTTTTTTGTCAGTGTCAGGCTATAACATAAAGATGTCTACGCTAAGACCCACTAAGCCCCAGATTTAGACGTCATTTTTTTTTGTCAGTGTCAGGCTATAACATAAAGATGTCTACGCTAAGACCCACTAAGCCCCAGATTTAGACGTCATTTTTTTTTGTCAGTGTCAGGCTATAACATAAAGATGTCTACGCTAAGACCCACTAAGCCCCAGATTTAGACGTCATTTTTTTTAGGTTTGTGGACCGCCTAGTGAGTTGTCTTTAGTAGTGCTCAAGGAAACAAGTGATCCCATTGGTTAAACTGTTGAATACAACTCACGATTTGTTTTCTTTTGTGGCCAAAGACTTGTCTTTTGACGTCACTTGTTGGTCAGTGTCAAGGCCATGTATTTACGAAGGCCACGATCAAACCCGTCACTGTGCGTCGTGCCAAGCGAATGCCCTAACAACTGAGCTATCGCCACCGCCGTGAAAGTTTTCATTTTCTGAGATTCTTTTCAATTGGATTCCGTAGTCTGATGTCACGCCGCCCGACAATGGCGGCCATCTTGGTTCTAAACAAAGAAAATCATTACTTTTTGTTCTTCATGCTGGCTAGAACTTTTCGTATGCCTTGTGATCAGAATGTGTAAAAGTCAAAACATGATTTAATTTATGGTTTTTTTTCCTCTGGATACGCTTTTATGCTCGCCGGGGAAATAGTTCATACGGCGTCCGCCATTGTTCTGATAGTTTAGAGTCAGTGTTACTAAGTTACCATGCGTCATTAGGAAGGAAGTGACGTCACGACTATTGAATCCTATTCACTTCATTTCTTGCTAGCATAATTCTCAATAGAATATATAGTATGCACTTGGCTAAGAAGCTCACAACATTGCCATCCGGAAATATAACGGACCGACACACAAAACTATGTGTAACCATGAACTTATATAGTCTGGATAATACAGTTAATTGAGAATTACTCATAAACGTGGATGGCAAAAAAACAATAACAAAGACCTGAGTGACGTCAACTTCGTTCTATCTATACTTACAGCAAAATGGTACAGGCATCTCCTGTCCTGCTCCCTCTGCCCAGAATCGAACCCTGGAGTTTTGAACGTTTGAGATCGGTGGTCGCCGTTCAACGTAACCTGCTCGTTACAACCTGTAACATAGATTTAATTTTGAAATAAATTGTGACCCTTCGCCTCAAAACGGTATTAAGTCGGGTTGGTTAAGATGTTGAAAATTGAATTTATAGCCCGAAATATCAGACTTGTGTTGAGTTTATATGATTAATTAAGGAGACTGGATACCATATTTTAAGGTGAGAATGCCAACAATGTATAATTTAGACCAGTTTGACACGAAATTCGGCTTTTAGGCATCTGGTTCGTCCCGACATAATACCGTTTTGAGACGATGGGTCACAATTGAGCTTTTATACAGCGCAAAAGGAGGAGGAGGAGGAAAAGGAGGAGAGGAGGAAAAGGAGGAGCAGGAGGAGGAGGAAAAGGAGAAGGAGGAAAAGGAGGAGGAGGAGGAGGAGGAGGAGGAGGAGGAGGAGGAGGACTAGGAGGAGGAGGAGGAGGAGGAGGAGGAGTAGGAGGAGGAGGAGGAGTAGGAGGAGGAGGAGGAGGAGAAGGAGGAAAAGGAGGAGGAGGAGGAGGAGTAGGAGGAGGAGGAGAAGGAGGAAAAGGAGGAGGAGGAAAACAAGAACGTTATGTTTCGGAGAAAAACTGTCGTCTCCCTCCCTTACCGTAAACACCAGGCCTGTATTTACAGAATCCATGAATGAGAAAGTAGCTTTGTATCCAGCTCCTGGGGGGATCGCCGTATCGTGTGGACTCTGGGACGAACATTACGATCAGCCCCAAACCAAACCGCATGCCTTAGAAAGAAATATTATGGGATATAACAATGATAATAATAATGATGATGATGATGATGATGATAATAATAATAATAATAATAATAATAATAATAATAATAATAATAATAATAATATATAATGATATGATGATAGATAATAATAATGATATAAATAATATAATAATAGATAATAATAATAATAATAATAAAATAATAATAATAATAATAATAATAATAATAATAATAATAATAAAATAATAATAATAATAATAATAATAATAATAATATTAATAATAATATATAATAATTAATAATATAATAATAATAATAATAATAATAATAATAATAATAATAATAATAATAATAATAATATAATAATAATAATAATAATAATAATAATAATAATATAATAATAATAATAATATATAATAAATAATAATATATAATAACATTAATAAATAATAATAATAATAATAATAATAATAATAATAATAATAATAATAATAATAATAATAATAATAATAATAATAATAATAATAATAATAATAACAATAATAATAATAACAATAGAATTTCATGTCAAACGTCATTGGGTTGTCACTTTGGATTTCCCAGTCTCCATAATTATCATCATCATCATCATCATCATCATCATCATCATCATCAACATCATCAACAACAACATCATCATCATCATCAACATCATCATTACAGCATCATCGTCATCATCATCATCATCATCATCACCATCATCATCATCATCATCATCATCATCATCATCATCATCATCATTACAGCATCATTGTCGTCATCATCATCATCATCATCATCATCATCATCATCATCATCATCATCATTACAGCATCATCGTCGTCATCATCATCATCATCAGATCATTATCATCATCATCATCATCATCATCATCATCATCATCATCATCATCATCATCATCATCACCATCATCATTACAGCATCATCATCATCATCATCATCATCATCATCATCATCATCATCATCACCATCACCACCACCACCACCACCAACGCCACCACCACCACTACCACTACTACTATCTCCACCAAATTTCAATTCAAACTGGCAGCACACATCATACCCTATACCTCACCTTCTACAGTAGGACAATGCCCAGACTCCGCAATGAGCATAAATCCCCTTTTCCTGGGCAGTTCCATGGTATATTGCGTCTCCCTATCCTTTCTACAACAGAATTTCATGTCCACCTTCATAGGGTTGTCACTTTGGATTTCCCAGTCTCCATAATCCCCGGCGTGCGTGAAATTGGCCATCGTTTGAGCCATGTAACCTGACTGGGAAAAGGCTGAGAAAAAAAAAATTATTAAAAAAAAATTAAGATCGTTTTACAACACCCGAGGACATACAAAATGTCTCAATCGTCAATCTGGAATTTAGTAATGTAAATTTTTTTTTTAAAAACCGTGAGCTTTTATATAGCGCAATATCACTAACGTCTCAAACGCTTTACAGGGTCCCTGCAAACAGCACACATACATGTAGACGAGACATTACGCCTGTCAGACGATATTACAATTTTGGACAGAGACAACGTGTTAACGGCCAGTACTCATTTTACACTGAGTACGGTGAGAGAATGTGAGTAAAGAGCCTTCTCAAGGACTCAACTATGCGCCGAGCGAGGCTCGAACCCAGGACCTTCCGATCCGAAAGCGAGTGTCATACCACAAGACCACATAGCCGTGTATTTATGTCTTTATTGCGTTTTTGTTGTTGGCTGAAGAAGGGTTTTGAGCCCGAAACGTTCCGTGCTGGGTATTTTTTTCTTCTTTTTTTGAAGCTGTTATATTCATTTTTGTTTTTATATTATTAAATAGCTTTGAGACGACTGCTACGTGGTCTAGTGGTATGACACTCGCTTTCGGATCGGAAGGTCCTGGGTTCGAGCCTCGCTTGGCGCATAGTTGAGTCCTTGGAAAATGCTTTTTACTCACATTTTCCCACCGTACTTAAGTGTAAAATGAGTACCTGGCCGTTAACAGTGTGTTTCTGTCCGAAAAATTGTAATATCCTCTAACAGGCGTCATGTCCCGTCCTATAATATGTTAAATGGTTCTGTTGACCAGGGACCCCTTGCAAAGCGCTTTGAGTACATTTAGTGGATATTGCTCTATATAAAAGCTCAATTATTTTTTTTGGTAGGAGACGACTGGTTTCAGTGCTGATTCATACTTGCCTCCGTTACAGTCATGTCCGACTGGTTTGATAACGCAGTAAGTTCCCATCGGCATCCGGTCCATTTCGGTCCCGGTGCTGTTTCGAGTACACATGTAGTAATTGGTGGTTCGTCCCGACTTCGGGAACGTGACGTAGAAATCCCTGGCGCTTCGGGTGCCCGTGATGTTGAAAGC
>NC_088366.1:8201957-8204457 GCF_034508935.2 Berghia stephanieae | reverse complement strand
TAAAAACCCATCTGCTATAGAACCACTTTGGCATTCAATCAAAACGTTTCGGTTTTACGGCCTCAAACTTTCCCTATTACAGCTATATTAAACAAGGGAAATAACTGCGTAAATACATATATTTTCTTCATATTCATTAGTTACCGTTCCATGAAGGATTATAGGTAATCCATTCGGTTTTACGGCCTTAAATTTTCCCTATTACACCTATATTAAACAAGGGAAATAACTGCGTAAATACAAATATTTTCTTCATATTCATTAGTTACCGTTCCATGAAGGAATATAGGTAATCCATTCGGTTTTACGGCCTTAAACTTTCCCTATTACACCTATATTAAACAAGGGAAATAACGGCGTATATACATATATTTTCTTCATATTCATTAGTTACCGTTCCATGAAGGAATATAGGTAATCCATTCGGTTTTACGGCCTTAAATTTCCCTATTACACCTATATTAAACAAGGGAAATAACTGCGTAATATACATATATTTTCTTCATATTCATTAGTTACCGTTCCATGAAGGAATATAGGTAATCCATTCGGTTTTACGGCCTTAAATTTTCCCTATTAACCTATATTAAACAAGGGAAATAACGCGTATATACATATTTTCTTCATATTCATTAGTTACCGTTCCATGAAGGAATATAGGTAATCCATCATATTTATCAAATATCCTATTATACTAATATAATACTACTAACTACACATACTACTACAATACTTACTCTACTACTACTACTACTTACATACTACTAATACTACTACTACTACTACTACTACTACTACTATCATGACTACTACTACACTAACTAACTACTACTAACTACTACTACTACTACTACTACTACTACTACTACTACTACTACTACTACTAACTACTACTACTACATACTACACTACTAACTACTACTACTACTACTACTATACTACTACTACTACTACTATAACTACTACTACTACTACTACTACTACTACTACTACTACTACTACTACTACTACTACTAACTTACTACTACTACTACTACTACTACTACTACTACTACTACTACTATACTACTACACTACTACTACTCTATTCTGACTACTACTACTACTACTACTACTATACTACTACTACTACTACTACTACTATCTACTACAATACTACTACAATACTACTACAACTACTACTACTAATACTACTACTACTACTACTACTACTATACTACTACTACAATACTACTACATACTACCTACAACTACTACTACTACTACTACTACTACACTACTACTACTACCTACTACTACTACTAATACTACTACTGCTACTACATCACTACTACTACTACTACTACTACTACTACTACTACTACTACTACTACTACTACTACTACTACTACTACTAATAATAATAATAATAATAATAATAATAATAATAATAATAATAATAATAGTAATAATGTAACAGTTATATAGCGCCATACAATATAGCTCTAGTCGCATAGTTGACATGGCATGCAATACAAATTATAAAATCGACTCTGCTGTTGAAAGACAAGAAAACCGAATTATGATAACAATGACACACTGTAAACACAAGGGGGATACTATGCGATACTGTGCGACTATGTGGTCTAGTGGTATGACACTCGCTTTCGGATCGGAAGGTCCTGGGTTTGAGCTTCGCTCGGCGCATAGTTGAGTCCTTGGAGACGGCTCTTTACGTACGTTCTCTCACCGTACTCAGGTGTAAAATGAGTACCTGGCCATTAACAGCGTTGTATCTTTCCGAAAAAAATTTTTGTAATCCCGCCTGACAGGCGTCATGTCTCGTTCTACATGTTACGTGTTGCTGTTGGTCAGGGACCCCTTGTAAAGCGCTTTGAGCACATTTAGTGGATATTGCTCTATATAAAAGCTCTTTTGAGATACATTGGAAATGGGACTATTTTCCTGAAATTAAGAAATTAAGGAGCAGGTGTATGAACGGTGTCAGGCAAAGCAAGAAATAAAAATACAAGAAAAATAAATATCCCAAAAAATCAGTCGACTGGGGATCGAACCTCAGACCTTCTGATTACCGGTAAATCAGAAGGTCTGATGTTCGATCCCCAGTCGAGGTCGACTGATTTTTTTGGGATGGTTATTTTCTTGTGTTTTTCTTTCCTGCTTTGCCTAACGCCTTCCATACACACTTGTTTATATTTTTATCTTATAATTAATAATTGAGCTTTTATATAGCGCAATATCCACTAAATGTGCTCAAAGCGCTTTACAAGGGGTCCCTGGTCAACAGCAACATTTAACATGTAGGACGGGACATAACGCCTATTAGGCGATATTACAATTTTTCGGACAAAGACAACGCTGTTTTACGGCCAGGTACTCATTTTACACCTGAGTACGATGAGAGAATGTGAGTAAAGAGTCTTTTCCAAGGACTCAACTATGTGCCGAGCGCGAGGCTCGAACCCAGGACCTTCCGATCCCAAAGCGAGTGTCATACCAC
>NC_088366.1:8189457-8194457 GCF_034508935.2 Berghia stephanieae | reverse complement strand
AGTCGTAACGTCACTTCCTTCCTAATGACGCATGGTAACTTAGCAACACTGGCTCTAAACTATCGGAACAGTGGCGGACGCCCTTATGAAATATTTCTCCGGCGAGAATAAAAGCGTATCCAGAGGGAAAAAAAACCCCATAAATTTGATCATGTTTTGACTTTTACACATTCTGGTCACAAGACATATGAAAAGTTCTAGCCAGCTTGAAGAATATAAGTAATGATTTTCTTTGTTTAGAACCAAGATGGCCGCCGTTGCCGGGTGGCGTGACATTAGACTACTGAATCCAATTGAAGTTATAAATTTCTCTTTAAGTCATGATATTATATGCGACCATCCGCATCAAAACGAATTTATGTATGATGACTTAAAGGCTAGAATTAACTGAATTTTGATGTGGTGCCACAAAAATGCCAACATGCCTGACCCAAATTTTCGACGCCAAACGGATTTTTTTAAGGAAGCTAATTCTGTTGGAATTAGTATCAAAAATGCCAAATCGGCAACCGTGGTACCATTTTCCTAGTTTCCGGTTTAAAATGGCGTCCGTAGTTTTAGGGATCAAGAAAATTAATTCAAAATCTGTGTTCGAATCATTTGTCCAAATTAATTGCAAAATGTACTCATAATGCGCTACATAATAAAAATTGTTCATAGTTTTCGAAATGTTCAACATTGCATTAGTTCATTTTGTTCAGTTTGACCCATGGGTATGTTTACAAATTTTATGAACAAAGCAACGTTGTTAAATTATATTATCAAGAAATAACTGATCATTAGATGCAACAAATCATGTGATCGATGACTCGGTTGGACAAAAAAAACTGAATAAAGATCGCTCGAGCGGAAAATGTAAGCCGAGAATATTGTGAGCTCTTTTCACGAGTTTTTGACGCAAATGATTTTAAAATGCATGAAATGTTGCTGTAATCATAGCTATCTTCAGTAGTGCAGCTATGTGGCCTAGTGGTATGACACTCGCTTTCGGATTGGAAGGTCCTGGGTTTGAGCGCATAGTTGAGTCCTTGGAAAAGGCTCTTTACTCACATTCTCTCATCGCTTTACAATGGGTCTCTGCCCAACAGCAACATTTAACATTTAGGACGGGACATGACTCTTGTTAGGCGATATTACAATATTTTTCCGACAAAAACATAGCTGTTAACGGTCAGGTACTCATTTTTCATCTAAGAACGGTGAGAGAATGTGAGGAAAGAGCCTTCTCCATGGACTCCACTATGCGCCGAGCGAGGCTCGAATCCAGGACCTTCCGATCCTAAAGCGAGTGTAATACCACAAGACCACATAGCCGCACATATAGAAATTACGCTGATAATTTGCGTTCGTATATTAGTAAAAAAAAATTTAAGCGCATTTAAAATACAGCTCAATTAAAAACAGTACCATAACTTGCCTTCAGACTCTGCCGAGACTCTGCCGAGAGATCCACTGTGTTGGATATTGTTGATTTTAGTGTGAACTAATCAGAAAATCGGGGGGGGGGGGGGGGGGGGGGGGAGGGGCGAAGTGGCCGAGTGGTTAAGGCATTGTACTGTCACCCACAAGGCCCCGGGTTCGATCCCCGCTTCAGGCACTTTCGTTTTGTTTTGTTTTTCTTGAGCAAGATTATTAATCCCCGATTTGCTCTCTTGGACAACATGGGTGGTTCCTGTTGACATCAGACATCTTGTTTGATGAATTATCTATATTCCTTCAAGGAATGCCTAGGCGACGATATCTTATGATGTCGTGGCAGAAGGGCATATTTTTTTTATCTAGAATATATTGTGAGCTGAAAATAATTACAGAAACGGCCCATAACATGAAAAGAAACGATCAACTTACCCGGTCGGCAATCACTACAGCTAAAGTTGCAAAGCAGACAAGAAGGGCCAGATATTTCATGGTGGATCTCGTGTAAGTGTTTTGCTGAAAGTGGTAGATAGTATTGATGAGTGATCTGGTTTGTAACAGATGCAGACACTTTTAAAGCAACCCTTTATATATCATTATTGATTGATTGCTTCACTAGCGAAGACGAAAAATGATATTTCAGTTTATTCATCTAATGCTTAATTTGATACGAAATTCAATGAATTTTGATGCAATTATCACTGCTAAATGGTAATTTGAGTGACATTGAAAAAAAATATGAGATGACAAAAAATAGCGCACAACACGATAAACAAATGAGGTCTTGTGGTATGACACTCCCTTTCGGATCGGAAGTCCTGGGTTCGAGTTGAGTTATACTATCTATAGATCGATAGTGTGCGTTTGGCTAAGAAGCTCACAACATTGCAATCCGAAAGTATAACGGACCAACACACAAAACTACGTGTAACCTTAAATGTTTATAGTCTGGTTAATACAGTTTAGTGAGAATTACTCATAAAAGCGGATGGCAAAAGAATATAACAAAGATTCGAGTGACGTCAACTTCATTCTATCTATAGGAAGACCTTTAAAATTGAGCTTTATATAGAGCAATATCCACTAAATGTGCTCATTGCGCTTTACAACAGTAACATTTAACATGTAGGACGGGACATGACAATTTTTCGGACAAACACAACGATGTTAACGGCCAGGTACTCATTTTACATCTGAGTACGGTGAGAGAATGTGAGTGAAGAGCCTTTTCCAAGGACTCGATATGCATCGAGCGCGAGGCTCGAACCCAGGACCTTCCGATCCGAAAGCGAGTGTCATACCACTAGACCACATAGCCGCACAGACCTTTAGGATTACGGGACGTAAAAGAGCGTGGCTGGATGATCTTCATTGACGACCAGCATTTATTTAGACTAGAAAACAAGATACCATCACTCTGAAACCAATAGATCAATTGGATTCGGTAGTCTGATGTCACGCCGCCCGGCAACGGAGGCCATCTTGGTTCTAAACAAAGAAAATCCTTACTTTTTATTCTTCATGCTGGCTAGAACTTTTCATATGTTTTGTGATCAGAATGTGTAAAAGTCAAAACATGATCAAATTTATGTTCTTATCCCTCTGGAAACGCTTTTATGCTAGCCGGGGAAATATTTCATACAGGCGTCCGCCATTGTTCCGATAGTTTAGAGCCAGTGTTACTAAGTTACCATGCGTCTTTAGGAAGGAAGTGACGTTACGACTATTGAAGAGTATTACACACGGTAAGTATCCAGTCCTCCGTGAGAGTGGTTTTACACTTCCAATGAAATAGGAACCAGCTTTTAAACATCACACTTTTCTTTCCAATTACGTAGTCCGGTTTAAGTCCCGATTTGACATGCATGGAGCACGTCTGGGAATTGATCTTTCAAAAATTGAGCTTTTATTAAGCGCAATATCCGCTAAAAGTGCTCAAAGTGCTTTACAAGGGGTCCCTGGCCAACAGCAACATTTAACATGTAGGACGGGACATGACGCCTGATAGTCAATAATACAAAAACATTTTCGGACAGAGACAACGCTATTAACGGCCAGGTACTCATTTTCCACTTGAGTACATTGAGAGAATGTGAGTAAAGAGCCTTCTCCAAGTGATAGATGAAGAGGAGGAGGAGGAGGAGGAGGCTATAGATGAAGAGGAGAAGGAGGAGGAGGAGGAGGAGGAGGAGGAGGAGGAGGAGGAGGAGGAGGAGGAGGATGCGATAGATGAAGAGGAAGAGGAGGAGAAGAAGAATAGACTCTTTAACAGGAATCTGAACCGCGCTGGCCATAGAGGGAGTTGACATTTGGGTCGTAAGCCGAATATCAAATCATTGTACCACAAAGTAATTGCATGGTTTTTTTTTTAAAAGAGCCTTTTATGTAGCACAATATGCAATAAACGTGCTCAAAGCGCTTTACAAAGGGTCCCTGACCCAAAGCAACACTTAACATGTAGAACGAGACATAACGCCTTTTAAGCGATATTACATATTTTCCGACAGAAACAATGCTGTTAACAGCTTGGTACTCAGTTTACACCTGAGTACGGAAAGGAATGTGAGTAAATGGCCTTTTCCAAGTACTCAACTATGCGCTGAGCGAGGCTCGAACCCAGGATCTTCCGATCCCGAAAGCGAGTGTCATACCACAAGACCACATAGCCGCACAAATAGAAATTACGCTCATAAGCTGCTTGCGTGTATCAGTAATTAGTTTTTTTTAAAGCGTATTTAAATACAGTTCAATTAATAACAGTATCACATGACTTGCCTTCAGGCTTTGCCGAGAGATCCACTGGGATGGTCGGCCGACTGGAAACACCCCGGGGTTTATATAGTAACATACCCTTCCCGACTGAGTAGATGGTAATAACCGCTGGAGTGTTTGTTTACCCCAACTCTCACATAGACGATAAACAATGACAAGTCGATTGATTGAATCTGGTACGATATTATAATAATTTGTTTGTAGTCGATATCTGTTGTATTCGATTTCCGTTCGCATCTTTGAACATGCTTCAAATGAGGAGCTGAGCAGATTGTGTGATGCAGAAAAGGGGGTAAAGAAGGGGAGCGGGGTGGGGAGGGGGGGGGGGGGGGGGTTGTAGTAATGAAGCATGATTTAAGAGTGCATAATTTGTTAACTCATATCAGACGGGTTTCGATGCCATTCATGTCAATCAGACCTGATATCTTTCGGTTTATTTGTTATCCACCGACTCTAAACGGTGTGTCTTTTTTACGAAACCCGCCGAAACCCGACGAAACCCGACGAATCCGGACAGTTATGGGAAGTAGGTGGCAGTGGGGAGTGAACCTGGAACTCAGAGAAGTGTACACCATTGGGGAGTGAACCTGGGACTGGGTTTCGGCGGGTTTCGTAAAAAAGACACACCCGACTCTAAACGGTGATCGGTCGGATTGAAGCGGGTTTTTAAAAATGAGATATTACCTAATAGAGTTGGAATGTTCAGAAATACGAAATTTTAGGTTGGTGTGCTCTTTATGAAACTAAATTAATTTATTCTACTCGATACAAACAAATTCTAATCCTAGTTTTATAGTTTGACTGTAAACTCA
>NC_088366.1:8071957-8181957 GCF_034508935.2 Berghia stephanieae | reverse complement strand
ATTATGACTCTAATGTCGTAATAGGATTCAATAGTCTGATGTCACGTCCGCCCAGCAACCAGCAGCTTGGCTCTCTCTCTCTCTCTCTCTCTCTCTCTCTCTCTCTCTCTCTCTCTCTCTCTCTCTCTCTCTCTCTCTCTCTCTCTGACTCTCCTCCCTAAAAAAATATCCAAGACCCTATAAAGTTGGGGTTTTGTTTCTGTTTTGTTTGTCTGTTCGTTTTTGTTTAGTTTTTTTCTCCGCTCATAATGTTACGTACAAGGAATGCACGAGGCAATAAATTTTGACTCAATAGCTTACTTAGTGGATTAATTTCAATAACTATCATAACAAAGTACTAAACTAATTAAATTGTGAAATTTTTATTTTTAAGTAAAGAAGATTTCTCATCTTTAAATTATATCAGATTGAATTTGAACAATCTCACCAAGTATAAAGTGGTCATTGTTCCAACAAACCTCGCTTGAACCTGGCCTTATAAGAGAAACACAATAGTCAGCTTAAAATTAATGTCTATTTACCATAATTACTGGTGAAAAGATTAAACTACAGGTTTTATTCAGGAAAGAATCTCTCATATCCAGTCTTCTCTGTGTTCTAAAGTAAAATAATAAACTTATAAGTGAGTAAAAGTAAATTGATTTAAAAATTATGTTAAAAGTCGATCAAACTTCTCGAGTCTGGCGTCACCAGGAATGGTTTCAATGTATTGAAATTGAAAATTTGTGAATGTTCACAAAGGGAGTACAAAAAAATAAAATAAAATAAAAAATAAAGAATGAAAATATGCATAGAGAGGAGCTCGAGCTCCTAACTCGGTTACAGTTACGCCGTGCTAAAACAGCCGGCCACCTCGACTTCTCGCTCTCGGTGTAGGGAATACACAGCTGTGTATTCGGTACACTGGTGTACGGAATACACAATTCCTAGTTTATTTCCTCCATGTTTTTAAAAATTTCCCATATAGGGAGTACACACATGCATATTCAGTACAGTAGTGCAGGGAATGCACAGTTCCTTTCCCGGAAATCAAAAAGTATTCCTTCCAAACACAAATGATGGGACCAGATTCTGGTTGTTGGTTACATAAATACCAACTTCCTTAAGTAACCGACTACTTACTCGGAACAAAAAGAGAAAATGAGGCAAAACATTCTCAAAATCAAATTTTCCTCTGATATTTTTCAGAGCTAGCATTTTGAAAATTGGTACTTCATGAATCAGCGCACACTTATTTTCTTGAACATACTGAATGAAGGAATAATTCGTACTACCAAACGTAACTTTTACCATAAATTCAACTCCAGTGGTCGACAACAAATACCGGGTCTGTAATATTCAAGCACAACACCGGGTCTATTTAATTTACTCATCAAACACCGGGGCTGTGGATTCATAAAATACCGGGTCCAAACGCGGTTCGGCAGCAGCTTTTAATAATAATCATAAATTGAGCTTTATATGGCGCAATATCCACTAAATGTGCTCAAAGCGCTTTACAAGGGGTCCCTGGTCAACAGCAACATTTAACATGTAGGACGGGACATGACGCCTGTTAGGCGATATTACCGTTTTCCGGACAAAGGCAAGGTTGTTAACGGCCAGGTACTCATCTTACACCTGAGTACGATGAGAGAATGTGAGTAAAGAGCCTTTTCCAAGGACTCAACTATGCGCCGAGCGCGAGGCTCGAACCCAGGACCTTCCGATCCGAAAGCGAGTGTCATACCACTAGACCACATAGCCGCACAAATGATGCACTAACACTACTATGTTATGACGATATATCCAGGATTATTGTTCCCTTCAAATATAAAAATATTAGATATTGGTCTGTTTACTAAAATAATTCTGGCCGGGTCTAAAGTTGCCGATTCCTACGACCCGCCATATAGAGCAGTAAAGTTAGGTGCCCCAAACGTAAACAATAACAAGTTGCTAGTGATTTCCGTTAGGGACCGGAATAATTTACGCACAATATAGGTCTCCCAATTTTGTAGTTTGAGTTGTAGGCAATACACTTTCAGTATTGAAAATATGTTTACATAAAATCTAACAGTTGCAGAAATAATAATATAAGGCTAAATTATTATGAAAATCAGGCTCCGAATAATTCTCGTTTTGTTCACACCAGCGCAATAATTTGCTCTGGTCTAAAAATAGATAGACTGTAACTTTTGATAAATTTTAGAAAATTTTACCTTTTGTTCCATAAAATATCCATATCTAGACATTATTTGATGCATGATCGAGTATTTATGAATATGTGTTTCTTTTGCCCCCTAACAGCCAAATTTTAAAGGTTATTTTTTTCTATTATTTACATTGGAACGTGAGCTGTCAAGACAGGAACATGTGGTTTGCCACGTGCTTCTCGACCTTTGTTTACGTTTGGGGCACCTAACTTTACTGCTCTATAGAAAACAGTCTGTGCGACCCACTGCTTGTATCCGAATGATCCGGGATTTTTCACAGCCCCTAATCTGATTTCCAGTTAGGCGGATTTTTCGCCAAATTGGCGCATTTTAAAATATATATTTTTTCTTCTTTTTAATCGCGTGGTGGCGGTGGAAAAATGCCTGGCGGATGGCGGATTTTGGATGATTTTAGATAAGTAAAAGTATAGCAATCAAGTCTAGTTATATCTTCTTTTTCCCTTCTAAAGTGAATTTTAGGAGCACCTATTGTGAGTACTGTTGGCCTAAATCTATGTTACACAACCTAATTCAGATTATCTGAAGGGGAAAATAATATCCACTCAAACAAAATCGAAACTCCGAATCTTCATGCCTTTAAAAAGGGAACATGTATTTAGGTGCGTAACGTTTAGTAACATAATTTTTATCCTGAGACAATACACTATTGTTGATTATATACTTTTAAATCAAATGGCGGATTTTTTGGCGGATTTTTGGGCAAATGTCGCATGTGAATTAGGATAAAGTTGGCGAGATTTTTGAAAAGGCACCTGGCAACACTGGATTTCCCCATAGTGGAGCAGGCACTTATGTTGGTAACAACAAGATATGAAGTGAGTAGAAAAGTGCCAGAAGACAATAGAGATAAAAATGTAACACAAGTTAAAGTGAGTAGAAAAGTGCCAGAAGACAATAGAGAATAAAAAAAAATTTTTTTATTCTCTATTGTCTTCTGGCACTTTTCTACTCACTTCATATCTTGTTGTTACCAACATAAGTGCCTGCTCCACTCACTTTTCTGAATTAAAAATTCACCCCATACACCGGAGCATACTCAATGTCTCAATCGTTTCTATGTTATATGTTTGTGATGAGAATATTGGCTATTAAGCTTAACTGCTGGTCAAAATTACTTCGCGATGGTGGCGAACGAATCGGCGATCTCAAGAAGTGGGTGAGAGAGGGATCTAGAAATGTCTTTGGGTTTGAAACGAATATTTTTGTGTTCGTGGATAGCTCACACGGTAGAGCCACGCTCTCACCTGCCAGGCGGAGTTGTCGTACCAATAAGGTCGCAGGTTCAAACCCCACCACCGCCGCGAAAAAATTTTTTATTCTCTATTGTCTTCTGGCACTTTTCTACTCACTTCATATCTTGTTGTTACCAACATAAGTGCCTGCTCCACTCACTTTTCTGAATTAAAAATTCACCCCATACACCGGAGCATACTCAATGTCTCAATCGTTTCTATGTTATATGTTTGTGATGAGAATATTGGCTATTAAGCTTAACTGCTGGTCAAAATTACTTCGCGATGGTGGCGAACGAATCGGCGATCTCAAGAAGTGGGTGAGAGAGGGATCTAGAAATGTCTTTGGGTTTGAAACGAATATTTTTGTGTTCGTGGATAGCTCACACGGTAGAGCCACGCTCTCACCTGCCAGGCGGAGTTGTCGTACCAATAAGGTCGCAGGTTCAAACCCCACCACCGCCGCGAAAAATTTTTTTATTCTCTATTGTCTTCTGGCACTTTTCTACTCACTTCATATCTTGTTGTTACCAACATAAGTGCCTGCTCCACTCACTTTTCTGAATTAAAAATTCACCCCATACACCGGAGCATACTCAATGTCTCAATCGTTTCTATGTTATATGTTTGTGATGAGAATATTGGCTATTAAGCTTAACTGCTGGTCAAAATTACTTCGCGATGGTGGCGAACGAATCGGCGATCTCAAGAAGTGGGTGAGAGAGGGATCTAGAAATGTCTTTGGGTTTGAAACGAATATTTTTGTGTTCGTGGATAGCTCACACGGTAGAGCCACGCTCTCACCTGCCAGGCGGAGTTGTCGTACCAATAAGGTCGCAGGTTCAAACCCCACCACCGCCGCGAAAATTTTTTTATTCTCTATTGTCTTCTGGCACTTTTCTACTCACTTCATATCTTGTTGTTACCAACATAAGTGCCTGCTCCACTCACTTTTCTGAATTAAAAATTCACCCCATACACCGGAGCATACTCAATGTCTCAATCGTTTCTATGTTATATGTTTGTGATGAGAATATTGGCTATTAAGCTTAACTGCTGGTCAAAATTACTTCGCGATGGTGGCGAACGAATCGGCGATCTCAAGAAGTGGGTGAGAGAGGGATCTAGAAATGTCTTTGGGTTTGAAACGAATATTTTTGTGTTCCACTTAGTTCTCGATGCTTTTCTCGTCTCGAGAATCTTGGTCATCGATGCTTCTCGTATTGAGTCCCGAGTCTCGAGACTATACTGCGCGAGCGACGCACGCGTTACTAACAATGTGTACTATCTGCATTGTTCACCCCTCTCTCGTCGGCGATGATTCCAGCGAAGCTCGAGACTTTTTTGCGTCTCGATGCTTTTTTGAGTCTCGAGACTCAAAAAAGTCTCGAGAATCGCTCTAGTCATCGGTGCTTTCATTCAATACCTAGTCATTGGTATTGGGTATTGACGTTATATCATATTTTAAACAGCTAACAAAACACAAACGTCGTAAATAGATCAAAATGGTTATAGGTATCAATGTTTTATTATTATACAAAGTGAATTTATTTAATGTATTTTAAGTTTTAATACAAAAAAGCCATCCAAAGCTCAGTTGAAGTGCTACTTCTCGGGAATTCCCGACTTTTCCTTGGTCATCGAGTTCGGGAAGTTTTGAGTGTTGGTGGCCGATGACTTGAGGTATCATCGAGACTTCCGCTCGACACTATTTCCCCATGGATATGGTGGTGAAAGTGAAAGAAGGAACTGATTTGCTTCGTTGTTTCCTAAAAAAAAAATTAAATCCTGAGAGACAATATTTTTGCAATACACATGTCCACTCATTGAAAGCTTTAAATTTGTAATGTAGGTATTTGATGTTGCTTGTTGCGGCGGTTATTTATCTTTGGATAACGTGCATGTCATTTCATTAACTCCGACTCTGACTGATACTGATAACTGGATGTCCATCGCCCACAGTCACAGTTACAGTAGTCACAGTCCCAAGTTTATTTCCCAATGGTGTCAATGGTCAACCTCGGGTAGTCTCGGGAGCACTCTCCATTATTGGTGTCAACCACCCGTAGTCCTGGGTTCACCCCAAATTGTGTCAACCATAGTTCCATGTTCATTCCTCACTGATCACTGATATCATTATCATCAATCTCCCCTAATCCCGGGTTCAATCCCCACTGGTGTCCACCTCCCACAGTCCCACGCTCCCATACTCCCGGATTCACTGCCTGCTGGTATCCACCTCCCATAGTCCCAGGTTTATTCACCACTTGTATCCACCTCTCCTAGTAGACCCGGGTTCAATCCCCAATGGTGTCCCTCTCCCCTAGTCCTGGATTCAATCCCCACTAGTGCCCACCTCGCATAGTCTCTGGTTCACTCTCCAGGGGCCTAGTACTGGTTGACTACATGAATATTGATTTTTGAGGCTAGAATCGAAGTATTTTTGTGTTATTAGTTGTTATTTGTTGTTATCTCGACAAAGATTATCGAGGCTGAGGTTTATTTTGTATGCAAAGTGAGGAAAAATAACTCTAAATTTGATCACAGATGATATATATATATGACTGTGACTGACCATTTCGTTCCCCGCACCAGCAAACGTTTCATCGTCTGTAACTGTTTGTCACCCAATACTACATTCATCGATTGACCAATGTGACAACTTGTGTATCGCAATGATGATGAATGAATCATCAGAGGTTCCTCCAGTTGTTTTTGCCAGTGAACCTTCGTCTCATCTCAGATGCTTGCTGTGTAATTCTGTGTACACAGATCCAGTCATCAATGTTACTTGTGGACACACTTTTTGTCGGAAGTGTGCGATAAATTCCACCGACAAAGTTTGCCCTTCTGACGGTTCTGCTATAGATACCAATCTGCTTGTTATAAATAGGTGAGTATTTATTATTAATCACAAGATAACCAGGGACTCAAAATTGAGCTTTTATATAGTGCAATATCCACTAAACGTGCTCAAGGTGCTTTACAAGGGGTCCTTGGCCAACAGCAATATTTAACATGTAGGACGGGACATGATGCCTTTAGGTGATATTACAATTTTATTATATTTTTTTTGGACAGAGACAACGCTGTTAATGGCCAGGTACTCACTTTACACCTGAGTATGATGAGAGAATCTGAGTAAAGAGGCTTCTCCAAGGACTCAACTTTGTGCCTTCCAATCCGAAAGCGGGTGTCATACCACTAGACCACATGGTCGCACAACACAGGCACTCTTAATAAGTACGCCTGTGACAATGACCGTAATTTGAGTTTGATATTTTTGTTTTGTCACTAGCACTACCCACGTTTAGCATGATATTGTAACAATTTAACACAGTCGAAGTGTGGCTTAGCATGGGCTAGGGGTAAAAAAAAACAATACCGATGATTATTTTTCACCCGTTAATACATTGATGTTGATTGATGATGTTGAAGACCACCATTGCTTTCACGACCATCTCCATGATAATAATAAAAGAGCACCCAGTTTCGAAAAATCATACATTCTCTCTCTTGCTCATGCATTATGTAGAGATGGTCGCTAAGGCAGGCATTTTAATAATAATCTAATCTTTATTGTTGTCCAAAAAAAAATGGGTAATTTGTCATTTGGTTTACAATGTTTGAAATTACAATACAATACATAGATGGATAGAAAAAGATACATTAATAAAATAATAATATAAACATCAAAATGATAAATGATATAAACATCAAAATGAAGGTGACGTTTCATAATAGTAATAGTTTCAAAAACCCATACATACTCTCTCTTACTCACACACACACACACACACACACACCTCCACACAGACCCTACACACACACAGGTAGGAGCATAGCATAAAAGCTTGGAAAGTTGTAGAGGTATAACATTGATATGATAGTAATGGTCTTCTATACTGTGTTCCAAATTTTTGTGTTTTTTTGGTTTACTTTCGTTTAGTATTGATTTTACCAGGTTTTGATTTTTTAAAATTGGAAATTCTAGGTTAATGGAGGAGTTAAATTGACAATTGCCTAAAAATTTACCTTTAAGCATTGAAATTTGCTACGGCAGGTATGACTGTATGTATTTGTTTGTTTTTTAACATTCTTTCCAGACTAGTGGTTGGACAGATAGAAGACTTGCTAATCTGCTGCTGCCATGGACTGTTCTGGAAAGACGGGTCATGGGAAAAGTTGCCCGGTTCCTGTACCACCCTTGTGCCATACGGTTCTAGAGAAGAGCATGAGAGCTCCTGTCCGTTCGAACCCCATCAGTGCCCCAATTCTGAGCACTGTGGAACTCTGAAGCGTAAGGACTTGGAGCGGCACAAATCGGAATGTGTTCGGACACCGTGTCAATATAAAAAATCTGGTAAGACTGAGTTCTGTTAAGTTTCTGTTGTTTCTCTCTCTCTCTCTCTCTCTCTCTCTCTCTCTCTCTCTCTCTCTCTCTCTCTCTGTCTCTCTCTCTCTCTCTCTCTCTCTCTCTCTCTCTCTCTCTCTCTCTCTCTCTCTCTCTCTTCTCTCTCTTCTCTCTCTCTCTCTGTCTCTCTCTCTCTCTCTCTCTCTCTCTCTCTCTCTCTCTCTCTCTCTCTCTCTCTCTCTCTCTCTCTCTCTCTCTCTCTCTCTCTTTTGACTTTATTGATTATGAAAGTGAATATTTTAATCTCAGCATCTTAAGTATTTTTAAGAAATTAAGTAGCAGGCACCGGTGTAAGATAAGGATCTGAACAAGTGTAGTGTGTATGAAAAGTGCCAGAAAAAGCAAGAAAGAAAAATAGAAGAAAAAAAAAAAAAAAAACATACCAAAAAAAAAAAAAATCTAGCTCGACTGGAGATCAAACCTCGGACCTTCTGATTACCAGTCAGATGTGCTAATGGTAGCACCTTTCATACACACTTATTCAAATCTTTAAGTATTTTTATAAGGATAGATTTTGTGCTAATGGTAGCACCTTTCATACACACTTATTCAGATCTTTAAGTATTTTTATAAGGATAGATTTTGTGCTAATGGTAGCACCTTTCATACACACTTATTCAGATCTTTAAGTATTTTTATAAGGATAGATTTTGTGCTAATGGTAGCACCTTTCATACACACTTATTCAGATCTTTAAGTATTTTTATAAGGATAGATTTTGTACTAATGGTAGCACCTTTCATACACACTTATTCAGATCTTTAAGTATTTTTATAAGGATAGATTTTGTGCTAATGGTAGCACCTTTCATACACACTTATTCAGATCTTTAAGTATTTTTATAAGGATAGATTTTGTGCTAATGGTAGCACCTTTCATACACACTTATTCAGATCTTTAAGTATTTTTATAAGGATAGATTTTGTGCTAATGGTAGCACCTTTCATACACACTTATTCAGATCTTTAAGTATTTTTATAAGGATAGATTTTGTGCTAATGGTAGCACCTTTCATACACACTTATTCAGATCTTTAAGTATTTTTATAAGGATAGATTTTGTGCTAATGGTAGCACCTTTCATACACACTTATTCAGATCTTTAAGTATTTTTATAAGGATAGATTTTGTGCTAATGGTAGCACCTTTCATACACACTTATTCAGATCTTTAAGTATTTTTATAAGGATAGATTTTGTGTTAATGGTAGCACCTTTCATACACACTTATTCAGATCTTTAAGTATTTTTATAAGGATAGATTTTGTGCTAATGGTAGCACCTTTCATACACACTTATTCAGATCTTTAAGTATTTTTATAAGGATAGATTTTGTGCTAATGGTAGCACCTTTCATACACACTTATTCAGATCTTTAAGTATTTTTATAAGGATAGATTTTGTGCTAATGGTAGCACCTTTCATACACACTTATTCAGATCTTTAAGTATTTTTATAAGGATAGATTTTGTGCTAATAGTAGCACCTTTCATACACACTTATTCAGATCTTTAAGTATTTTTATAAGGATAGATTTTGTGCTAATGGTAGCACCTTTCATACACACTTATTCAGATCTTTAAGTATTTTTATAAGGATAGATTTTGTGCTAATGGTAGCACCTTTCATACACACTTATTCAGATCTTTAAGTATTTTTATAAGGATAGATTTTGTGCTAATGGTAGCACCTTTCATACACACTTATTCAGATCTTTAAGTATTTTTATAAGGATAGATTTTGTGCTAATGGTAGCACCTTTCATACACACTTATTCAAATCTTTAAGTATTTTTATAAGGATAGATTTTGTGCTAATGGTAGCACCTTTCATACACACTTATTCAGATCTTTAAGTATTTTTATAAGGATAGATTTTGTGCTATTGGTAGCACCTTTCATACACACTTATTCAGATCTTAAGTATTTTTATAAGGATAGATTTTGTGCTAATGGTAGCACCTTTCATACACACTTATTCAGATCTTTAAGTATTTTTATAAGGATAGATTTTGTGCTAATGGTAGCACCTTTCATACACACTTATTCAGATCTTTAAGTATTTTTATAAGGATAGATTTTGTGCTAATGGTCGCACCTTTCATACACACTTATTCAAATCTTTAAGTATTTTTATAAGGATAGATTTTGTGCTAATGGTAGCACCTTTCATACACACTTATTCAGATCTTTAAGTATTTTTATAAGGATAGATTTTGTGCTATTGGTAGCACCTTTCATACACACTTATTCAGATCTTTAAGTATTTTTATAAGGATAGATTTTGTGCTAATGGTAGCACCTTTCATACACACTTATTCAAATCTTTAAGTATTTTTATAAGGATAGATTTTGTGCTAATGGTAGCACCTTTCATACACACTTATTCAGATCTTTAAGTATTTTTATAAGGATAGATTTTGTGCTAATGGTAGCACCTTTCATACACACTTATTCAGATCTTTAAGTATTTTTATAAGGATAGATTTTTGTCAATAACTTTTTCACAACTGACTCTTAAGAACAGAAAGGCAGGCCACTTCTAAAATCTAAATATACTTATTTGGATAATATTGCTCATGACATTAACATTTTTTAATGAAGATTTTACAGGATTTTCAGTTTGTTGTCTGTGGCACGCCTGTAAAACATGCTTTTTTTTTTTGTTACAGGCTGTAACTACAGAGGTACCCCAGGACAGGTGAGCTTTCATTCAAAGACATGTCTATACAGGGATGGGGCCATACACACCAATGGGACTTTGGTCAGTACGATCCAATCACAAGAAAATACCATCAGAACCGTACAGTTGGAGAACGATGCCCTGAGGCAATGTGTCACGGAGTTAGAGGGAGACAGGGACCGGATGGCTGTGCGGTTGGAAAAACAAGACAGGTACATTAATTAATAAATAATAATAATGATAATAATGATGATAATATTAGTAATAATAATGGTGATGATGGTAATATTAATGATAATAATAATAATAATAATAATAATAATAATAATAATAAGATTAATCACAATAATTAGAATAATTATTTAAGTAATTAAACCGATTGTCATGATAATGATAATAATAATAATAAAAATAATAATAATAATATAATAATAATAATAATAATAATAATAATAATAATAATAATAATAATAATAATAATAAAAAATTAATAATAATAATAATAATAATAATAATAATAATAATAATAATAATAATAATAATAATAAAATAATAATAATAATAAAAATAATAATAATAATAATAATAATAATAATAATAATAATAATAAAGTAATAAGATTAATCCCAATGATTAGAGAGTGCTTATTACAGTCATTATAGACTGATTGTCATTATTCTTTATATAGACTAATATAAGAATCTGATATTGTTTCCATCTTTAAAAATAATGATTTGTATGTCATGTATCTCTTCCTTATCTTAAAAGTTGATATGAGTTTTAAAAGTGGAAGTATCTGTATGAATTGAGAATTTTGTTCCATTTATAGCTGTCTGGTATTAATGTATTGATGTGTTTACTTGCCTTTTATTTAAATTAAGCTTAGATTTAAAACATATTTATATTTGAGCTTTTATATAGTGCAACAGACATTAAATGTGCTCAAAGGGTTTTACAAAAGGTCCACAACCAATAGCAGCATATAAAATATAGGACGAGTCATGATCACTTTGAGATGCTTTTGCAATTTTTTTCGGCTAGATACAAATTTTTCACCTGAATGTGATGAGAGAATGTGAGTAAAGAACCTTTTTCCAAGGGCTAAACTTTTTGACTGATGAACCAGGGATTTGATGTGGGGGCTATGTGGTCTAGTGGTATGACACTCGCTTTCAGATCGGAAGGTCCTGAGTTCGAGTCTCGCTCAGCGCATAGTTGAGTCCTTGGAAAAGGCTCTTTACTTACATTCTCTCACCGTAGTCAGGTGTAAACTGAGTACCTGGCCATTAACAGCATTGTTTCTGTTGGAAAAGATTATAATATCGCCTAACCGGCGTCATGTCTCATTCTACATTTTAAATGTTGCTGTTGGTTAGGGACCCCTTGTAAAGCGCTTTGAGCACATAACGTGGATATTGCGCTATATAAAAAAAGCTCAAGCTCAAAGATGAGTTTCATACCAGATATCAAAAAGCTTCACAAGTTACCAGAAAGGATGATTTGATTTGGAAATCTAGCTTGAGTGTGTAAATAATTAATAATAAATAAATTCAGGGGGGAAATTCCAAGGTAACGCTTGAATAATCCAGGCATCAGCCGCAGTGCAGCACTGCAAAGAGAGCTAAGGTGAAGTGACTTGCTCACACAGAAGTTGGAAATCAGAACCCTCTTGTTATGATGCATAGATCACTTCGTTGTGCAACATTGCCCCGTGAATTGTCACATGATGATGTGATGTTGGTTGCTCACGCTCAAACAAGAATAAATGCATGGGAGATATTAAATATTATTAAGGCCTTCTGCCACGACATCATTAGATACCATTGCCAAGTCATTCCACGAAGGAATATAGATAATTCATCAAACAAGATGTCTGATGTCAACAGGAATCACCCATGTTGTCCAAGTGAGCAAATTGAGGGTTGATAATCTTGCCCAAGGAAAAAAAAAGGCAAAAGTGCCTGAAGCGGGGCTCGAACTCGGGACCTTCCGGTTAACAGTGCAATGCATGGAGGATATTGCAACCATGAAAACGTTGTTTTTTTTTTTTTAATTTCAGTTTGATTCAAGGCCTCACCCAAAGACTAGACTCGTTATCTGCCAAGTTTGATGCTCTGTTTTCAAGGAATGCAGCAAAACGAATGTCCACAGGATCTCAGCTCTCTCTGGCAGACTCTGGTAAGTTGAAGAAATTTGTTGCCAAAATTTAAAAAAAGTAGTCCTTGAGAGTCATTTAGCCAATGGAGCAGGAGTTTACTCCAGTTTCTATAGCGTTAAACTGAAAAAGCAATTGCTTGCTACTTTTTGGACAAATTGCATGGTACTTTCTACTAGATTAACAGAACCAGCTACACAATCACTGCTGGATAGGCAGGGGGGGGGGAGACTAAAAAGGAACGTAACAAGATATGAAGCCTGTTTGGCGATATTCCATTTTTTTTCTGACAGATACAACGCTCTTAACAGCCAGTTACTCATTTTACACCTGAGTACGGTGAGAGAATGTGAGTAAAGAGTCTTTTCCAATGGCTCAACCATGCAACCGAATGAGGCTTGAATCCAGGACCTTCCGATCCAAAAGCGAGTGTCATACCACGAGACCACATAGTCGCACTAATTGTATGTCCTCATTTTATTTGCCACGACTGGAGATTTATTGAGAAACAATTGATTTTAAAGGGTGTTGAGGAATTATTTCTTATCCCTTCCATTGCTAGGAATCACTCCGTCCTTTATCAGCTCTACCCAGAGTTCATTGCCATCGCCCAGTAAAATCGGCAGCAGACCGAGGTCTTTTGAGAATTGGGAAATGCCCTTCCAGTTCAAATGCATGGGAACCTACAGGTTGGTTTATCCGTATTTATTGTACTGCCTTTTCTTCTTCTTCTTCTTCTTCTTCTTCTTCTTCTTCTTCTTCTTCTTCTTCTTCTTCTTCTTCTTCTTCTTCTTCTTCTTCTTCTTCTTCTTCTTCTTCTTCTTCTTCTTCTTCTTCTTCTCCTTCTTCTTCTTCTTCTTCTTCCTTTTAAGATTATGAAAATTCCACAGACCACAGTATTTTTATTTTATTGGAGATGTGAGACTTTTCCACTTTCTCAATGTCGATGGTATGAACGTGTACAAGTGTGCATCCAGTCTTGAGTGGGAAACCATAAACTTGGAGTCATTATAGGTAGATTAAAGGATTAAAGCGAGTTTATGGGGTTATAAACAAAAGTTTTGATTTAAGATTTACGAGCTTGATGAGTGTAAATTAAAAATTAAATTGATTGTTTATAATAATAATAATAATAATAATAATAATAATAATAATAATAATAATTTTTGGATGAATATATATATATTATTATTATTATTATTATTATTATTATTATTTATTATTATTATTATTATTATTATTAGAGTATTTCCATGACAACAGTGAGCCCATAACAATTTTGGGTTATCAGACTTGTAAAGAAGTGCATGTCTGGTTTGGAGCATGATCAATCACTAAGAAGGGTAAATGTTTTTTATTGTGTGTCTTTTGTTTTTTTTATATCTCTAATCTGCATTCATACGCCAGAGGTCACAGAGATGTGGTGTGGAGCATGACCACCAAGAAGGGTCGTCTGTACAGCGGTGGAGCTGATGGAATTGTCAAAGTCTGGAGTTTGGAGCAGTTGGCCGAAGGATGCATTGACAACATACAGGCTCATAACGGTGTGGTAAGTGGCGATTCTGTTGATAGATAAAATAGATGTTTGGTAAGTAGCGATTCTGTTGATAGATAAAATAGATGTTTGGTAAGTAGCGATTCTGTTGATAGATAAAATAGATGTTTGGTAAGTAGCGATTCCGTTGATAGATAAAATAGATGTTTAATTTATAGAGGAAATCAACGGAGTGGTTTGATATGTTTGACCCCTTTCCTAACCGGCTATGTGGTCTAATGGTATGACACTCGCTTTCGGATCGGAATGTCCTGGGTTCGAGCCTCGCGCTCGGCGCATAGTTGAGTCCTTGGAAAAGGCTCTTTAGTCACATTCTCTCATCGTACTCAGGTGTAAAATGAGTACCTGGCCGTTAACAGCGGTGTCGTCCGAAAAATTGTAATATCGCCTTACAGGCGGCATGTCCCGACCTACATGTTAAATGTTGCTGTTGACCAGGGACCCCTTGTAAAGCGCTTTGAGCACCATTTAGTGGATATTGCGCTATATAAAGCTCAATTATTATTATTAACCAGCCATTTTCAGAATTTTCCCCAAAACTTTACACCCACCCAACACAAAAACAGACATATCTTACTCAAACTGAAAAGCAACAAGCACTATCGAAACCTAATATTGTTCGACAATATGGGCTCTATTACAGAATGTCAAGTTTTTATAGCTATAACGAAAAGAAATGAAAGCTGGATGAGAAAAGTGACGGTTGCATCGTAACAAATGTGACGATTTTCCAATTGGTTGTAAGGAGAGGGTTAAAGTGTCTTACCCATAGATGCAATGCTTGGGCTGGTTGCTATCAACAACTGACACGTAGGCTGGAAGTTTCCACATTATCTATTTTTATAAAGAGTTAAAAGATATTTAAAAAATGGGAAATTGTGTGAAAATATCTGTAATAAATTTGCTTCACTCTCAACCGACAGCATAAGATTTCAATCTAACTTTACATAATATTTTATTTTTGTTTCCGATCAAGAAAGCCATTTGGGATCAATGAAGCCTAAGTCACATTGCTGGTACAAATGTCTTGGTGAATTAGGCTAAGCCTCTATAGATAGAACGTAGTTGACGTCACTCAGGTCTTCATTATTGTTTTTTGCCATCCATCTTTATGAGTAATTCTCACTAAACTGTATTAACCTGACTATAAACGTTCAAGGTTGCACATAGTTTTGTGTGTTGGTCCGTTATACTTCCAGATGGCAATGTTGTGAGCTTCTTAGCCAAGCGCATACTATCTATGGTCATAACCTGGTTTGTGACCCAGCATATCTGTTTGGTGTTCCATCAGGGTGGATCAGATATATATCATTGACTCTCAGGTTTGAATTATGAAATTCCATTTCAATTTAATGTTGCATTCAAAAGAATGAGTGTAGTTTTCCAAACTATGTCAAATATTGTAATTCCAACTGTTATTCAATCCAATTCACAGTGACATATAATATTACCACACTGAAGCAGTGGTTTGTTTTTGTCTTTGAGGGTTTTACGGCGCTTGCGACACATTTAGGCCATTTCAGCGCCAGTAAAAAGGAAGAAAATGGGATGAGAAAAAAATGATAGATTTACAAATCAAAGCACACCAGGAAAGTAAAATGAAGGAGAACGGTATAAATAGGGAATAGATTTTGGTTCCAAGAGCATACCATTATATTATGCGTAGTTTGAAATCACCTAACATAGTGGGCAGGGAGGTACATACTGTGTCTTCTATTCCCCCATATCTGTTTTTCAACATGCTTTCTGTCTTTGTCTTGGAATGTGATCACTTGGTTTTTTCCTGGCCCTGGTCGGAGTCCTGGCTGGGAGGGAAACAGTCAAATGCATAGTTATTTTTTTGGGAGATGATATTTTTTTCCTTGTAAATCATCTCTCTGTTATGTATTATTATTTTTATTTTGAATGTATAATGTAAGCATTTGAGTGTGTTCCTCTTTGTTGGATTTTGTGCTTGTGTCTGGATGAGACTTGTAGGTGATTTCAAACTAAGTACATTGGTGGTATGCTCTTGGAATCTACATCTGATCCCTATTTGTTCCCAGTTCCCCTATGTCTTACTTTTTCTTGGGTGCTTTATTTGTAGTTCTAGAACTTTTTACTATCCCATTTTCTTCCTTTTTACTGGCGCTGATATTACCTAAATGTGTTGCAAGCGCAGTAAAACCCTTAAAAACAAACAATTAAAAACAAACAAATCACCTAAAAGTCTCATCCAGACACAAGCACGGAATCCCACTAACTACGAGAAACACACTCAAATGCTTACATTATACATTCAAAATAACAAATATAATAATACATAACAGTGAGATGATTTACAAGGAAAAAAAATATCTTCTCCCAAAACTTTAACTCTCCAAGGACTCTGACAATGAAAAGGACAAAACCAAGTATATCTCGTTCCAAGATAATGACAAAAAGCATGTTGGAAAACAGCCATAGGAGTACTTACTTACTTACTTACTTACTTATCCGAACCAGTGACGACCTGAGCTCTAGCCCTTCGGTCTTGTGCCATAGAAGTTAGACGTCTTTTGTAGTTGTTAGCTATAGGGGTATAGAAGACACAGTAAGTGATCTCCCTGCCCACCATGGGAGGTCAGCAACGCAACACAACCCCACCCAGACTTGAGGCAGTGGGTCACATTTTACAATGGCAGAAATTACGATTCGAAGGAAATTCAGACCCGCCAATAAAGGGTTAATAATTTGATAATTCTTGATTGCAGATTCATTGCCTGACCACCTGGGGCAGTAGCCTGGTGACTGGGGGTGACGACCGCTACATCCGACTGTGGAACTTAAACACCTATGAGATGAATGCTGAGATCAAGGTGGGGAAGGGAGAGTTCAATTTTATTTTTTTTTTTGGTTTTTTTTTTCAAAGAGATAATAATTTTTTTTTTAATCATGGGTTTAAGAGTAAAAAAAACTTGAGCTTTTTTTTATATAGTGCAAAACCACTAAACATGCTCAAAGCGCTTTACAACTGGTCCCCGACCAACAGCAACACGTAACATGTTGAACGAGACATGACGCCTGTTAGGCGATATTACAATTATTTTTTCCCGACATAGACAATGCTGTTAACGACCAGGTACTCATCTTACACCTTACAGTGAGAGAATGTGAGTAAAGAGCGTTTTCTAAGAACTCAAAAGTGAGTGTCATACCACTTGACCACATAACGGCACAAAAATAAACAGAATACAAAATAAACACGTCTATGCCCTGCGCATAGTTGAGTCCTTGGAAAAGACTCTTTACTCACATTCTCTCACCGTACTCAAGTGTAAAATGGGTACTGGCCATTTACAGCACGTCCTACATGTTTAGTGTTGCTGTTGGTCTGGGGCCCCTTGTATAGCGCTTTGAGCACTTTAGTGGATAATGTGCGATATAAAAAGCTCAATTTTAATTTTTTTTTAATTAAATCTTTATTTTTGAAATTTTGTTTGTTTTATTATAAAATGAATTGAGTGTTTAAAATGTCCTCCTCATCATCAGACTGCCCATGAAAATGCTGTTTGTGCCATGGTGGTCGTGGACGACTGTCTCTTTTCCTCATCATTTTCATCTATCAAGGTAATTGTGTGATGACAGGAAATTGTAAAAAAACCCAAAAAAAAACGGAATGGCGCTTTGGTTTAAATCAATATAAAAATAAATAAATAAAATTCCCTTTATTCATCCCATGGTGGAAATTTGTGTCTATGCTCTGCGCATTGTTGAGTCCTTGGAAAAGGCTCTTTACTCACATTCTCTCACCGTACCTAAGTGTAAAATGAGTACTGGCCATTTACAGCACGTCCTACAGCTGGCTCACAAACCAAGGGACGACTGGAATAACCCAGGCATCAGCTGCAGTGCAAGGCGACTTGCTCGAGACCACACAGCCAGCGCAGTGCGGCGGGTGTTGAACTGGGTACCTTTCGGGGACGAAGCAAAGACCGTACCGCTGAGTCACGCTGCCTCCGTTTCCCCCCCCCCCCCCACAATATCATAATATATATATTTTTAATAGCCTTGGTCTTTGGTGTTGGACTAGATTAATGATTTTTTGGGGTTTTTTTTTTGGCTAAGAATCTTTCTCTCAGTCAGACAGAGCCTTACTGGTGATGTTGCAAATTGAAATAGAAAATTAAAACATGGTATATCACCTGATAGTTTTTGTCCCCAATAGCTCCGATAGTAGAGCACTCGCTTCATATGCAAAGAGACCGAGATCGATCCCGGGTGCAGTCGAGAGTTTTTTCTGATTCCCCCTGTTCACCCAGCAGTGAATGGGTAGCTGGTTCTGTTAGATCTGGCGGAAAGTACTTGGCGATAGACTAGCGTCATATCCAAAGGATAGCAAGCAATTGCTATTGTCCGTTTCACGCTATAGAAACCAGGATAAACTCCAGCTCCATGGGCCAAATGGCTCTGAAGTTGAGTCCTTGGAAAAGGCTATTTACATTTCTCTCACCGCACTCAGATGTAAAATGAGTACCTAGCCAGTAACAGAATTGACTCTGTTCAAAAACATTTATAAGAGGGCCTTGCATGCATTATATCTCGAACAAGGGAGCTACTAGTCTGAAGTTGAGTGTCATGTCACAAGACCACAAAGCTGCACAATAAACTAAAGAAAATATTTTTAAAATTGAATAATTTTTCACAGGTTTGGGATTTAAAGACGCTGGAGATGAAGGCAAATTTTGTCAGTATGAAGCATTGGGTGAGAGTATTGGCTCTTGGACACAACAAGGTTTGTTTGTTTGTTTGATTGTTTGTTTGCGTTATGATAAGCCAGTCTAAAAGTCTGTATCAACCATTGATAAGTTTACATATTATATATGATTTGTAAACATTTGAGTGTATTCCTCTTTGTGGGGACCTGTGTTTATGTCTGGATGAGACTTTTAGGTGATCTCAAACTAAGTACTTTGATAGAGTGTGCTCTTGGAATCTACATCTGTTTCCTATTTGAACCAACTCCCTTTTCTTTTACCTTAATTTGGGTGCTTTAATTGTAATTCCAGAACTTTTTAATTCCCATTTTCTTCCTTTTTCCTGACGCTGATATGACCTAAATGTGTTGCAAGTGCCGTAAAACCCTTAAAAACAAACAAACCATTGATAAAGATTTATTTCTATTGAATTCTTTACCTTCTCTTAGCAGGATTTTTTTTGTTTTGTTTTTTGATTGTTGAAATTTTATTTTAAGCTGTCTGAAACTAAATATGTGGATAAATTATTTTTTGGAATCTACCTCTGTTCCCTGTTTGAAATAGCTACTTAGTTTTATAACCTTTTTGTGGCAAATTAAATCATGGGGCACTGATGTACGGTAAAAGTTTGAAAATTTGTGCCTAAAATAGACAAAGCAGAATAAAAAATAATAATTGAAAAAAACAAGCCTGTCCCAGTCAAGTCAGTCTATTTAAAAGTAGTTTTTTTTTTTTTGATGAATTTTTTTCTTGTATTTTTCTTTTTTAATTATAACAATGCAGTTTTATAATAGTTAAAATAGATGAGTGCCTATTTATAATAGATATCCTTTATTTCTCCGCAAATATTGAACATTAAAAAATATATATATATATAAATATTAGAAATAGTGTGATACATGCTTGTTCATCATCATATCGTGTCGCGCCAGTGGTGAATCCATTGGATGGCTTCAGGGGTGCAGCCTGTGTTAATCCTGTGAAGGAGAACTGATTGCTACAACACGCGCAATACTGGGGTGAGGCGGTAAAAGGATACATGCTTGTTGTTTCAGGACAAGCTGTACAGTAGTTCCCATAATGCAATTCACGTTTGGGACATCAAGGACAACTACGACAAAGTGGCAACAATTGAACACGGGAACGGTTCTGTGTATGCTTTGGCAGTCACCAGTATGTACATCGTAGCTGGAACCTCCGGTAGTATTTTGCACTTTTGTTTGTTTGTTACTAAATCGTATTTAAATTAAATTAGATTGACCTTTTATATAGCGCAATATCCATTAACCATGCTCAAGGCGCTTTACAAGGGGTCCCTGACCAACATCAACATGTAACGAAACATGACGCCTGTTAGGCGATATTTCAATTTTTTTTTCTGACAGAGACAATGCTGTCAATGGCCAGCTTCTCATTTTACACCTGAGTACGGTGACAGAATGTGAGTAAAGAGCCTTTTCCAAGGACTCAACTATGAGCTGAGCAAGGCTTGAACCCAGGACCTTCTGATCCGAAAGCGAGTGTCATACCACAAGCCCACATAGCCGCCCATTATGCACTTTTGTTTGTTTATTACTAAATCTTATTTATAATGTAAGTCATTTTAAGAATTACCAATTACTTAATTTATTTTTTTTCCATAGACCTATATGTGTGTGCACTGTTTACATTGCTGGGTGGGGTTTCCAACCTCCATTAGTGGGCAGGGAGGTACTCACTGTGTCTTTTATCCCCTTGTATCTGTTTTCCAATTGCTTTCTGTCTTTGTAGTGGTTTTGTCCTGGCCCTGGCCAGATACTCTGACTGAGAGGGAAACAGTTAAATGTATAGTTAGTTTTAGGAGATGATATTTTTTTTCCTTGTGATGTATTATGGTTTGTTTAAATATTATTTATGATTTGTAAACATTTGAATGTATTCCTTTCAGTGGGGACATGTGCTCGTGACTGGATGAGACTTTTAGGTGATCTCAAACTAAGTACTTTGATAGTGTGCTCTTGGAATCTACATCTGTTCCCTATTTGATCCAATTCCCCTTTGTCTTACTTTTTCTTGGATGCTTTAATTGCAATTCTATAACTTATTACTATCCCATTTTCTATCCCTTTTTACTGGCACTGATATGACCTTAATGTGTTTCAAGTGCTGTAAAACCCTTAAAAACAAACATATTGTAAGTCATTTTAAGAATTACTAATGACTTCATTTAAAAAACATTTTTCATAAACCTGTATGTGTTTGCACTGTTTAGACTGATCATTATAGTTTGCCATGAATACAATTGTGTAATAATGACATGTTGACAATTTTTACCCCATCCCTTTTAGTGAGACAAAGAGAGAAAAGAGGTGTTGGATAAATATCTGTATATGACATGTGCACTCTACAAAAGCTCACTTGTTAATTAAAAAAGCCTTTTCATCCATTGGTCCATGCCTATGGAACGCCCTCAGTCCTCGGACAAAGTCCTGTGAAAATTTATCATCTTTCAGGAAATGTCTGAAAACTTGAGTTGTTCCGTAAGGCTTCTTTTTCATGAAATAGATGTTGCTTAGATTTTGTTTCTGTATTCATGCTTATTATGTAGTGTCGTGATTTTAATTTTTGTTGTTATTGTTGTCGTTTTTTAATCGTTTTTATTATGTAAAGCGCTGCAGAGCAGATTACCGTTGATGTTTAGGCGCTATATAAATTCATTATTTATTTATTTATTTATTTATTTATTGATGATTATTATATTTAAGCTTTTTTTTTCCCCTTCAGGTTCCTACGAAGAAAACATAACACTGTACAGGGTGGATACCCATGAAAAAGTCATCAATCTGTGTGGTCACATTGGAACAGTGACCACACTGGTCATTTCTCCTTCTGGACGTTTCATGTTCTCTGCATCCCATGATTGTAATATTCAGGTAGGGATTCTATCCTTCTATCTATTATTTTATGTTTTATTTTCCCTGTCTTCATATCTCCCCATTGTACATATGTCCCTGTTAATTTTATTATTTAAGTGATTTGTTTTCTTCTCGTGTGTGTGTTCCTACATGCCAACCCTTCCACTTTTGGCGGAATCATTCCTATTTCCACTTTTGCTTGTCCAATATTCCGCCATTGTCTCTTAAATTCCGGTTTTCAAAAATGATGATAATAGTAAGAAGAAGAAAAAAAAAATGGGGGGTTAAAAAGGTGATTAATAAAAAAATAAACATTGATGATTGCCAAAAGGGAGATAAGTAGGAAAATCATTTGCACTCCTTTCCCCCTCCCCCATTCCATTACCTAATACATGTGATATGTAGTTTTGCCAAATGTGCCGGAATATTGTCTTTGTATGTTTGGTGGCAAAGATGGTGGTCATTTTGATACAGAATTATCCATTGTGAAAAGATTCCTATTTTTTGTCTCAAATTACTATTTTCTGACATTCTGATTCCACTTTTGGAATGTGAAGGGTTGGTAGGTTTGGTGTGTTTGTGTGTGTCTTTTTTTTTCTTTTTTTTCCCCCCTCCAAAACAAGCAAATCTTTTTCTTGAACAAGTAATGTAGCCGCCTATCGCTCACTTAACTGTTCAGCTTTTTTTTTTTTGGGGGGGGGGGGGGGGGGACTATTTTGATCATTAAATCAGTGAGAGATTCTGAGGTGTTTTTTTTTGTTTTTTTAAAAATAATTTTAAAACAAATCTGTTACTCTTACATTTCTGATGATTATTGAATCTGTCTCTTATAGTTACGTATTTTCTATTGTCATAGTAATTACCTCAGTGTTTGTGTGTGTGTGTGTGTGTGTGAGAGTGAGGAAATGAATGAAATTGTTGATATATGTGAGGCTGGATGAAAAAACCCGGGAAGATGCGGCAAGCTTCGATTTGAGATCAAAGATAAAGTGTTTCCCATAGCAAAAAATTGTATTCAGATAAAAATTCATAACTTTGGTTCTAATAGACATAGACAGAAAATTTAAAGAGGTAAATGATCAGAAAGATGTGGTCGACACCACTGCATATATAACTCAATTTATAAAATGTGCGCATCTTTCCGGGTTTTCTCAGCCAGCCACACATTTGTTTTTTCTATATGCGTCTAGAGCTGTACCTTCACGGGACATGAGCGCTATATATAAATGATTTATTAATAATGTTTTGAGGTTTGTTTGTTTGTTTTTGTTGTTGTTTTTTTTGTTTTTTAAATATAACCTGACAGACAAATGTTAAATTCTGGAATGAACTGAATGTTTTATATTTATTATTTATTTTATTATGAACCATCTTGTTCTCCCAATCAGATTTGGAGCTTGGAGAAACTGCTCCCCATTCACTCTCTGTCTCGACACCAGGGAAGTGTCAACACTCTCACATTGCATGGAGATTTTCTCTTGTCTGGCTCTGAGGATAGGGAGATTAAGGTACGTTCTTCTCACTTTTGCAAATTGATAAATCAACCCATTAGCATAGCTGATAGCTGCCAACTGTCTTTATAAAATCGGGACTATCCCAATTTGGCAACTGGTAGGGGATCCTGACCTCCCATTAGTGGACAGGGAGGTACATACTGTGTCTTCTATCCCCTTATATCTGTTTTCCAACATGCTTTCTGTCTTTGTCTTGGAATGAGTTTACTTGGTTTTGTCCTGGCACTGGCCGGAATCCTAGCTGGGAGGGAAACAGTCAAATGCATAGTTATTGTTTTGGGAGATGATATTTTTTTCCTTGTTAATCATCTCTCTGTTATGTATTATTATATTTGTTATTTTGAATGTATAATGTAAGCATTTGAGTGTATTCCTCTTTGTTGGATTTTGTGCTTGTGTCTGGATGAGACTTGTAGGTGATTTCAAACTAAGTACATTGGTGGTGTGCTCTTGGAATCTACATCTGATCCCTATTTGTTCTCAGTTCCCCTTTGTCTTACTTTTTCTTGGGTGCTTTAATTGTAATTCTAGAACTTTTTACTATCCCATTTTCTTCCTTTTTACTGGCGCTGATATAACCTAAATGTGTTGCAAGCGCCGTAAAACTCTTTAAAAAAAAACCATCAATTTGGCAATCTGGAGAGTATATTTCTAATGCAAAATATTGGACTGTTTTCTATGGTGAGGCTGAGGACCTAAAGCGGACCACAGACTTCATAGCAGATATCGGACTGCAGCCATAGATATCCATCAGAGAAACGAAGAAGAAGAAGAAGAAGAAGAAGATTGGACTGTTTATATATGGAAATGACCTCTGCAGGTCCCAGGACGATGCTTTTTTTTTGACTAGCAAATTAACTCTCTCGAGTTCACCCTCATTGAAAATCGAACAGATATGAACTCAAGAGAGTTAAAACAAGGAACAGGAAAAGCTCTAAATCTAGATTATGTTATATAATAGTCCAAATATATTGCTGTGACAGTATTGTGTGTTAACTCACTCAACCCTAACACCGACTATATCCGTAGTATACCCGGGGTTACTTTTACCCCATGCCTATTTATTACATTTTTCTGAGACAAATTATAGTCGTAGTATCAAAGCTAATGTTTTTAGTTTTTGCATGTTAATGGTAGTTGAATAAAACTATCTATGTACATGCTCATTTTTAATACATTTTTTTTCTCCAATTTTGAAAAGTAGCAAAAATCTCTAGGATTGAGTGAGTTAAAGTGCCCCAATTTAGCTCTTTGAAAAGTTGGCCGCTATGCATCAGTTGTTCTCCTATTTTACCTTTAGGTTAGATATATTGAACTTTTACACCGACCCCTGTCTGAGTGCTGAACTCCAGTAAAAAGACATTATGTACTTACTTTTTTCCGTTTAGCAGGTGATTAAAAAATATACTGAGGGTTTATAATAATAATAATAATACACATTTATACAGCGCTCATTCTCGTGTAAAACACAAGCTCTGGGCACTTTACAATGTAAATTATCAATTTTAAGTGAAAAAATAATAATAATAACAACAATAATAATAATTCATAGCCAAATCAAGGATTCATAGAGTCAATAAAAACAAATACAGTAAAGATGTGTCTTGATTCTTTTTAAAGGCAGGTAAAGACTTACACTCCCTCAGACTGAATTCCGTACATACATGTAAAATTGGCATCGATATATATGAGAGAGATATATGTTTTCTCATTACTTTTTCACAAATTAGATTTGATGGATAAATATTGCTTTCCTTCACCCCTTCCCCCCCCCCCCCCCCCCCAGGTTTTCAGATATTTTCAAATACAGTGACTTCTTCTCGCCAACCCACATTCCTTCATTCTGTTGATCTTCATCACCTGTGATATGTCACGTGACTGCTATTTACCCATGGACCAGATCCACCAGAATCAAACTATGTATGGTCACAAGAACCCACCTTTTATTAAATTGAGCTTTTATACAGTGCAATATCCACTAAACGTGCTCAAAGCGCTTTACAAGGGTTCCAGGGCCAACAGCAACATTTAACATTTAGCACAGGACATGACACCTGTTTGGCGATATTACAATTTTTTCCGACAGACAACACTGTTAACGGCCAGGTACTTCATTTTACACCTGAGTACGGTGAGAGAATGTGAGTAAAGAGCCTTTTCCAAGGACTCAACTATGCGCCGAGTGAGGCTCGAACCCAGGACCTTCTGATCGGAAAGCCAGTGTCATACGACGAGACCACATAGCCTTTCGAATGGTGTCATCGTCTCAGTCAGAGATAGGCACTGGTCAAATGGTGGGTTGTTTTACTTTCTGCTTCTTTTGCTTTGTTGTGTGAGGTGCCGACAGCTTCTCCTTGGATTAGGTGCTATATAATTATCATCGTTATCATCAATATTATTATTATTATTATTTGTATTATCATCATTGTCGTCATAATCACCAATATCTTCATCACCTATATTATTATTATTATTATTATTATTATTATTATTATTATTATTATTATTATTATTATTATTATTATTATTATTATTATTATTATTATTATTATCATTTTTATTATTATTATTATTATTATTATTATTATCCCTTTGTTCCATGAGGTATGATACCATCGACCTAGGATGATGATTTTTGGCAAACAAGCATGTTTCGACACTAAAATGACATTGACATCATCATTTTTTATCCAAACCTTGTCAATTAGGGGGGTCAAGTTGTCCAATATATTGGACGTCATGCATACGGGGTTCGAATGTGAAAAATTTTGCCATTCCCAAAGTTAATAAATTTGGTATAAAATATTAGGATTTTAACACCTTTACTTATTCTGGACCAAGCAGAAAAGACTTCATCATGCTCTTTTACATTTAGAGCAATGATTGAAAACAATACAAGAGTAGGGCGTATAGCTCATACCCTATTTTGTAAACCACAAAATAAGCAAAATATGAAGAAAAAAAAAAAAAAATATCATATGACAGAAGATCATTTATTACTTGAATGAAAGTCAGAATGCATCAAAATCAAAATACAAGTTTTGAAAAAATTACTATTATGAAGCGTGGTGGAAACGATAAAAACAGTCATCCAACCCATCCTTCCCGGTCATACACAGATACGCACAACACTTGCGACACATGAACACAGACTTTCTCTTGCATCCTTCCATCTTGCACCTCTGTCCATCCTTCACATCCATTCTTTTCAAAAAATGATCGACCCTGTCTACCTTGCATTCACATTCACACTTTTGGCAGACTTGGACTGGCGCCTGTCAGGGACAGGAGGGGTTGGCTCTAGAGTCCGCTCGGTAGGGCACGAAGACTTGATCAGTCCCCTCGCAACATCTAACTTGAACATTGCTAGTTGCATCTTGCACTCGGCATTGCTAGCCTTGCACAGCAACCAAGAGTTGACGACACAAAGGTCAATGAGATGGAACAAAATCCTCTTGTACCATTTCTTTCCCTTCATCGTGTTCCTGTACAAGGCAAGCAACATATCGCATTTGTCCACCCCACCCATATTTTGATTGTATTCCTTTATAAGGGCAGGACAGGTCACTGTGATATGGCGCTTGTTTGTCCTGTCATACCTTGTGACAAGTGTGGTGGGTTCGACTCCATGGACGTTTGAGCCAACAAGGACAAGTTTGTTATCAAACCACTCACAAATGACCAGGCTCTGATCATCATCTGACCTGTAGTCGTAGCTCCCCTTACCTCTTTTCTTTATGTCCTTTTGACACAATAGGGGACATTTCTTTGTCCTGTTTGCCCTCAGTGTGCATGTAGCATGCAACCCTCTTCTCTTTAGTTCAAGGAGGAGGTCAGGTGAAGCAAAGTAGTTGTCAAAGTAGACATAGCTCCCCTGCAGCTGTTCCCCAGTAAGAGCTAGAACAATCTCCCCTGATTTCCCCACATTGAGTCCCTCCCCCACCGTCCCAGGTTGACTAAAACTAGCAGCTAAAGGGTCCCCAGCAAACATGAACTTGTGGACATAGCCTGATGTCCCTGCCAAAACCCAGACCTTATATCCCCATTTTTTGGGTTTCTTCATCATATAAACCTTGAGGCTATGTCTACCCTTGAAAGGGACCATCTGCTCATCAACTGAAACATGTAGCTCTTGTTCGGCACATGCCTCGAGCTGAATATTCAACTTTTCTAATAGAGGTCGTACCCGGTGCAGCCTATCATAGCCCACCTCCCCCCTTGGCCTCATTAGTTCATTGTCATTCAAGTGGATGACAGACAAAATTTCATCAAACCTATTACAGGTCATGGCATCGGAGACAGTGTGCTGCTTCTTTGCTTCAGACCAATACCGTCTCCGAAATGGCAAATTCACAATCGTCATGTACAGGCATATACCAATGAAGGTCCTCAGTTCTTCCTTCTTTACCGATTGGACGTGGTGTCTTTGTTGCGCCAGCCGGTGTCTGTTGGTTTCAAGGAGCATGAGGTCCAATAACTCATTATCAAGATGAGCGATAAACATGTCAAGTGGCGTCCGGCAGTTCAAGGCTGGCCCCTTGGCTCGCAACTCATTTTCCACTCTAGTATGAAGCGGTAGGTCTCTTTTCACCCAGTGCCATGTTCTTGGAGTTCTGCAAGGAAATAGATGTACCATTTACGTTATAAAAAGTAGAAATAAATACTAAATCTAAGTAAAGTACAAACAAACAGACGAAAAAACCGTAAGAATTGCGTACATCTTCAAAGGCCCACACAGCGCAGTGGGTGACAGGAGCCGAAACGTTGACACATGTCCAAAATTCCGGTCTCATGTGAGCAGGACAGAGAACCGAACCCTCGACCTTTTGCATGCGAGGTGATATGCCGCCCTAAAACATCCGACCACAAAAATTATTCAAGATATTGATTTGCTATTTTACACATTGGTGGAGGAATTCTACAATCACAATAAGTTACGGGTCAATACTGCTAGAAAGATCAGCCTCCTCCGAATCAGCTGTGTCGCCGTCGCACTCGTCATCGGAACCACTAGCATCTCCATTTGCATACTCTTCATCTCCTTCCTCATCAAGACGCTCGTCATCACTACAGTCTGGAATGTTGTCTTGGATGTCATCAAGCACCAGTAGCCTTGCTTCAGCTGCATTCATTGATCTTTTCAGCCTATATGACAGATAAAAAACAACACGATTGGTCACATTGCCACCCATTTTATCACTTAGCATGCTCACTGAATCTTGACCAGCACAAGCAGCGAGTCGTGCTAACAACTCGGCCACAAATGCTGCTTTACTACCGACTATATCTAAATAAAGTTACAGTAAAGAATCAACTGAATTAATTGCAATGTTGTCACTGATCTAGTTATTTGCATGCATACTGTCCAAAATATTGGACGGTTCTATTTATAGTAACGCGCCCCCCGCACACGGTGTCCAATATTTTGGACGCTCGATAAAAGTCACTTCCTCCTCCAATGCATACTGTCCAATATTTTGGACAAGCCTTAAAATCACCAATTATAAAATAATGATCAACGTTTTGAACCTATAAACCCTTCAGAAGTGAGCAGGACCCATAAACCCATATCAACAATAACTTTTATTGGGACTAAAAGCTACAAAGCAGTCAAAAATAAGCGAAAAGTTGGCTTACCTCTTAGGTGCTGGTGTTGCCATTTTGCAGCATGGCATTGAGTGGAAAGTAGGCAGAGTTGCGGTTCTTGGTGTTTAAAAAACTAGCATTTGGGGCTTCCAATTGCCGCGAAACAAAACTTCTAATACTTGTGAGGTCGGTCTGAAGATGAGGGACACTTTTTAATGTGTCCAAAATATTGGACACTATGCAACAAAGGGTTATTATTATTATTATTATTATTATTATATTCATCATCATCATATTTATTATTATTTATTATTATTGTTATATTATTATTATTATTATTATTATTATTATTATTATTATTATTATTATTTATTATTATTATTATTATTATTTATTATTATTATTATTATTATTATTATTATTATTATTATTATATATTATTATTATTATTATTATTATTATTATATTATTATATTATTATTATTATTATTATATTATTATTATTATTTTATTATTATTTATTATTATTGTTATTATTATTATTGTTATTTTTACACCACATTAGACTGAGAGATATTAAGTCAGTTTTTATTAATATCGAAAGATTAACATTTTTATTTGTTGTGTTTTTATTTTCTTTGTTGTGTAAAGAATAATAATCAAAAAGGAAAAGTAAGGATGAAGTTAATACTGTGAATTACTTAATGTGTTTTTAAAAACTTTTGTACTGCGCGCGCGTGTGTGTATGTGTTTGCGTTTCTGTGTGTGTGTGTGTGTGTGTGTGTGTGTGTGTGTGTGTGTGTTGAATGTTACACGAATGACCTTTGTTACGGCCTCAGATATGAATGAAAGAGTGAAAATGGAGAGGCTTTGTATGGGAACAATACAGACAATGGACGTTTTGGGTACAAACCCTTCATCAGCACAATAAACAAATTAACGTGGAAAACAAATAAAATAAAATGCTAAATAACTTGTATCGTCTGTACTGAATGGTGGTTGGAGTATGAATGAAATGTTTCGGGGCATGGATGGTACCGTACTCTAGCCTCGGATATTCCAATGCTGATTTCAGACACACAATTTCACATCAGCTGCTGGCTATTTTATTACTTTATTACTATTTATTGTTACTTTATATTTTTTGTTGTGATATTGTTGACCAAATAAGCATTCGATGCTGTGTAACATTTTTACCTTTAATTTTCAATTGTATATTTACATCATATTTAATATTACCCTGATGTGTACTTATCAGTAAGTCTGATGACCAAAGTTGTAATGGCCTGGTTAATGGGATGGAAATACTCTCAACCCAACGCAAAATTTCGTCCATTACAACGACGTTGTATCATGCCTGTTTATTTTGTTAAGGTCTCAAATCTACTTATACGCGGGTGGTTGGATGGGAGCATCACCCTTGAATCATATACCTATGATGTTCGCATGGGTGTGCGATCCGATAGTGATGTCGTTTCTTCTTCTCTTTACTAGCCTATCCTGCTTCTTTGGTTTGTGATTGTATTTTTGACAGGGGATATTTTTTTTTCTGTAAATCTTCTGCCTGTTTGTTCTTGGTTATTTATAATTTAGCTTATATCTTTAGGTTATGATTTTGATTTACATTTGTACTATTTTTGTTAGATTGCTTGTTTTTTTTTGTTTCAGCGGTCTCTCATATAACCTCAATTGTGTTTGAAGAGACCTAAAGCAACAAACATCTACTTATATTTTATGTAATTGTAAATTTGTCATTTTTAATGTGAGGTTTAAATGATACCTCACCGATTATAAAGCATTTTAAAATGATAATTCATTTAAATAAGAATCGAAATTTTATTCCGAGTCGATATAATTTATAAATAAAATTTGGATTTTGGTGTTAGGTTAGTGTTAAATTGAGTCTTGATTGTAAAAGGTCAAAGGTCAAGTGAATATGCTCTACAAATGGACCAATCGTTCAACCCTCTTTCTTTTTTAAACCATTCGTTATATCATCGGACTTGTTCAAAGTTTGTATTTTACGAGTCATTCCACATCACTGGTCAGGTGATGGTCAAAATACCACAGTTTTGGGAACAAGACACACATTTGGGTCAAAAATAGTAATAATCATAAGAAGAAGAATAGTAATGATAATGATTCTAATAGAAATAATAATAATAATTATATTGAAGATGATAATTTAATAAAAATTATAATAGATATAATGATAATAATAATAACAATAAGAATGTGTCTATTGTACCTTCCCTCTAAAGAGCTCATGGCATGTAATATTAATGACAAGAGTATCAATAAGGTAAAAATTAAAGATTCCACACAGTGAATAAATAGAAACATAAGACTATCCACTGAGCCGAAGCTCAATGTCAACAGGTGTCAGCCATGTTGTCCGCAAGTTGTCCACAAAGAAGAAAACAGCTATCAAACGCCGCACTCAGTAAACTCACCAATGTATGGATTAGAGGTGACAAAATAAAGAGAAAAACCAAACTGAAACTGTACCATGCTCTTGTAAAACCGGTACTTCTGTATAACTGCGGCACTTGGGCGTTGACAAAATCCGAAGAAGAACATCTGGATGCCTTCCATCGCACACAGCTAAGAAGGGTACTGGACATCAAATACCCCAAAAAGATCTCAAATGAATCACTCTATAAGATCACAAAAGAAAGACCAATCTCCCTTGACATTTTACAACAACGATGGCAACTTTTCGGTCACATACTACGCAGGGACAAAAACATACCAGCAAACCAAGCCATGTCGGGATACTTCCAAAAACACGGGAACCTTTTCAGAGGAAGACCGATCACAACACTCCCTGTGATCCTAAACAAAAACCTCACAACACTTGGACAAAGCATTAGTCTCATAACGGCAGGGGACCTTGAAAATCTGAGAACCCTAGCAGAGGACCGGCAATATTGGAGACACCTCACACAGGAAATACTGGAAACAGCCAAGGCGACCCGATCTTTCGGTCGAGACGCGAAAGGCATCTAAGTCAAGTAAGTCAAGTCAAGTATCAATAAATACAGTGGAAACCATTTATAACAGGCCCGGTTATAACATGGATCGGTTATAACAGGGATTTTTCAAATCCCTGTTTTTTACCTCTCTTTGTCTCTATTAAAAATTATCGGTTATAGCATGGCCTCACTTGAACCAAATCGGCTATAACAGAGACAATGCCTTTTCATACGGGAACAATCAAGAAGGAAAACTGCTAGATTTTAGCCCTTGTCACACGGTGAGGAACATAGATAACACAGGACTAGATATGACAACAGGGGGAATACGTCATCAAAAGTGGCTAGTGAGAGGTCGAGCGCCGCCATTTTATTTTTTATGCAACCAGGGACGCTGTGCGATTAAATCTCTATTTTAATTACTTTGATTGAGCTCGATATTAACCTTGATTTGTGGACGGAAAATAGAAAAAAAAGGCCAGATTTATGATGATAAACTAAATTAGATATTATATTAAACTACACTTTTACTTGTACATTTTAGGCTTGGCTCCATTGATCGGGTTTATATTAATTAATAATAATATAATATGTTCATTTTTAACAATTTTTGTCTGACTAAGGAGGGATAGTACCTTTGGGTGGGGGGGGGGCACATGCCTGAAGCCAACTGGTTCCCACTTGTCTTTTATTTCAGTGATGAATAATAAAGTTTGAAATAAATAAAAAAAAGGTAAAAAAAAAGAAGAAAAAAAAATTATACCTAGATCTATACATGTAATATAATTTACATTGCGCGCAATCCCTGTCGCATGCAGCTTTTGGCAAGGGAGGTAATCGATGTATTAGATCACTTGAAAAAGTCAGTTTCCCTTGTATTTCTGATGTAACAGGGATCGGCGATAACAGGACTTTTGCTCTGGTCCCACCATCCCTGTTATATCAGGTTTCCACTGTAGCAATCTTCCTAAACCACAGCATCCTGGGTGGGGATCCTGACCTCCCATAGCGGGCAGGGAGGTACATACTGTGTCTTCTATCCCCTTATATCTGTTTTCCAACATGCTTTCTGTCTTTGTCTCGGAATGAGATTACTTGGTTTTTTCCTGGCTCTGGCCGGATTCCTAGCTGGGAGGGAAACAGTCAAATGCATAGTTATTGTTTTGGGAGATGATGTTTTTTTCCTTGTAAATCATCTCTCTGTTATATATTATTATTTTTATTTTGAATGTATAATGTAAGCATTTGAGTGTGTTCGTCTTTGTTGGATTTTGTGGTATGCTCTTGGAATCTACATCTGATCCCTATTTGTTCCCAGTTCCCCTATGTCTTACTTTTTCTTGGGTGCTTTAATTCTAATTCTAGAACTTTTTACTATCCCATTTTCTTCCTTTTTACTGGCGCTGATATAACCTAAATGTGTTGCAAGCGCTGTAAAACCCTTAAAAACAAACAAAAAACAAAACCACAGCATGATAATGATTTTGGATTTTCATTCACTCAACAGCTGATGTACATCATCTCATTTCGTAGACCAGGTTTCAGTTCCTATACTAATGTCAGAATTTGTCATTTCTATTAGGTTCAACACTTCTTTCTTTTTCCAAATACTTTGAAAGTTAATTATTAATGCTCGTAATAATACGTCTATTTTGCGGGTGGTTGGATGGGAGCATCACCCTTGAATCTATACCTATGATGTTCGCATGGGTGTACGATCTGATAGTGATGTCGTTTCTTCTTCTCTTTACTAGCCTATCCTGCTTCTTTGGTTTGTGATTGTATTTTTGACAGGGGATATTTTTTTTTTCTGTAAATCTTCTGCCTGTTTGTTCTTGGTTATTTATAATTTAGCTTATGATATCTTTAGGTTATGATTTTGATTTTCATTTGTACTATTTTTGTTAGATTGCTTGTTTTTTTTGTTACAGCGGTCTCTCATATAACCTCAATTGTGTTGGAAGAGACCTAAAGCAACAACAAACAAACAAAATACGTCTATTTTTGTTGTCTGTTTTCCAAATACTTTGAAAGTTAATTATTAATGCTCGTAATAATACGTCTATTTTTGTTGTCTGTTTTCCAAATACTTTGAAAGTTAATTATTAATGCTCGTAATAATACGTCTATTTTTGTTGTCTGTTTTCCAAATACTTTGAAAGTTAATTATTAATGCTCGTAATAATACGTCTATTTTTGTTGTCTGTGTTGATAGTTTGTCAGTTTGGTGACTATTGTTTTGATTTATATGTCGTTGTCACAAAGTGACAATGCCAAAGAGTGAGTCGGTGGTCTGCAGAACCTCCGTCCCAGTCAATGACCTGAAGGGGTTGCTAACGTCCAACAAATTGACCAGCCCAACAAACTAACAATAACAATCAAAGAATGATGAGTAAATTTTCATATCTCATATTTATTGATGAAAATTACTCTCTCTCTCTCTCTCTCTCTCATGTAATGACGATCACTCAATTCACTAGACAGTAACAATGAACATGGAACAATGAATAGGTATACACACAAGTCACAAACAGATTTCACAAGAAGGTGGGGCCCCTTACCTTTACAGAACACATAGAACAAAAATATGATCTGTCCGTCACAGGTACGTCAGGGCTTCTTCCTCTAGTCGAAATGATGCAGTCTGTCGTCCTTTCTTTCTAATGTCACAATTTGTACTGTCCAAACTCAAAGATTGTTCTTGGAATCTAAGGCGTCGGCCTTATAACAATAAAACTAAAATGTCCACGGCTTTGGCCGGATATGAACAATATACATATATGGGTATAATATCGATGGCATCGGCCAAGGATAAGGCTATAGAAATGTTCTGGCTTTGGCCACAAATCAAAAAGAAGAAAGGTCTTATATCCAAAATTCAACAGGGTTAGAGTTAATTCATTAAATAGTTTCTTTGGCTTTGGCCCCAAATCAACAGGCCCACTAGAATGGGAAAGAAAACAATATATAATTAACCATAGAAAAACAAAAGCAAATAATACTTAAACTAAATCACCTTTACACATATCACAACACTATAAACTTCTCAACACACGTGGTCACTTCCCCACGTGCTTGGCACAAACTATTAGAAAATCACTATTATTAATAAACTCATAATATAAGCAGAAAGATTGAATCGAATGAATAATTCCACCAACCACAAGGCCTGTAACAATTCAAATCACAATTGCTTTTAATAAACTGAAGTAAAACTCTTGCAAGACAGCATCGGCTGAACTTTGCATAGAGAATAAAATACGTCCGAATCGTCGGACGGCCAACTGGTGAATGGGAACGATGAAAATTTTACAAAAACCAAGAAATATAATTTTAAAAGAAAAGAAATACTTAAGAGAATGGTCTCTCTTTGTGTGCCAGAAATGACTCAATGGGAAAATCCATGACCGACCATAAATTAAAACAACTTAAGCGGGTCCTACGCAATACCAAGATCAGTCCCTATATCTATTACACAGAACTCAACAATAAAAGGACGTATACGACATGATCATCACAGCAGGATATTAAGTTAGACATTACGAACTAAGAATAACATTAAGTCTTGCGTATACAATACACCTAAGTAAACATTCATTTCAACATTTCGTGACAGTCGTTTTATTTTGTTATGAGCTTGTTTGTGTCCTCTATTGTCGTGATGGTCGTCACTTTTGTTGTGATTGTAGTTTGTATTGATGATGTGTGTTCTTTGTAAGACCGTCTTCCTCTCTTTGTGCGGTGATTGTTTAACAAAAAAGTGTTGGGTTCGCATGTGAAAAAGCATACATTGAATTTTTAGCAATAGATTACAAATATAAAGTATTAAAAAAAGTGTTAATATTCACTGAATAAAATGCAGGAAACTGGCCTTTGAAAAAAAAAATCATAAAAATCAGACACACACAAAAGCATAATGAAAGCACACAGAAAGAAAAGAAAAACAAACATACTCAGGGTCTGAAAGGGCCCTTCTTGTTGTTGACCCCTTCATATGGTGCAGGGTCACAGATGAATAGCTCCTGGGCCAAATCTGTGCCCTGTGCTTCAGGATCATTATTGTCTCCAAGGTCTGAATTCCCAAGTGGCCCTAAACTCTGTCCTTGTCTTCCTTACACAGGAAAAAAACCCGTTCACAATTGGCTCCAGCTATTGGGGATGGTGAGGAAACCCAAGAAAAATTACATTGCTGAAAATCTGTCACTTGATGAAGTGACCTGGGGCCACATGAGATCCAGACGGGCCTCAGTTGGTTTGGCTTCAAGGACATGAGCTTGTAGATCGGCAAATCGTGTTACAAAGGTGTCTTTAGACACAGCTTGAATCAGGCAGGGGAATCTGTCCAGCAAAGACCTCAAATGTTGAGTCATACCCACGGTAGACAGACAGTCTGGTTGTATCGCAAGTACTAATCTGTATATTTGTAATCAATAGACAATCCTGAAATGGCAGATTAGTTCTCAGATGCTCCACAACCGTCTGATAACTTGCCACCACATTGGAATAAAATTCCTCAATTCTGGCATTTGTCAATCCATTGACTTCTTTTTTGTCTCTTAATAGACGAGCTTCATCCCCTGTTTTAAAAAAAAAGAGTGGAAAAGACAGACTGAATTCTACATCTGTATACATTCAGGAAGCAAATCTGTGTCATTTTTTAAACTTCAAATCGAAACAATTCAGAAATGATGTAGGGTGTCCAAAAGAAAAAGAAATGATATAAATTCCAATTTTTTAAAAATCCATTCAAGTTGCTGATCACATGATGCTTCTTAACTGATTCCGTCCAGGTTTTTATGAGGGTTCTGACAGAGTTATTTTTCCTGAGCATTTTTTACCACTGGGTACCTATCTTATTTTTGGAAAATCCTACCAATAAACAAAAGCTAAAATTGTCCTAATCTTATATGTTACAACTAATTTTACAATAAAATAACAAATAATAAGCAACAGTTCTAAAAATCTAAATTTGACTCTGTGTGGTATTTCTCAAAACATTTTTTTGCATGGAGATGAGGCTTAGTCGAGCATCCACGACAGAAATAATTTGTCCTTTTCTTCTTCCTCTTTGTGCCTCTGTGGCACCACACACATGCTCTGTCCTGTTCCGAATGAGAGATGAGGTGCAGATTACCTACAAACCTCTCAGGGATGGAGGTAGAGGGGCGGCCAGGCTGACGAGCTTCATCCCTAGCTCGATCAGAGTCATTCCGTGAAATAACCGAAAGCTTTGTCATTTCCTCAACAAGTTTGTTTTTTTAATCCAGAAGAGGAATCTTTTTTGTTTTGAGACAGGGTGAATAAAATATGGGCATTGGTCCCACACAGTTCAAACATAAAATAAAAAAGTTTCTTCCACCATTTAACAGTCTTGCGGTTGAAGGTCCCGTAGTAGCCCGTCTGTTGATCCGCCCGATCACATCCATTCATGTTGTTGTTATAGTTATGGATGAAACCGGGTTTCTCCATCACTTTTCCTTTTTTTACAGTTGTAGCCATTTCACACGATGCTTTTGTTGAACAAGCTACTACGGGTTTTCTTGCCTTTTTGTCCCTCCACATGACGCAAGAGATATCTGCCTCTTTGTGAGTTGTAAAAAACCATTTGCGCTCCAAATGCTTCAATTTTAGAGACCGAATTTCCTGAGGGAAACCACGCCGAATTGTGTTGACCGTGCCTGTGTAGTAAAATCCCTTTGCTGATAAGGCTTCCAAAAGTTTCATTGTAGTATAATACCTATCAGCAAAGAGATGATGACCCTTTGAGAATGGTTGCAGAAGAGTCTCAAACTCAAACACTTTCACAGCCTGCCCGTTGTCATGTGGAACGTCCGGATTATAAGACGTCTTTTCTCCAAAGTACGTCGAGATTAACGACATATCCTGTAGTGCTATCCGTCAAGCCAAAGACTTTGATGTGGTATTTCTTTGGCTTTTGGGGGTTGAACATTTTATAGACCCAACGCCCCTGGAATCCCACAACCATCTCATCCAGTGAAAGATTCTGAAATGGATAAAATGCGGATCTAAAATTTTCCAAAAGCATATTCATAAAAGGTTCTATTTTATCCTTCGAAGAGGCTGTGGCAGAATCCGAGCAATGCAACATGCTGTGGAAGATGGATTCAAATCGTGGGCGAGAAAACATATGGTGATACCAAGGTTTGTAACTTGGTGAGTCCTTCGATGCCCAGCATACACGAATTGATGGCGGTTTGTCGATTCCAAGTTGAATTATGACGGCCAGGAATTTGTAGATCTTTGCCCTGGTGACAGGTTTCCAGTTGTTGAAAACAGACTGTCTTAGAGGAGGATTGTTGAGGGCACACCTGTAGGCTGCATATGCATTGATAGCATTGATAAGAAATTCTAAGACTGGTGTCGAAAACAAAAGCAGAAAAGCATCAAGTGGAGTTGACTGCACTGTCAAATTCGCCCGCAGTCCTGGCTCTTGTGGTGGTGAAAATCTGAAATTATTTCTTGTTTCAGCATCACCTTCTGTAATCTGAAATATAAAACAAAAAGGAGATATGAATAGCATGGAAAAATAAAACAAGAAAGAGATTGTACCTATTACTGAGAGTAAAGAATAAAATCCAGCCGTTAAAAAATTGCTATTTGATCAACAAAATGTTCCAAAAAAATTATCCTAGAACATTTGTATATTTAAAAAAGAAAAACAACAAAACACTGATGAGAATAAAAAATAAGAATAGTTGCCCAAAAATTTTGACCAGCAGATTGTTCAGGATAAAAATAACAAAACAATAGAATTTTTTTAAAAAAAGACACACAAGAGTAACGGCAAAGAACAACAAAACAACAACAATAACATCGGCATCAGTGTCAACAGAATCAATCTGATAATGCTATTCTCAGATTTTGACAAAATATCTTTAGTTTCGGTTTGTGTTTACTAGAATGGTAAACACAAACATGAGAGAAAATGAAAAGAGCAAAGTGATGACGGAAAAAAAGTCAAAAAACAAAAACAAAGCAAGTAAAGTAACAAGTACAAGTAGACAAGATTTAGGTTAGCATTGTATTTGTTATCACCCACTTACCTCCGGCCAAACAGGTAAGTCATCAGCAGTAACAGCAGTGATATGCCTTTTCTTGGCAGGGGGAGGAGCAACTGATACCTGGTCTTCGGCTTCGCTATCAGATTCAGATGATACTGAGCCATTGCCATTATTAGTATTATCATTATCCATTTCATCAGTCGATGAATTTCCATCACTTCCACTGTCCGTTTCCAAAGTTTCAAAGAGTAAACGTGCTTGCTCAGCAGTATGTCGTCTTATCCTTGACGGGCCAGCGTCCATGTTTGTTGTCAGTTTCGTAGCAATGATGGTCGCAACAAAAGAATATGTATTTTTAAAATAAAAAGTTGAAGAATTGATATAAGGTGGTTGATTCTGTCAAAGGACGCGCTATTTTTAATGTTTTCTTCCGTTCGGTTGATTAAAAAGTCGGAACAAAGCAAAATATGAACGTTTCTTTTCACATTTCGCTTTTATGCTCACAGCGTAGGAATGGATTCGAGCTCGATTCGGGTTTACGCTGAGAGCGTAGGAATGGAAGGAATCAGTTAAACACCAACAATTGTTTTGGTCAATTTCATGACTTACCATTAAGTAATTTCTTGTTGGCCTTTAATTTATAGCCCAGTTTGTCCTCTCCACATCCCATGCGAGCTTGTTTGCTATTCCAGCAGGAATTACCTATTTCAGTAGGACATCTCTCTACAGTCATGCCATTGAATTTCTGAAGTCATCAATGGCTGCAAAGTTTTGTTTTGATAAACTGTCCTGTATTGCTTTATGAGTCATCTTAATCTCTGGCATTTTATGATTGATCAAACTTCTAAGTAGATGTGGCAGCCATTTGCTGTGATTGCTGAATGTTGTGATGACTTTGTTGTGTCGCTCGACAGGATTATTAGTCTTCGTGTCCAAAGTCATTATTTTTTTGTCCTGAACTGAGCCTTACAATGAACAAAGGATATCCATTTTTTTAGCATGTCGGTTGTCAGAGCAATTGGAAGCTTTACTAAGCATTGTTGAAACGTTGATTCGTTTTATGTATACAGCATTCTTTAAAAAAAAAACAGTCTTTTTTTCAAAGATATACAATGTTAAACCACAGTCTGACGAAATGTCTGAGCCACATGAAATGATGCTGTCGGGGGAGGCAGATTGAACTGCAGATCACTCCGCAACGATTATGTCACTTACAAATGTCTTATCGTAACACCATTGAACTCAATGTTTTGGTTTGGGCGAATAGTTTTGTCAAAGTCTCAGCGTATTCATCCTGAACAATTGCATATCCAACAACATGGCCCTGCCAGTTTTCATCCAAACACACACACACACACACACATGAAAACATACAACGGGTATCCTACATTATTTACACATTATGTACCACCGATATACAACAGATTACTAAACATTTAAATTAAAGTAAACAATCATCTACTTACAATTGGGGTGTCTCCTTCACTTTTTTTGACAACTCGTTGATTTACATATCAGGAATATTAATGGTCCCACTGCAGTTCCTTGAGGGACACCAAATGTTACTTCAGCTATGTCTGGTGTTATTCTGTCAATCACTGCTCTATTTTTAGTATGTTTCTTACGGTATGTGTGGCTTTCTAGTAGCCGAAGAGTGATCAAATGGTAAGGACACACACACAATACTTACCCAGTGAGGATATGTCTCTTCCAGTGTCATCCTTTATTATCTATTTACCTGAACAAAGTATCAAAAAGGTTTTTAAATGATAAATTTTGTGATTTTATTTTAAATCTTTAAAAATACAGCAGGAAACCCTTAGCCAGACCAGTGCAATGGAATGACTCCCATTATTTCATACAAAAGAACTTTCTCATCTTCTTTTTTTTTTTTTTTGGGTGACCCACCAGCTCAATCTGGTATTGAACTCAAATTTTATCATTCAAGCTGAGATTTAAATTAGTTTTGTTTTTGTGTTTTTTGTTGTTTTTTTTGCATCAGGTTCACTCTGACATAATACTGTTTTGAAATTATATGTCACATTTATACCTGTTTACGTTTACTGCTGATGTTAAGTAGTAGATTAGACAACAGTATTAGATTGAGGTTTTTTGCTTTTTCAGGAGTGCAAGGGAACTACCCCAAAATTGTAAACGAATAAAGACTTTGTTGTATCTAACATATTCAATTGTGTGCATTATTCATGGTTTTGTATGTTTTTAAAATCACAGCTATACATGTAATAATTGATATTAAAACACTTCTTTTAATGATTGGATTTATATGTATGTTTTCAAAACACATATGTAACCCTTATGACTGGATCCACATTTATGAAACAATTCAAAACAAGTATGTAACTCTTATGACTGAATCCACATTTATGAAACAATTCAAAACAAGTATGTAACCCTTATGACTGAATCCACATTTATGAAACAATTCAAAACAAGTATGTAACCCTTATGACTGAATCCACATTTATGAAACAATTCAAAACAAGTATGTAACCCTTATGACTGAATCCACATTTATGAAACAATTCAATACAAGTATGTAACCCTTATGACTGAATCCACATTTATGAAACAATTCAAAACAAGTATGTAACCCTTATGACTGAATCCAAATGTATGAAACAATTCAAAACAAGTAACCCTTATCATTGAATGAATATCTTTTAAAAACAAGTTACCCTTAGAACGAATCAGTAAGGATAAAAACAAGTGACCCTCAATACTGAATCAATGTCTTTAAAAACAAGTAACGCCTATAACAGAATTAATGCTCATAAGTTTAAAAGCAAATAATCCTTTTGACTGAATCAATATGTTTTAAAACAAGTTACCCTTTTGACTGAATCAATATGTATTAAAACAAGTTATATACAAGGGATATTTTTTTTCTTTCTTGTGCGGCTATGTGGTCTTGTGGTATGACACTCGCTTTGGGATCGGAAGGTCCTGGGTTCGAACCTCACTCTCGAGTCCTTGGAGAAGGCTCTTTACTACCATTCTCTCACTGTACTCAGGTGTAAAATGAGTACCTAGCCGTTAACAGATTTCTCTCTGTCTGAAAAAATGGTAATATCGCCTAACAGGCGTCGTGTCCCGTTCTAAATGTTAATTGTTGCTGTTGGCCAGGGACCCCCGTGCTTTGAGCACATTTAAAAAAAAAACTTGAGCTTTTATATAGCGCAATATCCACTAAACGTGCTCAAAGCGCTTTACAAGGGGTCCCTGGCCAACAGCAACACATAGCATGTAGGACGAGACATGATGCCTGTCAGGCGATATTACAAATTTTTGGGACAGAGACAACACTGTTATCGGCCAGGTACTCATTTTACACCTGAGTACGGTGAGAGAAATGGAGTAAAGAGCCTTCTCCAAGGACTCAACTATGTGCTGAGGGAGGCTCGAACCCAGGACCTTCCGATCCGAAAGCGAGTGTCATACCACTAGACCACATAGCCGCACAAGTGGATATTGCGCTATATAAAAGCTCTTCTTTTTTTTCTTGTATTTTTCTCTCTGCTTTCTCTGGCACTGTTTCATTCAGACCTTTTTGGATTTTTAATCTCACACCAGTGCCTGCTCCCTAATTTGTCACGTTGTTATCATCAGCAGTCTGCTCGTATGCAAGAGATTCTGTTTTGTGTAAGAGCGATGTAAGAAGTGAACTCTAGTCTTCCTGGTGATGGGGTGTTTTTTTTGCGGGGTTTTTGTGTAGTGTGTGTGTGTGTGTGTGTGTGTGTGTTTATTTTTTAATTCTCAAATATGATTTGATTGTTGAAGGCTCAATTTTGTTATTCATTATTTAATTTGTTATATATATATAAACATCCTGCATCAGTTTTTGAGATTGCATTTTGTATTTTATGGTTTTTAGAAAAGTTTTTACATTTTCTGACGCTTTGATTTTGTTGGAAGTTTTTTAAAAATTATTTTTTAAACATGTTACTTTATGTATTTTTATCTGTTTTTTAACTTTTTATTTACACTAAAAATTCTATTTATTAATTATAGTAATTTGCTTTGTACAGTAGAACCCACTTGCACCAATTACAGTTGAAATACCGGGTGGTTGGATGGGAGCATCACCCTTGAATCGTATACCTATGATGTTCGCATGGGTGTACGATCCGATAGTGATGTCGTTTCTTCTTCTCTTTACTAGCCTATCCTGCTTCTTTGGTTTGTGATTGTATTTTTGACAGGGGATATTTTTTTTTCTGTAAATCTTCTGCCTGTTTGTTCTTGGTTATTTATAATTTAGCTTATGATATCTTTAGGTTATGATTTTGATTTACATTTGTACTATTTTTGTTAGTGTTAGATTGATTGTTTGTTTTTTTTGTTTCAGCGGTCTCTCATATAACCTCAATTGTGTTGGAAGAGACCTAAAGCAACAAACAAACAAACAAGAAAAAAACAGTTGAAATAAATTGTTAGAAATTAAGAATGCATGTTTCTTGCCAAATTTTCTTCTTTTTTTTTTTTTTAAATTTCAATAAAAAGGTAACAAATGTAACGATTACAAAATTTGCAGATTTAAAGATCTCGTGATTATGTACACCAGTCGTTTTGTTTGTTTGTTCCCTTTTTGTTGTTGTTGTTCATGGGTCTCAAATTTCCATTGTTTCAAGTCCTCTGCTACTGCGGTTTTCTTCAGCTTGGCTCCAGGCCCTCAGTAGTATCTATAATATACATCTTCAAAATTCATTGTAAACAGTCTGGTTAGTTGTAAGGGGCTATCCTTGTTTATTTGTTATTTAACAATTTTATAGTATGATTTGTATGTCAATAATTCTATATTTAACCAGCATTGTCATGAATGAGGGTATATTGCTCCACCACTTCATATATGATAATATACGCGTGTTCCGCAGAAACAACGAAATATTCCTTCTTTATATTTATATACATTTTGAGTTAAGAGTTGTTGTTTTTAATGTTAAAATTTTATTTATTTCTTTTTGTATTTTTTAAATTTATGTAGATCTATATGTATTTGTTTTGATATGCCTCAAGTAATGAAATAGCGAAAAAAATTTTTTTTAAAAGGGGGTTCCTGGTCTCCCATAGTGGGCAGGGTGACACTTACTGTGTCTGCTTTCCCCTTATATGTTTTCCAACTTGCTTTCTGTCTTTGTCTTGGAATGAGATTACTTGGTTTTGTCCTGGGCCTGGTCGTAGAGCCTGGCTGCAAGGGAAACACATGCGTACTAGTTCTTGTTGTGGAGATGATATTTTTTTCCCTTGTAAATCATCTATCTCTCTGTTATGTACTGGGGGGGGGGGGGGGGGGGGGGGGGGGGGGAACACTCTTGCTTTTTGGAATTCGACCTTTGTTCCCATCGTGCATTTGCAAGCTCGTGCAGCATTTAGGAGCACATCCGGAATTCCTAAAAGTTAGATTGTAAGAATCTTAAATTAATTATTCCACCCCTAATCTTGGAAAACCTTATCATTTCTTATTAACTCACTCAACCCTAACACCGACTATATCCGTAGTATACCCGACGTTACTCTTACCCCATGCCTATTTATTTCATTTTTATGAGACAAATTATAGGCGTAGTATCAAAGCTAATGTTTTTAATTTTTACATGTTAATGGTAGTTGAATAAAACTATCTATGTACATGCTCATTTTTAATATATATTTTTTCCAATTTTGAAAAGTAGCAAAAATCTCTAGGGTTGAGTGAGTTAAAAACATAATCTTTGAATTGATTTGAACCCATTGAATTATGTATTCAATGATTGCATATTTCCACTCATTTTATTGGCTTAAATATCAGGTGGGAAAGACAGCTGATTGGCCATTTGAAATAATCTTTTGCCTACGAATCCAATGTAAAAAATAGAGAATTCCAAGCGCTTGGGCTTTTCTGATAATTTGGTTTATGATGAAGGGGCAAATTTTTTTAAAATGATCACTACGTATAGATAAATTGAATTCATTGCAAAATAGTCTTTCACAACTTATTGTTTATGAAATATCTAAGAATTTTAATTTTGAGGAACGGAATAAAGGTATTCTTTATGGTTATGGATTTATTAAATTTGTTATTTTTACTCGCAAGCTCTTGGAGTTCAGTGGTGGGTTAAAAATAACTCCTTTATGAAATCCAAAGTCATGAAAGAAGTTTATATTGCATTACATTTAATTTTTTTTTTTTTTTTGGAGGGAGGGGGGTTGCTGACATCACCTAAAAGTGTTGTAATATTCCAAAAGACCAACTTGGCAATTCAAGGTAGTCTATAACTATAACATTTCAATTATAGTTTAAGATAAAGACTTTACGGGGTATTTTGCAATATAATCATTAGTTTCATACAAGGCTGTATGTGTTGCCATGTTATTTTAATGGGGTCTTTAAGGGGGGGGGGGGGGGGGGGGGAGTTGGGTTTTTTTTGGGGGTTTTTATTTTGGGAGGGGGTTTGTCGTTTTTTTTTACCTTGTTTCCTTTATACAAATTGCATTCCGAGCGGAAGTGAACAATGTTCTATTGCATTATGATCGAATTGAATTATAAATAAAATTATCACAATACAAAATTTTACAAATTGATATGGATCTCTTTGTCTTTGACCTTGACTTGAAGTTCTAACCAGCATGAAGAATAAAAAGTACCAATTTTCTTTGTTTAGAACCAAGCTGCTGGTTGCTGGGCGGACGTGACATCAGACTATTGAATCCTAATTGCCATTTCATGGTTTCATCCTGGCCTTGTTTGAAGTCTTTTTTTTTTCTGACCGGGTGGGAGGTGGGGTCTTCTAACCTCCAATGGTGAACAGAGAGGTCATTTGATGTGTCTTCTATTACCGACATCTGATCTGTTTTACCTTACCGTGTCATTGCGGAAACTCATCCAAGCTTTAGGTGGGGTTCCTGACCTCCCTTATTGGGCAGGGTGGCACTTAGTCTTCTTCTATACCCCTATGTCTGTTTTCCAACACGCTTTCTGTCTTTGCCTTGGAGGGAGATTACTTGGTTTTGTCTGGTCGGATACCCTGCCGAGCTGGAAGGGAAATAGTCAAATGTATAGTTGGAGTTTTCACAGATGATGTTTTTTGTCTTGGAAATCATCCCTCTGTGATGAACTGTTATTTCTTTGTTTACATGTTATATATCGATGGCCCGTTGACCAAACCTCTAAAGTAGCGTCTTTGCAATACTATACTTCAGAGGTTTGATCAACGGGCCATCGATATGACTTGTAATCAAATAACATTTTGACATGATGTCATCACATGTAATATTAAAACAAAAAAGTCAAACTCATACTGTTGCGAAAAGAAAGTACCGTATTTATTTGACAAAGTATTTTATCAGAAACATTAAGAAAGACGTAGATACTTGGTGAGAGTTACTATCAGGGTGTCATAGAGAAATAGAATTCCACATCTAAAAATAGACATTGGGGATTGCCCGGATCATGGGGCAATGTCCTAGTAGTACGTAGGGTAACTAGTTCCTTTCCGTTTCAGCTTTACTTTAATCAGATCCAGAGGAACCCAGGTATCCGTTCACTGCCAGGGGAAGAGATTTGTGGTATTCCCCGATTTCAATCAGAAACAAAGCTAAGAATTGATAAATATTTCATTGCTTTTTCATTATACAGCACCAGCCACACTTTTTTGGTAATTTCAGCAATAATAAAAAGGGAAATGGTAGCTTCCCCTATACAGTATTGTTTAAAAGTATGTAGTAAAGTTGTTTTTGTTTGATTTTAATGGTTTTACGGCGCTTGTAACACATTTAGGTCATATCAGCGCCAGTAAAAAGGATGAAAATGGGATAGTAAAGACACTCTTGATGTACAATTAAAAGGACTTGAGGAAAAAGTAAGAGAACGGGGAATTAGTTCAAATAGGGAACAGGTGTAGATTCCGAGAGCACACTATCAGTGTACTTAGTTTGAGATTACCTAAATGTTTCAACCACACACCAGCACAATATCCCACTAAGAAGAATACACTCAAATGTTAATTAATCCTATGTTAAATTAAAAAAAAAAAAATAACAGTACATAACAAAGAGATGATTTACAAGGAAAAAAATATCATCTCCCAAAACATAACTATACACTCAACTCAGCCAGGGTCTGGACAAAACTTATCTAATTCCAAGACAAAGACAGAAAGCAATTGGAAAACAGATACAGGGGGATAGAAGACACAACAAGACCTCCCTGTCCACTATTTTTTGTTTGTTTGTTTGTTGCTTTAGGTCTCTTCCAACACAATTGAGGTTATATGAGAGACCGCTGAAACAAAAAAAACAAGCAATCTTACAAAAATAGTACAAATGTAAATCAAAATCATAACCTAAAGATATCATAAGCTAAATTATAAATAACCATGAACAAACAGGCAGAAGATTTACAGAGAAAAAAAATATCCCCTGCCAAAAATACAATCACAAACCAAAGAAGCAGGATAGACTAGTAAAGAGAAGAAGAAACGACATCACTATCGGATCGTACACCCATGCGAACATCATAGGTATATGATTCAAGGGTGATGCTCCCATCCAACCACCCGCTCTGTCCACTATGGGAGGTCGGGAACCCCACCCAGTATGTAATAAAGAAATGACCAACAAATAACATAAACATGTTTGTTTGTTGCTTTAGGTCTCTTCCAACACAATTGAGGTTATATGAGAGACCGCTGAAACAAAAAAACAAGCAATCTAACAAAAATAGTACAAATGTCAATCAAAATCATAACCTAAAGATATCATAAGCTAAATTATAAATAACCAAGAACAAACAGGCAGAGGATTTACAGGAAAAAAAAAATATCCCCTGTCAAAAATACAATCACAAACCAAAGAAGCAGGATAGGCTAGTAAAGAGAAGAAGAAACGACATCACTATCGGATCGTACACCCATGCGAACATCATAGGTATATGATTAAACATGTCAGCGAGTGTGAAAAAAAAAACTCAAAATGCCTTGTGAGAAAACATTTTACACTTATAATTTTTATGATCCATGCTATAACAACAGAAAAAATATAAATATGTAAGTTTTGCTGTAACTGTAATAAAGCATAAATTCCAATTTTCCATTAAAATGTAACAATGGTTGCCTTCGTTACATCCAGCAAAATAAAATACAATGTTTTACGCAGAGCGAATCAAGACAATTAAACTAAGTCTTATTCTGTTTTACATCACTGTTGACTGTATAAAGTGCAGCCAAAATAAATAAACTTAAAAAATATAGTAAACGTAAAACATCACCATTGCTAGAATTATTACATTTTAAAACCAAAAGTCGTTATTATTTCAAAGCAATTTAGATTATTTCAATAAATTTGTTTAATTACAAAAGAAGGAATGATGCTGGTGACTACTTTAAGGTCATTTTAGCGCTTATTTAACTCTCTCCTAACTGACCATCTTCATGATTTTTCCAGAAATACACCTACCCCAGGGATGCCACCAGGCAAATTTTTAAAAGCCTGAAAACTTGCGCGGACGAGATACAAATCATGTCAAGGGCTTTGTAGGGCTATCAAAAATATCAAATTTGGAATATTGTTTCAGTATTTATTATTGCAATTGAGAGCAAATAACACACAAAAGACAGGAGAGTTAACAGTTTTCAAATTGATAAAATAAGGTGCTGAAAACAAAATATAGACAAATTAATATCAATAGCTATCAGGGGTGAGAATGACTGGTCACATAAAAGGAAGAAATTTTTCATTGTGAAGATCATGACCCACCCAATACAGAACTTGACTTTTTTTACACTAAAATTCATTAGAAATAATTAGAAATACGTACATACTAGATATGCATATTTTTGTTTGTGCAGCAAAACAAGCTCGAAAGAACAACAAAGAGTTTTCATAAAATGTAATGTGCAGAACAAATCTGATTAAGAAACATGTTCATTGTATCATAACAAATGTGACGATTTTCCTGTAGTTGGTAAGGAGAGGGTTAAGAAAAGAAAGATAGTTTTTGAAAGATATTTTATAAATCCATATGTACAGTTCAGTGTCTGTTTTGTTTTTGTTTTGTTTTTAAGGGTTTTACGGCGCTTGCAACACATTTTAAAGGTTATATCAGCGCCAGTAAAAAGGAAGAAAATGGGATAGTAAAAAGTTCTAGAATTACAATTAAAGCACCCAAGAAAAAGTAAGACAAAGGGGAACTGGGAACAAATAGGGATCAGATGTAGATTCCAAGGGCATACCGCCAATGTACTCAGTTTGACATCACCTACAAGTCTCATCCAGACACAAGCACAAAATCCAACAAAGAGGAATACACTCAAATGCTTACATTATACATTCAAAATAATAATAATAATAATAATACATAACAGAGAGATGATTTACAAGGAAAAAAATATAATCTACCAAAACAATAACTATGCATTTGACTGTTTCCCTCCCAGCTAGGACTCCGGCCAGGGTCAGGACAAAACCAAGTAATCTCATACCAAGACAACGACAGGAAACAATTGGAAAACGGGTATGGGGGGATAGAAGACACAGCATGTACCTCCCTGCCCACTATGGGAGGTCAGGATCCGCATCCAGAAAGAAAACGTTAGCAACAGAAACATGACACTGACTTTCTGAAGAATCGGGGAGAAAAGAGAATTATTATCAGTCAGTTCTTTGGCTCTTTGCTATCGGTAACAGTAAGTATCAAATGATTGAACACTTTCCGGATAAGGCCATGTTTTACACATTTTTTCTTTTAAAAATAATACCCTGTTACAACAGAGTTGATGGTAAATAACAGTTGCTATTACTATTATTCCCTTCTTGAACACAAAAACGGTAAATACGTTGTTTTCTTGATCACGATGAACACATTCAATACTAAATATTTCCCCAAACATCTGAAAGGGTGTGTAATTACATACAATTCTAAATATTTCCCCAAACATCTGAAAGGGTATGTAATTACATACAATTCTAAATATTTCCCCAAACATCTGAAAGGATGAGTAATTACATACAATTCTAAATATTTCCCCAAACATCTGAAAGGATGAGTAATTACATACAATTCTAAATATTTCCCCAAACATCTGAAAGGGTGAGTAATTACATACAATTCTAAATATTTCCCCAAGCATCTGAAAGGGTGAGTATTACAAATTACATACAATTCTAAATCATATTTTCTAAATGAACATTTACAATATTTAATATTTTCCAGATAAAAAAGGATTACATACATATTTTCAACGTAATAATAAAAGTTTCCAATGAAATCCTTGATGTATTTTTGTTCCTCTTGCGTACTACAGACAACCCATCCGACCATCAAAAAGAAACCCCAGGGTTTTCAAGGACATTCAACATCATTAAGAAACCCAAACATCCATCAATTTTTACATCATTAATGCATCAATTATTATTCCAATCCGAGATCAAAATTTTCGATTGATCACAAATAGAACACTAGTAAACAGGAAATGAAATTTTCAAATACTTTGAAAAAAAAAATGTATTTCAACTTTTGACCAGAATATTCATCCTTCAAATATCGATTGATTAACTCACTCAACCCTAACACCGACTATATCCGTAGTTTACCAGGGTTACTTTTACCCCATGCCTATTTATTACATATTTCTGAGAAAAATTATAGGCGTAGAATCAAAGGTATTGTTTTAGTTTCAGCATGTTAATGGTAGTTGATGAAAACTATCAATGTACCTACATGCTCAATTTTAATAAATTTGTACCAATTTTGAAAAGTAGCAAAAATCTCTAGGATTGAGTGAGTTAAAATGACCATCATCTTGCCAAAAATGCTCAAACCTGGGACATGACATATTCCCTGATTTGACAGTTTTTTGGGAAAAATTAGGGTAATTTTATTCGATCATTATTTCTTTTGAAGGATACGTTTTTCTGGCCCTAATTCTGAATACAAGTTGTTTTTAGAGTACAGCAGAATAAATCAATATTAACGCATTCACTTAGAAATGATTCTTTTGAAATGCTTTAAAATAGATTTGTATCGATTCATTTTCAGATACAATGTTAAGTCATTCAAAAATATAGATGTATATACTTATTTCGCCGCCCTAAGAAGCCATTGTACTGGCTCAAACAGATTTGTCGGCGATAATTGTTTTTTCTTTTTAAAAGGTGAGATAATAAATAGTTGACAACCAAAGGATCCCTAGGGTAAATTATAACAATTTTATATGTGTCTGTGGCAGATCTGAACTTAATATATTAATAATAGGAGTAGTTATAAAAGTAATAATAATAATATGAAAAATAATACTAATAATAACAGATAGCACCATTCAAGAGACGGTTGAAATTCTTTGACTAGATTTGACTAAAGAGACAGATCTACACTGAATTACCATCAAATTAAAGTGTAATCATAAAAGGATGTGACCTGAATTTAGATTGGCTTGTTTGGTTGGTAGGACTTTTATTTAGCCCTAATAAAATGGAATACATTGTAGGCAGTTTACATGTCCCGAGGAGAGAGCAGCTTTCCTCCTGCTTTAACAGAAATTCCACCCACCACCCCAATGTCGACAAATTTTGATATTCACTACTCTATGCTGACTACTTTACATAGACTCTGTAGTTGTACATTGAATGGTAACATCAGCGAAGACTCTTATCAAAATCTGTTACCGGGGGTCCCCGATAGCTCAGTTGGTAGAGTACTCGCTTCACACTTAAAGGGACCAAGATTGATCCCGGGTGCAGTCAAGATTACTTCTGACCCTCCTGTCCACCCAGCAGTGAATGGGTAGCTGAGTCTGTTAGATTTGGTGGAAAGTACTTTGCTATTGACTAGTGTCCTATCAAAAGGATAGCAAGCAATTGTTGTTATTGTCCGTTTCACGCTATAGAAACCAGGACAAACTTCGGCTCCATGTGCCAAATGGCTCTGAAGAACAACTTATCACAATCTGCTACAAAGATTCATACATCTTAACATTTTAAGACAAACATTCCTGGAAATTACGAAATTTCGGTTGCAATTTCAGAACTTCATGAGTATTTCTAAGTAATTAAAACGGATTGAAAATGAAAGTTTTATGCCAGACTACAGAATTCTAAGGATTTTGAAGTGTTACTTAAGCATGTTGATCTATAAAGTTAATTATAACGGCTATTATTTTGATCTCCTAAACATTACGGATTTTGGAATTTTCAAACAAGTACAGTAGACCTGCCTACCATCATCATGGCTAAATTTAACACAAAACTTTGATAAAATTGATGAAACATTGGGTACTATAAATTTTGGACAGAATTTCAATCGGTTAAAGTGATCCTAATCTTGTCAAAAGCTCTCAGACCTGGAATTGACATGAAGTCATTAGATAAAGGACGAGTTTTCTGACCAAAATTCAAACATACAAGTTGTTTGGGGTTTTATAATTCGCTTGGCTTGTTTACAATACATTGTCTCAACCTCATAGACCGTCATGGAAGAATTCTAAGCGGTCTCTGTTGATTCTATATTTTTATTTCTATGCAATATATCGGCACCCCATGAAAATTATTTAAAGATTTAGTCATAATTCGAAAGTAAATGCAGACTTCACCTCGAGTCAATAATAATAATAATTATAATAATAATAATAATAATAATAATAATAATAAGAAGAAGAAGAAGAAGAAGAAGAAGAACAATAATAATAATAGTAGTAGTAGTAATAATAATAATAATAATAATAATAATAAAACAATAATAATAATAATAATAATAATAATAATAATATAATAATAATAATAATAATAATAATAATAATAATAATAATAATAATAATAATAAACAACAATAATAATAACAATAAAAACAATATCTATATGAGCATATTTCACTGGTATGTTCACAGTGTGCACAATAACTACATTACAAAGTGGTCCTATTAAACGAGTGTATATTATTGTATAAGAAACTATGAAGACTCCAATGGTGTTTCACTGAGCACTCGTGTACCGTTGATGTCTGGAATATTGAAGACCATTAACTCACTCAACCCTAACACCGACTATATCCGTAGTATACCCCCTGGTTACTTTTACCCCATGCCTGTTTATTACATTTTTTTTGAGACAAATTATAGGCGTAGTACCAAAGCTAATATTCTTAATTTTGACATGTTAATGGTAGTTGAATAAAAATATCTATGCACATGCTCATTTTTAATTCATTTTTTCAAATTTTGAAAAGTAGCAAAAATCTCTAAGATTGAGTGAGTTAAATATCCTATTCAATGGCAAAACAATCGATGATTATATCGCATTGTATTTTATTTTTTAAAATGTTTGCTCCACTTTGAGATCCTAACTCTGTTACTATCATAACACCTCTATGTTTTCAACAACATACAATATTATAGCTTACATTAAGGAGAGGGAAGATTTATAACAATAGGAGGAAAAACCCGTAATACTTCAATAAAATAATTTTGGTATCCATGCACAATAATTCATCAACAAACACAATGGGTCTCAAATCGGAATTTTGTAAAAGGCGAGACATTTTGCGGCTTTCGCGGAACTTGCATTTTATCAATGGTCGAGTGAAGCAATAACATGCCCTTGTTGTATTATTAATGACAATGGTGGTAAAATATATAATTATTTCAAACATTTCACCTCTCAAGTACCCCCAAATTATTTTTCCTGCTTTGAGCATCAGAAGAAAAATAAAAAATATAAAAAATTGACGCAATATCTACTAAACATGCTAAAAACGCTATACAAATGGTTCCAAACCAACAACAATACTTGACATATTGGACAAAACACGCTGTCTGTTAGGCAAGATTCTATATTTTTCCGACACGAGTCAAAACTGTTAATGGTCAGGCACTCATTTTACACCCTAGTACGGTGAGAGACTGTGAGAAAAGAACCTTTTCCAGGGATTTACATTTGCACCACTTTGAGCGGGACTCGAAACCGAAATCTACAGGTCCAAAGGAGAGTGTAATGCCACAAGACCACAAATCCACAAAATATTAAAAGCACAATTGTAGTTAGAGTTGAGGCACAGAACAAAAACTGTGGTTCCAACCAGCGAGTTGTGCATATCATTGGTAATTACATTTCAGGAAAACACATTTTATTTCTGGTTGAAAATGACATGAAAAGCTGATAATGTGTGCGTTTATTTAAAACAAATGCATGACAAACTAAACAAGAAAGTATCAAAACAGTGTAAAGTGTATCAAATTGAAACAATTGTGTATCAAATTGAAATGATCATAAATCAAATTGAAATGATCGTATATCAAATTGAAACAATCGTATATCAAATTGAAACGATCGTATATCAAATTGAAACGATCATATATCAAATTGAAAAGACCGTACGACTACACTGTTGCACTCTAAAAAACATGTGTACTATAAATTTTGGACAGAAAACTCGTCCTTCAAATTTCAATCGGTTAAAGTGATCCTAATCTTGTCAAAAGCTCTCAGACCTGGAATTGACATGAAGTCATTAGATAAAGGACGAGTTTTCTGGCCAAAATTCAAACATACAAGTTGTTTTTCCAGAGTATGTCAGTTCATCGCAACAAAACATCAAAGTTGCTCATAGACGTGACCCATCTTTTCAAACGGAAGTCATGTCAAGGTAGATAGAAGACACATCAAATATGACACAATATCAAATGCCTTTAGTTATGAGAAGTCAACTGTAAACAATCACATCAAAACTGTAACATCTCGAAGTCAAGTGTAAACAATCACATCAAAACTGTAACATCTCGAAGTCAACTGTAAACAATCACATCAAAACTGTAACATCTCGGAGCGAGCAAGTTGTCAAAAAGGAATTTTTAAATTTAAATGACCAGAATGTAAAATTTAGTTTTTGTTACTTAGAGAGAGACTATAATAAAAAAATAAAACATTGGTAAATCCGTGGATTAAAAAAATTTACACTATTCTGGCATGGCATCATAAGATACTGTTGCCTAGGCACTCCCTGAAGGAATATGGATAATCCATCAAACAGAATGTCTGATGTCAACACGAATCAACCATGTTGTCCAAAGTGAGCAAATTGAGGGTTAATAATCTTGCCCAAAAAAAAAATTGAAAATGCCAGAAGCAAAGCTCAAACCTGGGACCTTCTGGATCATGGTGCAATGCCTTAACCACTCGGCCACTTCGCCTCCTTTATAAATGTTCAGTAAAAAAAAAAAATACATTGTAGTTTAAGACAAACCTGAATGTAACAGTTTTTGGAAATAGAAAAACAAAATATCAATATAAATAGATGTCCAATTCGGAGCATTTTGACATGAAACTTTATTTTCTTGTTCATTCTGACACAATACCAGAATGATGCAGGGGGTCCTGTTTTTTTGTTTAATGATAATGTGTGTGTGTGTGTGTGTGTATTAGTGCTTGTTCTTTTGTGTGTAGATGAGTATGTTTCATCCAAAGTAATTTTTAATTTAAGCGCTTAGAGTCTGGTGTCTCGAAGTTATAGCGCTATAAGCATTATCATTTATTATTATCATTATTATCCAGATACACTTCACAACCTCGAGCAGGCTTGTATTTAATGAAAACTGGTAATGACACACAATGGGTGCAGGAAGACAGCAAGATGCGACAACAACAACATCTACAACAATAACAATAGGGAATGAGATTAGCGGAAGAGTAGCGTCCCTTGATTGGACGTCACCTTACAGAGAGAACGTCAAAATGGTTTTGCGCATATGTCTCTCTCGTCCTCGGTTTCGGTGAAGTGTCTCATGCCGCACAACCAACATGGCGTTCTCTCTCTAATAACTTTTTCGCTCGTGACTTCCAATCAAGGGACGTTACTCTTCCGCTAATCTCATTCCCTATAGCAAAAGTAATGTTCAGGGTTGCCAATTCAGGAAACAAAAATTGACTGAACTTTTACACAAACGCATAGAAGAATGGCCTCTTTCTGAGTTCTGAACTCTTGTCAAAAGACATTATGTACTTCCTTTATTCTGACAGCTTCAACAAAGAATAACATATGTCATAAACAACGATTAAGGGCTCAGACCTTTCCTCAGCCGCAGCCTACAACAAAAACAACATTAATGCCAATACACATCTCACGCCACATAAAAAAAAAAAAAATATTCATAAAAATAAAAAGTCAAACTCGACTGCCTCTCTTTAAAAATCTAAAGATCATTTTAATCTATGCTGTACTGCTAGTTCTCCTTTTTTTTTTGATAGGAAAATATACTGAGGGTTTATAAGAGACTGAATTCCGTAAATAGACGGAAAATTGGCAACCTTGACTGTTACAAAAATAAGGGGGGGGGGGGGGGGGGGAGTAAAAAACAGGGGGGGGGGAGGTGGGAAAGCTACATTCTTTGGATCACAAAATAATATCGTTATTAGTGTCAAATCAACAAGACAAAGATATTCCTTTTCAAACATGCATTCAAATAAAATTATTCTTATTTATTTTTTCACATTAATTAGTTTATTGTTGTGCTGACGAAGGGTTTGTACCCGAAACGTCCATTCTCTGTATTGTTCCCATACAAAGCCTCTCTATTTTCACTCTTTTATTAGTATTTTCACGATCCCAGGCTTCAGGCAGTCCCTACCGATCTCTGTTTTGTTTTTGAGGGTTTTACGGCGCTTGCAACACATTAAGGTCATATAAGCGCCAGTAAAAAGGAAGAAAATGGGATAGTAAAATGTTCTAGAATTACAATTAAAGCACAAAAGAAAAAAAGGTGAGACAAAGGGGAATTGGTTCAAATAGGGAACAGATGTAGGTTCCAAGAGCACACCATCAAAGTACCCAACTAATTACTAGGACATTTCGGACCTCCCCTTTGTCAACAAAACACAATGAATAAGTCACTAAAGACGGATTTAAGATGAGAGGATGACATTAACAAGGCCAAAGGGTAAACCCGAAACGTCCAAATGCAATAGTCTTTGTGAATGAACTAAATTGAAGCTTGTATTTGATATTTTCAACGTTATTTACATTCATGTAATGTAAATGTTGCTGCTCGAACCTCGAAGAAATAAATAATTAACAATGAGAAATTGAAGGTAAGCTTCAATTGAATATACGAAAACAGATCTCATTCGTCTGTTTGTTTGTTGCTTTAGGTCTCTTCCAACACAATTGAGGTTATATGAGAGATTTTTTTTTGTTTGTTTGTTGCTTTAGGTCTCTTCCAACACAAATGAGGTTATATGAGAGACCGCTGAAACAAAAAAACAAGCAATCTAACAAAAATAGTACAAATGTAAATCAAAATCATAACCTAAAGATATCATAAGCTAAATTATAAATAACCAAGAACAAACAGGCAGAAGATTTACAGAAGAAAAAAAATATCCCCTGTCAAAAATACAATCACAAACCAAAGAAGCAGGATAGGCTAGTAAAGAGAAGAAGAAACGACATCACTATCGGATCGTACACCCATGCGAACATCATAGATATATGATTCAAGGGTGATGCTCCCATCCAATATATGAGAGACCGCTGAAACAAAAAAAAAACAAGCAATCTAACAAAAATAGTACAAATGTAAATCAAAATCATAACCTAAAGATATCATAAGCTAAATTATAAATAACCAAAAACAAACAGGCAGAAGATTTACAGAGAAAAAAAATATCCCCTGTCAAAAATACAATCACAAACCAAATAAGCAGGATAGGCTAGTAAAGAGAAGAAGAAACGACATCACTATCGGATCGTACACCCATGCGAACATCATAGGTATATGATTCAAGGGTGATGCTCCCATCCAACCACCCGCTCATTCGTCTGTAGTGTTTCATTCATCCTGTTTTGTTGATAAAGGGGGAACCCGAAACATCCATTTTATCTGTTTTCATATATTAATTTGAAGCTTACATTCAGTTTCACATTGTTATTTATTTATTTTAACATTCATGCAATGGTAATAACAGTGTAAAGCTTAATGGCAATAGTAATAAAGCAGAATGGGACAAAATGGAATAGATTCAATTCAGATTTCAGTGTAAGATCTAAACAAAACATGAGAGAGATGATTTACAAGGAAAACAAATATCATCTCCCAAAACTATACATTTGACTGTTCCCTTCCCAGTTAAGGACTCTTGCCAGGGCTAGGACAAAACTATGTAATCCCATTCCAAGAGAAGGACAGAAAAATAGGGGGATAGAAGACACAGTGTGACCTCCTGCCCATCAAATTATGATAGAAACGAGTCTTAAACAGAATAATGCCTCAGCGTTCACAATTCTAAAATCATCTGAAAATTGGTGTGATAAAAGTAAATGAATAGAAAAACTCAATAATAAAAGAATTGATTGTATGCAAGTGTTTTGTGTGATTAAAAGCAATCAAAATGACTACAACTAGCAAAATCTATAAAAACTATTTTGAGAGAAATAAAAACATAAATCAGGGTGAATGACATAATCAGTCGGATGGTGAAAAGGTTTGAACTGAGATATTGTCAAGTTTAGTTAAAAGGTCAATTTTTATCAAAAATGAGTTCTTGTCATAAATGATTAAATCGACCCTTTTTTTACATCTTTGAGAAATATCAAAGCTTCATTTCACTTCCAAATTTTTTTACAGCTAGTCAACGTTGAAAGAGAATGAAATTTGAGAATAGTTGCTGGATACCTTAACCATACATATGACCATAGCTTCATGAAAAATCACCCAATTTACTTCAAATATAAATTAAAATGTTCTGGGGAGCATATTCTTTCAGAAAATGAAAAAAAAAACAATTACAAATCCAAAATTTTCACCTTCCGACTGATTATGTCATGCACTGACACAATATATTCTTTTAAAAACTCAAAAATAAAAACATTGGATCTATAAAAGAAGCATATTTAACCGACTTACATCCATAATGAGTATCTTTTCCCCCCTAAATAGTTTGAGATTACTAGTCTAAAACAGTGATGGGTATGCATGGTAGACAATAAGGTAACCTTGAGATTCAAACAATTATATACAAAATATTACAAATCAAACACACAATTGATCATTGTTACCTATTATTTGAAATTTAGAGATAAAAAAAGGATAATAATTCTCACTAGAAATATTCAAAGAAATTTAAAAAAAAAAAAAAAAAAAAAGAATCTAACAGGACAAAAATAGCACTCAAAATGTCACAATTTTTGAATCATCACCTATCACTTTTAATCCCTTCTAATCATCAATATTTCATGATTTTTCCTTAAGAAATAGATTTTTCTTTTTCAAAAACCCAAACTCAGATTAAAATAGAAACCCGCCGGGAAAGGTTGAAATTACCCGACCCAGATAAAAAGAAATGACAAATAGAAACAAACAAAACAACAAAAAATATAGACCTACGTAGTTGATTTTCCTTTCCACAACCATTGCATATAAAAGTCTCCTTTAGAGCAAATACTGGAGAAAATGAAATAACATAAATGTGTGTTCCTTTATTTTTTTGAGGTGATTCTAAATAAATTTGCTGAAATATTAAGTGAGTATTGCAAACTAAAAAACTATATCTAAACAAGAGTTAACTAAAATATCTTTTAAATCAAACAATAAAATAAGGTCAGTTATTTTTCAATTCATGAGAATACTCGTATAATTAAGATTTTTAAAGAAAATATTCAAATAATTGTGAAACAAGTTTAAATAATGTTATTTGAAAACAGAATTAAAAATCAATTTTGTTTTAAATATCATATAAAATATTTTAAGTGTAAAAACATATGAGAAAAACAAAATAATTCAATATAAATTTTTTTTAAAAACCAAAAAAAAAACATGTTGCTCTTGAAACAAAAAGAACATTTTATTCAACACATCAAAAGCAAATCCAACACGTTTTAAAAATTTATTTTACAAATTTTCAACAAAGGATAAAAATCAAAACGAAATTTTAAAAAAAAAAAAATCGATAAAAAACTTATAAAATTAAGAATCACACAGTACAGCTGTATTATGTAAACAAAAAAAATACGTGACATTTTATTTTTAAAATCAAACAAAAAATTCATAATTCGAAATGATTTGATATGTGTGAAAATAAAGACAATGACTATAACTATGAAAATCCACAATCCTAATAATGTTTAAAATCACAATAGAAAAAAAAAGGAAAAAAGAAAAAGAAATGGTTATGATAACGTGATTTTAAAAAAAAAATTAGTGTTGAAAAAGAGACAGAACAAAAATTTACGAAAAAAGAAAGACTTTTGTTTTTAAAATTGGACAATATCTATGCAAATACATCTTTAAAATTTAAGACTAGCCGACCAAACTCTGATGGACTGAATTATAAATGCTAATAAAACCTTTTACACTTGACTTCTTGTTGACAGAAATATTACACAATAATGTTGTGCATTGAATGACATAGAACAAAGACAAGAAATAACATGCAATTCCCTTGACAGAAAAATATATGCAAAATATGTAGATTTTTTTATCAAACCTTTACGAATAAAGGGCAGACCGTACTGAGGTGTATAATGAGTACCTAGCCGTTAACAGCATTGTCTCTGTCGTAAAAAAAAATGTAATTTTGCCTAACAAGCATCATGTCTTGTTCTACTTGTTTCATGTTGCTGTTGATCAGAGACATGTATATTTAGACCATGTTAAAGGCAAATGACCAGAAAGATGTGGTCTACAACACTGCATATATAACTCAATTTATGAAATTTGCGCATCTTTCCGGGTTTTCTCAGCCAGCCACTCATTTGGTAACAATGTCTGGATTAATCTGAATTGACGGCAGCGACGAAGCTCAATAATTCACACGTTTTAACAATCCCTCACCAATTTCTTATTTTAAAATGAAAAGTAGTGTAGTCCTCAAACTTGATGTTTCTATATAACGGATGAGGAGAAGAAGAATAGGTAGAAGAAGAAGAAGAAGAAGAAGAAGAAGAAGAAGAAGAAGAAGAAGAAGAAGAAGAAGAAGAAGAAGAAGAAGAAGAAGAAGAAGAAGAAGAAGAAGAAGAAGAAGAAGAAGAAGAAGAAGAAGAAGAAGAAGAAGAAGAAGAAGAAGAAGAAGAAAAAGAAGAAGAAGAAGAAGAAGAAGAAGAAGAAGAAGAAGAAGAAGAAGAAGAAGAAGAAGAAGAAGAAGAAGAAGAAGAAGAAGAAGAAGAAGAAGAAGGAAGAATTAAAATAGCACATTACAAAAATGGCATTTTGTCACAGCCTTGTGTGTGATAAACAATACGATATATTGGTAGTTGGTAAAGCGTTACTAAAAGCACCGTCATCAATCTTATAGTATTCAGTTGTAGCTATACACATGTGTGTATATATATATATCATCATCATCAATCAAAATGTATTATCATTCAAACTGACATCAACAGAGAGCATGGATATTAATTAATGCTGTCAAAGTGTAATAATAAAGCAGGCAAGCATTACGAGTCAGATTTTTATCGACCCGTAATTTTTTCTCTAATTCAAAAAAAAAAAAAAAGCAAAATAATGCTCTAGTTGATATCATGGCCCGTTCATTCAATTCCATATTTTTCCTTCATCTTACTCTGTCAATCCATCTATCCTTTCATCCATCCATCCATCCGTCCATCCATCCATCACAGCTGTACAGGTATTTGAGTATAATAGCAATTTGCAATATACATAAAACAATAATCCATAGATTTTACAGCTGTTTATCAATGGTCATCTATCACAGATTTCAGGTAATGTGAGTATCCCATGCTTTTTAATATCTCTCTTGCTTCTTTCTGGGACTGGGACAAAAAAAAAAGATAGATAAATAAATAAATAAATAAATAAATAAATAAATAAATAAATAAATAAATTAAAAAAAAAGAAAATGAAAAACAAAATATCTAAAAATATTTCCACAAAAATTCTTAAATTCAAGTCAAATATATGCATCAAAATCAGATTGATGATTTAGGTCTATTTTAAAAAATGTAAAAATTTAATGACGACTACATCAGCCCCATGAGACGCAGACAATTTCATAATTTTGAGGTAAGGATCAGGTAGCAGAGTATTGAAGAATGTCATTTGACAATTCCAAACCTGTCCCACTCGTCAAAATGTGTTGTATAGAAGGCACGAAATTGACGTCACTCACCTCTGTTATAACAACAGCCATTTTAATGATGTTGTCACTAAATGATATCAATTAGACTAAAAACCTTTAAGATTATACATAGTTTTGTGTATTGGATGTTGTAAGTATTTTAGCCAAATGAATAGCATCAATAGAACCGATTTATTCTAGCCTGATAAATGTCGTAAATCCCCAGTTAGAACTGACTGGTTGAAAGGACAAGTGGGGTATATCACATTGTGAAAAGGTTTGTTCAAACTTATATTTTGGATGCCATCATTTGGTTATTTTTTTGAACTCTAAATAAAAGTTAAAGATCATTAATTCGTTTTCTTTTTATTTAAAAGTTTTAACATGAAAAACTGACAATACATACTGAATGAAAATTGGCATTGACTTAAGAAAAAAAAAAGTGAGATAAAGCAGAGCTGACGATGACAAAAAGTGAAAAATTTGTGAACAATTACAATTAAGCCCCATTTTTACTGCACTAACCACACACTTTATAGTCACCTGGAACAACTACAAAAGACGTCTAACTTCTAAGTCATGGCACAAGACCGAAGGGCTAGAGCTCAGGTGGTCGCTGGTTCGGATAAGTAAGTAAGTAGGTACTGCACTCACCCCCACTTTTAGAGCAATTAAAGATGATGCTAAACTATCAGTGATAGTGATACTCTATAACTACTGGAGAGTGGGAAACTGCACCGCACTGTTGGTTCCACTGCACATCCAGTCTCTAAATGCCAGTACATTTGATTGGGGGGGGAATGTCATTTTTAAAAGAATAAATAATAATGTGAAATTGAATGTAAGCTTCAATTTAATTACAAAAACAGATCAAATGAACGTTTCGGGTTTCCCCTTTATCAACAAAACAGGATGAATGAAACACCACAGAAGAATTCTCTCACCGTACTGAGGTGTAAAATGAGTACCTGGCCGTTAACAGCGTTGTCTCTGTCGAAAAAAAATATGTAATTTTGCCTAACAGGCGTCATGTCTTGTTCTCCTTGTTTCATGTTGCTGTTGATCAGAGACCATTTTGTAAAGCACTTTGAGCATGTTAAGTAGATAATGCACCATATAAAAGCTCAATATTTTATTTATTAAAAGCTCAATTTTTTAAAAATTGTACAAAGAAGAGTAAAGAGTAAAAAACTTACAGCTTTATCTGTAGGGGCAACAACCTTCATCTCTACTGCTTTCTTTAAAAACTCCACAGCTTTCTGCTTGTCCTTGAGACGAAGATAGGTCTTGGCCGTCATCAGCCTGTTTGTACACATCACGTTCTCCACTGAAACATACACAACAGGTTTTGTAAAAAAAGGTCCTCAAAAATAGCCACATAATCTATAAAACTAAAGCTAATCCCTGTTTCTGTGACTTGAAAAGATAGCAACTATTACTTACTTACTTATTTATCCGAACCAGCGACCACCCGAGCTCTAGCCCTTCGGTCTTGTGCCATGACGTAGAAGTTAGACATCTTTTGTAGTTGTTCCAGGTGACTATAAAGTGTGTTAGTGATGCTTGGATGCAACTATTACTTCATCAACCTTTCGAATATAACACTCAACAATCTCAGTGAAATCAGATCTGAAAGATTTAGCTGCCAATCATAAGTAATCCTTCAGAGCCATTAGGCTTATGGAGATGGAGTTGATCCTCATTTCTATAGCATGAAACAGACAATAGTAATTGATTGACATCCTTTGGATAAGACGCTTGTCTATCGCAAATCACTTTCCACCAAATCTAACAGACTCAGCTACCCATTCACTGCTGGGTGGACAGGAGGGTCAGAAGTAATCTCGACTGCACCCAGGATGAATCTCGGTCCCTTTGCATGTGAAGCAAGCGCTCTACCAACTGAGCTATTGGGATCCCCAGGTGTCAATCAACATGCTTCAAAATGCTTGATTTCCCCCAACAAGTTGTGTGGCGCCAAAGTTCTATTCCATACAGCAAAAGCTAGCAATAAAGCATATTTTACAACCAAAAAAAAATACACCCTTCTGCATAGCATTGTACAGTTCCATCACCCAGACATTCTATTAGGGAATAAAGACAGAAGTCTGATGTCAACAGGAACCACCCTTGTCCTGAGTCAGCAAATCAGAGATTAATAATAATAATAATAATAATAATAATAATAATAATAATAATAATAATAATAATAAAAATAATAATAATATATCTTTATTGTCCCCAAAAAAGTGGCAATTTGTCATTTGGTTACACATTCATAACAATACAATATTGACATAGACACACTCACACAAGATGCACACTAGTAACATATCTAGCTCAAGGGAAAAAAACAGAAGTGTCTGAAGCAAGGATCGAACACCGGGCATTCGAAGTCGCAATGTAATGTCTTAACCACTTGGCCACGTCCTCCCCCTATAGCTAAAGGAAAAACAAAACTAAACTAAAAACAAAATAAAAGCAAAACAAATTTTATTTTCAAAAGAAAAAGAATTTGACATATTGGTAAAAATTAAACTTAACTCATTATTTCTGACAAATAGTACTGTACTAGACAGAAATGTTTGTACAAAGAATAGGGAAATGTACTCACTTTCCTCTGCTTTCAAGAACCATTCAAGAGCCTGTAAAAAGTTGTAAAAAAAAATAATCAAACTGAGCCTCCTGGTCAAATTTATGGAAAATTTAATCAATGTGTAAATATCTTCTTCTTGGGGGTCATGTTAGCTCAGTTGGTAGAGCACCTGCTTCACATGCAAATGGACCTAGATCGATCCCGGGTGCAGTCAAGATTTTTTTTTTGGACCCCCCTGTCCACCCAGCAGTGATTGGGTAGCTGGGTCTGTTAGATCTGGTGGAAAGTATTTTGCTATATACTAGCGTCCTATCCAAAGTGTAGCAAGCAATTGCATTGTCCATTACACGCTATAGAAACTGATTCAATCAATGCGAATCCGTAAAAGTCAAATTGTTTTGTATTATTTTAAGCTTTATCTGCATCTGTGCAAAACGGTTGGTTTTTTAACATTATAAAAAAATATATATATATGACAAAAGTAGTAAACTTATCTTAAAAACCAATGGAAGGATTTTGATTCCATCTCGTATTCTCGAGTCAATAATGAAAATTAATCCAAAAATTGAATATTGATACCAATGAAAAATGTTCAAAAGTATCAACAATATATATTCTTAAAAAGACAAAGAACAAAAAAAAGAACAAAATAATCTTTGTCTAAACTTGTTCGGCCCTTTGAGATGCGATTTCCGCAATGTTTTAGGGATGGAATGTCAGTGTCTGTATGTGACATTTATATTGATGATGTATTGATGCCCTTTTATGCTCTTAATTGTTTTGATACTTTGGTTGAATTGTATATGAATTTTTTTTTTTTTTAAAGCGCTTTGAGTTTCGACGAAAGGCGCTATATAAATATGCTTATTATTATTATTATTTGCATTATCTTAAATTACTCAACCTGAAGGGTCAAATGAAAACTAATTTTATCCAACAGCTGTTCAATACATCTTTATATGTAAAGCGCTTTGAGCACATTTAGTGCTCTTTAAAAAAAGCTCATTAAAAAAACAAAAAACTCATTATTTGTGTCATTTTGTCTCAAATGTTATAAATAAAAAACACCCCCCCCCCCTCCGCCCTGACTTGATCTATTGGCAGAACTTTGTGTAACCTTTCCTTTCATTTTCTTCTTAGTGTATTGTGTAGCTTTATATTCCACCTATTTTCTTTTTAAGGTCAAAGTGCCAGTATGTGGTCTTGTGGTATGACACTCACTTTCGTATCGGAAGGCCCTGGGTTTGAGCCTCGCTCAGCGCATAGTTGAGTCCTTCTCTCGCCATCCTCAGGTGTAAAATGAGTACCTGGCCGTTAACGTTGTCACTGTCCGAAAAATTGTAATATCGCCTAACAGTACTAACAGTCGTCATGTCCCGTCCTACATGTTAAATGTTGCTGTTGACCAGGGACCCATTGTAAAGCGCTTTGAGCATATTTAGTGGATATTGCACTATATGAAAGCTCAATCTTTTTAAAAAACGTTTTTAAGTGAATTTAATACCTCCTCGTATGTAGTCTCAGGCATGGCCATGAAAACAGTTGATGCAATCCGTCTTTGGTACCAAGGCCTTTCGGCAAAAGCAAAGCACCAGTAACCGATGGAATGGACAGAGATGGCATCATCTGGGTCCAGTTCTAAAGCTTTCTGGAAGTAGAAAAGTGTTAAAGAGCAATTATATAGAAAGTAAAATTCCCATTTCTCATCCCGATGGGGAAATTTATCCTAAGCGTCCACATTTCAAAGTGAGCAATCCTGCCATACTTTGAAAATTCAGGTTTTAAAATTTTGGACAGAAAACTCTTCCTTCAAATATGAATCAATGGGAGCGATCTAATGATTTGTTGCTGTCCAACAATTGGTTATTTCTTAACAAATGTAAACACACTGCTTTGTTTACAAATGTTATAAACATACTCATGTGTCAAGCTGAACAAAATAACCAATCGTAATGACAGATGAAGAAAATGAAGAAGTATGGAAAGGAACACAACAGAAACCAGTGGGAGAGGAAATAGGAAGAAGACGATGGAGGTAGATTGGACACACGCTTAGAAAGAATGACTCAACTATAACAAAGAAAGTATTGGACTGGAACCCTCAGGGCAGAAGATCAAGGGGAAGGCCACGAGGAACATGGAGAAGAATTAAAGAAGCTGATATACAGAGAAGTGGTAAGACCTGGAATGAGATAAAAAAGTTGGCTCAAGATAGAGAAGGATGGAAACTGTTTGTCTGTGGCCTATACCCTGACCCAGGGTGAAAAAGGCAATGATGATGATGATGATGATGATAGATATTCAAAAACCTGTGAACACATTTCACTGTGTGGGTCACTTTGAACACATTTGGCAATGTGAGCAATGACCGGAAAGTTAATACTAATACAGATCATGCCCATTAAAATTATAAAAAAAAAACCAGACAACTCTTCCTTCAAATATTGATCAATTAAAATTATCCAAAAACGAGCTACCCGAAGTGGTGCTCCACCCTAGAACCTTCTGATGTTAGTGAAATGCTGATCCATCATCTCCCTGAACAAAAATATATGTGACAGCTTCAACAAAGAATAGCGTATGTCATAAACAATAATTAAGGGCTCATACCTTTCTTCAGCCGCAGCCTACAACAAAAACAACATTAATGGCAATACACAACACCGTGTAAAAAAGCAAAATATTTTTAAAACTCATAATCGACTGCCTCTCTTTAAAAATCTTAAGATCATTTTATGCAATGCTGGACTCTTATTTCTCTCTCTTTTTTTTTTTTAAATAAATATTATTATTATTATTATTACTATTAAAATTATTATTACTACTATTATTATTGTTGCTATGAATTTTATCTTTAAATGTTATATCTAAATGACCCCCAATTCTTTGAAAACTTCTTTGAAGACTTAGATTTCGGAGATTTTGACAAGTCAAAGACAAATTAAACTGATTGATAAAGTTTTGTGACAAAAATGAAAAAAAAACCCCCAAAAGAATAGCTTTGGTCAAAGAATAGCAGAAAATATGTGACATGAAAAATCACAATGTCTTGAGAAATAGCAGGTTGTTTTGAGAACCATAGGGGGTCTTGAAAGCTTAGTTGGTAAAGCAATTGCTTTGCGTACAAAGGGGACTGAGATCGAACCCGGGTGAAGTTGAGATTTTTATCCGACCCACCTGCCCAGCAAGCAGTGTGAGTGAGCAGCTGGGTTTGTCAGGTCTAGCAAAAATTACTCTGCGGTAGACTAACATCCTATCCTAATGGTAGCAAGCAATTATTTATGTCGATTTCATGCTACAAAAACTGGGATAAACTCCGGCTCCATGAGCTTAAAATTGACTCTGAAGTGCAACTTTCTTTTTATCATTTTTTTAAAAACCAAAATTATCAATCGTAAAATAAAGACCAAAAAAGAAAAAAAGCGTATTGGTAATACTCACATCAAAATGTTCTCTAACTTTATAAGCTGTCTGAATTTTATTTTTGATCCCGATGTTTTCTGTGGTGAAGTGAAGAAGTGCAGCATACCACTGTAAAGGGAAGAGAATTGCATAAGAATTAAAATATAAAATAAAAAATTTTTAAATCAAAATTTCAAATAATAATAATAATAATAATAATAATAATAATAATAATAATAATAATAATAACAATGACGATAATAACAACAACAACAATAAGAAGAAGAAGAAGAAGAAGAAGAAGAAGAAGAAGAAGAAGAAGAAGAAGAAGAAGAAGAAGAAGAAGAAGAAAGAAGAATACGAATAATAATAATAATAATAATAATAATAATAATAATAATAATAATAATAATAATAATAATAATAATAATAATAATAATAATAATAATAATAATAATAATAAGATTAGGGATGAAAACAGGGAATCATATATTTTTTTCTTCACTTTTCATGTAAAAAACATTTTGTGTCATTTACCCGGTGACAATGAGGACTGTTAGGGTTGAGATCTAAGGCTTTCTCAGCATAGGAAAAGGCCTCGAGCATCGTCTTCTGTCTCTTGGTGAGATCTTTATGGTGCTGGGCATATTCATGGGTGACACGCGCCAATCGCCATTGAATTTCTTCATTGCACACATCTGTGGTATAAATAAATAAATAAATAAATAGATAAGTGGAATTGGAAGGTCAGAAAATAGGAATGTGAAACAAAAAAAAAGGAATTTCTTACTAATGGATAATTCATGTATCGAATTGACCACCACATTTGTCACCTACACATAAAGACAGTCTTCTGGACATCTGGCAAAACTACATCAGAAGTGTTAGGGTATGGAATGAGGAAGGGGTGTGTGTGTGTGTGTGGGGGGGGGGGGGGGGGGGGGCGGTGACAGGGGGAAGGGAAGGAGTGCAATTAATTTTCCTACTTAGCTCCCTTTTGACAATCATTAAAAAAAAAAATCAATCCCCTTTATACCCCCCCCCCCCCACCTCCTTCCATTTATTTCTTCTTATCATTATCATCATTTTTGGAAATTGGAAGTTTAGAGACAATAGCGGAATAGTGGAAAGGAAGAGTGAAAATAGGAATGATTCCGCCAAAAGCAGAAGGGTTGGCAGGTATGTGCTAGGCGTATTCATGAGTGACACGGGCCATTTGCCATTGAAGTTCTTCATTGCACACATCTGAGATAAACATTAAAGAGAAATAAATACATAAATAATAAATAATCAAATCCCCAACAGGGCCACACAAACCAAATCTCTACACAAAGTAAATGTTATGGTTGCTACTTCTTGTACTTGTTATCCTCTATATTTAAAGGTTATGCGGCTATGTGGTCTAGTGGTATGACACTCGCTTTCGGATCGGAAGGCCCTGGATTCGAGTCTCGTGCACGGCACATAGTTGAGTCCTTGGAAAAGGCTCTTTACTCACATTCTCTCACCGTACTCAGGTGTAAAATGAATACCTACCTGGCCGTTAACAGCGTCGTCTTTGTCCGAAAATTTGTAATATCGCCTAACAGGCGTTATGTCCCGTCCTACATGTTAAATGTTGCTGTTTTGTTGGAATGTACTGTTCTGTGGAGAAGTTGGTGGAGGCGTTTTCTTTCCGCCTACTCTCCAGTGTTTTCCACTGCAACAAAATCAGGCCCTGAGTAACGCATCCTGGTTTGCAAAAGTAATTTTCAGTGACAAACCTCAAAGCTGCCCATTGAACTTGTTCAATTTTCTGGATGTGGCCTTGCTGATAAGGATCCCACACTGTGCACGAGTATTCCAATATGGCAATGACTAAAGCATTGTATTAATATAGATATCACGTCAAGCAAAAGTAAAACTGAACTCCTGTAAATAAAATATTAATAATCCGTCTTGCTAAAACTAAAGTAAACGACAACGTATTAAGCTAATTTGTATACCTTTATGGTCTATGAGAAATTTGTATAACTCTTCAATCTTATAGAGCTGGAAAAGTGAGTCTGCTTTCTCAATGATGTTCAACATGACTGGCTCTCTCCTGAGTTGGAACAGCCTCTTCCTAGTACCTGAGATGAAAAAAGTATCAATTAAATTTCAGTTTTAATTACCATCATCAAAGCATGCAAATTTAAACTGTGACATTTACATTTCAAAGCTATTTTAAGATAGGATATATATATATATATATATATATTATATATATATATATATATATATATATATATATCTATATATTTATATATACGCCAGTTTTTATGACTCTGGTAGAACTAGGTGAACATCTTTGCAGGTCTGATAACGGGAACGAAACTGTGGCTTGATTTAACAATGTTATAAGGAATAATATTTTGAGTTGCTTTGAAAGTATTTACATTACAACAATGAGCCCATAACAATTTGGGTAATCAGACCTGCAAAAATGCTCATTGCTCTCGAATCATGAGACGTCTCAATTTGAATTCAAACTTGGGTCCTTCTGATCCAAAGTTAGGTATTATATAATTGTGCCAAAAGTGCCTGATTCAAGTAAACAGAAATATACGAGTCTGAATTTAAAAAAAAAAAGTAATCAGCTTAAATGAAAATACATCAAACAAAAACATGTTTCCCCGCTTCGGGGGTAGATGGCTGAGTGGAAAGTGCATATAGAGAGTAACATTATCCATGATAGGGTTCAAGTTCAAGTCTATTTGAGTATATCTTAGCAAGAAAAGAGAAAAATCAATTATCAATCTCTGGCTCATTTTTCTACTTTGTACCAGTTCTCCTATGTGCTATTGAAGTATTTGAAGTTATCCATTCATTAAATTTATATCTAAAAGAAGTGACTAGATATCGCTCTAATAGAACGACACCTAACGTAACACTTAGATATCGCTCTAGCATGTTGGCAATCGCAACTATAAAACAGGAAAAACATCTGCATATCTTGTTCCTTTTTTCAGCTAATATGCAATTTACATTTAACATAAAATAACAGTGGCACAATTCATTTTTTTTTTTTAATTCCCAATCCAGGTGGATCTATAGCATTGTGGTTAAGCTGTTTGACTTGACTGGAAATTCCTGGGTTCAATTCCAATGGTGACTATTTTTTCAATAATTAATGTTTTTCCCTTCTCTCTATTTATTTTCTTACTTTTATTTCTTTTCTTATATTTTCATTTCTTTATTCTTTAAATCTTATTTATTGGTTTGTTTATATTATATAATTTTTCTTATTATTATTATCATTCTTTTATTATTTTTTTCTTTCATTAATTTGTAATTATAATTATTTTCATCAGTACAGTTTACAATGTTATATAATTATAATTATTATTATTCTATATTACTTTCCTGAGTATTATTATTTTTATAATTATTTATCACCATCATCATCATCATTATTATTCTTTATTACTATTTTTAAAAAATTATTATTACTATTATTATTATTATTATTATTATTAGGCAAATAAACAACATTGTTGTCACAATAGTAAACTTATGAAAGTCATTACAATCGGTGCGAACATTTCTGAGCGACACCTAGCAGGTTACACTAGAAATATCACAGATCTAACGCCTGCCATATCAAAAAATATCCTCTACTAAGAAGAAGAAGACTAAAAGGAGAAAATAATCGACATGAAAGATCGATCTGACTATAGACTATAGCATGGTTACCGTTGACTTGTTTGTCTTGTATTCCGAGTATCTCCCCTCGACTCTAACTTTGAAACTGAAATTATTTGTTTAATTTTAACTGAATTGTATACGTTAGGGCCTAATAAATAATCATAAGTATATTCATGTTCTACAGCCACAAGATCAAAATTGAGTAAAAAAATCCATTTTTGAAATTTTTTATATTGGAATCTGCTTTAGTCTTGACTGACTATAGACTATACTATATAGCTATACTCACTCTATAGTAAAGCAAGTCAAAAATTACTCTCATAAAATAAAAATAAATGTAAAAGTTAATATTAATGGTAAGACTCACGACTCAGAACTCAGAATAAGAAGTGTCAACAAAAGTAACAACAGTCCAAAGCACTGAACTGAAGTTGTTGAAGAAAAGCAGTTGATGTGCTTAGTTTAGTAGTTTATACAGAGTGCGCTGAGTAACAAGATTAAACAGTGCAGCAACCTAGAATTCAATGTAGGTTTTCCCCTCTAATTATCCGTGCATTATTCATTCTTTATACTTTTAAAAAATGAATCATCGGGAGAACTGCATATATAAAAATGGGAGTGGGCGAAGAATGGAGGAATAGGGTGGAGAGTTTAGTGATCACAAAGAAATGGCAAATCCTAAAATTTCTCACCAAAGCCGCTTGTGTCTTGAACCTTAATTTTACGAATGATATTTTCATCTATTCATCTTTTTATCACTAAATGTACTTTTTGTGTAATTGAGAATGAGAATGTAACGCTCCTTCCTGAAACCAAAAACATCGGACGGTGCTGCCGAAAAATATTCTAAAAATAGAGCCAGCCAATGCTGATTGACCTTTCGGGTCAATCATACGATAACACAGCATTCTGGGAAAGTTGAGGCAGAATCCCTATGGAACCACTTCTCAGGAAAAGACGATGCCAAAAAGAATGATAAATTCTCCTGTCAAAAAATTTGTAATTCTGTTTGATCAGATCCACATTACAATACAAAAGGAAGAAGAAAATGAATATGTGCACGTCGGTATCTGTCAAGATGACTTTAACTTTATGTACACTTGTATAAAAGGGACACAACTGTGTTATTAACTCAGAATTTTAAGTTAAACAAAGATTATGTCGGTAACAACAAGATATGAAGTGAGTAGAAAAGTGCCAGAAGACAATAGAGAATAAAAAAAATTTTTTCGCGGCGGTGGTGGGGTTTGAACCTGCGACCTTATTGGTACGACAACTCCGCTTGGCAGGTGAGAGCGTGGCTCTACCGTGTGAGCTATCCACGAACACATAAAATATTCGTTTCAAACCCAAAGTCATTTCTAGATCCCTCTCTCACCCACTTCTTGAGATCGCCGATTCGTTCGCCACCATCGCGAAGTAATTTTGACCAGCAGTTAAGCTTAATAGCCAATATTCTCATCACAAACATATAACATAGAAACGATTGAGACATTGAGTATGCTCCGGTGTATGGGGTGAATTTTTAATTCAGAAAAGTGAGTGGAGCAGGCACTTATGTTGGTAACAACAAGATATGAAGTGAGTAGAAAAGTGCCAGAAGACAATAGAGAATAAAAAAATTTTTTTCGCGGCGGTGGTGGGGTTTGAACCTGCGACCTTATTGGTACGACAACTCCGCCTGGCAGGTGAGAGCGTGGCTCTACCGTGTGAGCTATACACGAACACATAAAATATTCGTTTCAAACCCAAAGTCATTTCTAGATCCCTCTCTCACCCACTTCTTGAGATCGCCGATTCGTTCGCCACCATCGCGAAGTAATTTTGACCAGCAGTTAAGCTTAATAGCCAATATTCTCATCACAAACATATAACATAGAAACGATTGAGACATTGAGTATGCTCCGGTGTATGGGGTGAATTTTTAATTCAGAAAAGTGAAAAGATTATGTCCCTTAGAAAGAGTTTCGCCTTTGGCAACAATACTGGACATTTCATTCTCTTGTCTGTTTATATTAATACAGGACACGCGTTTGGAATATCCAGCTAAGACTAAAGCGGTTGAAAAAAATCCAGTTAACTCAAAAGCATAAGGAAAATGAAACATCGCTTTGTCTCTATAAGCAATATATAACGTGTTATGTTTATTTGAAGGGGAAAAAATAACTGTAAGCGTTCGTGTCATTAAAAGGCTCTACACTCTACACCAGGGCACACTCACACGTACACACACACACACACACACACACACACACACACATCTTGTTAGTCTTGCTCTACACGCATTAACTTAGGTATGAATGAGTATCTGGCTATAGCCAGTGACTGTGATTGTAAGAGTTCAAAGACTAAAAGGGACCACTTTACTGTGAAATATAAATTTGTGTCCTTATGATGACACATGAAGCATTGGAGACGCGCATTGAACATTGTTTATCCGTGAAAATGCGATACGTAAATATTAATTTTATTTTCAAGCGTGATTATAAGAGTTCAAAGACAAAAAGGGGCCACTTTACTGTGAAATATAGATTTGTGTCCTTATGACGACAAATGAAGCATTGGAGATGCACATTGAACATTGTAAATCCGTGAAAATGCGATACGTAAATATTAATTTTATTTTCAAGCGCCGGACTAGATGCTTATATTGGCAGAAAAAGGGGCAAACATACAAACGAACCTCACAAAAATTAATAAATAAAAAACAACAAAACAAGAGTTAATTTTCTTTTACATGTTAAACTATGCTACATTCATACCTACTATACCATGTCTCGTTCTACACGTTACATGTTGCTGTTGGCCAGGAACCCTTTGTAAAGCGCTTTGAGGAGCAGGCACTGTTGTAAGATAAAGAACTGAACAAGTGTGTATGAAAGGTGTCAGACACACAAAGCAAGAAAGAAAAATAGAAGAAGAAAAAAAAAAACCATCGCAAAAAATCAGTCGACCTCGACTGGGGATCGAACCTCGGACCTTCTGATTACCGGTCAGACGTGCCACCACGTGCTACCATTGACGTGTGACGGGTCATCAGAAGGTCTGAGATTCGATCCCTAGAAGAAGTCGGCTGATGTTTTGGGATGTTTTGTTTTTTTCTTGTATTTTTCAGCGTGGGGACAGCGTGGCTCAGCGGTATGGTCTTTGCTTCGTACCCGAAAGGTACCGAGTTCGACTACCCGCCGCGTTGTGTGGCCTTGAGCAAGTCATCTAGCCTTAGCTCACTTTGCGGCGCTGCACTGCGGCTGACGCCTGGGTTATTCCAGTCTTCCCTTGGAATAGACCCTAAAGAAAAATTTCCCCTCAGGGATGAATAAAGGGAATTTATTTATTTTATTTATTTATTCTTTCTTGCTTTGTCTGGACCTTTCATTCACACTTGTTCAGTTTTTGTAGGTTTTGTGGAATGATGGATTCAATGATTCAATGACAGCTCTATTATTTTGTGGTAAGCGTTCCAGCATCGGGTATGGGAGTTGAATAAATAAAGTCCCTGATGTAACCCCATTGGAAAAGTCATACGGAGAAATGGCCAATGACCCAGGCAGTCAGGCAGTCGAGTTCTCTCTCCCAATATAAGATGTGCGGCTATGTGGTCTTGTGGTAGGCTATGACACTCGCTTTCGGATCGGAAGGTCCTGGGTTCGAGCCTTGCTCGGTGCATAGTTGAGTCCTTGGAGAAGGCTCTTTACTCACATTCTCTCACCGTACTCAGGTGTAAAATTAGTACATGGCCGTTAACAGCGTTGTCTCTGTCTCAAAAAAATGTATTATCGCCTAACAGGGGTCATGTCCCGTCCTACGTGTTAAATGTTGCTGTTGGCCAGGGATCCCTTGTAAAGCGCTTTGAGCACGTTAAGTGGATATTTCGCTATATAAAACCTCAATCTACGTAAACATGTCTAGAAATTCGCAAACGGCCCGATTCCAAGGTGGAGGAACATGATGCCCTTACAGAGACAACGTCAACATAGCATTGCGCATGCGTCTTTCTTATCAACTGAGGAAATCTATCGTTTGGTTGATGAGACACTATATTTGAGAAATCACTTTTCAAAATGTTATTATGTATACATTCTGTTATAAAAATAAAAATAATATAACCAATAAACGTATTTTTGATGAAAAGTTCACAGTGATGTGTTGCAAAGAATGACAATAAGGAATACGCCCAAGATTAAGATTACCCGCCGTGGAAATCACTGACTTCACGGTTCGGTAGCTCAGACAAAAAGATGGCTGAGAAACGATTTAACTGGTGCATCACTGTGAGCTGTAAATCAAAATAAGTTTATTGGTTATATGTTTATTTCAAAAAGTATCAATATAATAACATTTTTAAAGTGTATTCTCAAATAAATATAATTAGTGATTTATCAATAAACAAACGATAGATTTCCTCAGTTGATAAGAGAGACACATGGGCAACTGTCCTACTAATTGGATTCAATAGTCTGATGTCGCGTCGCCCAGCAACGGCGGCCATCATGGTTCTAAACAAAGAAAATCGGTACTTTTTATTCTTCATGTTGGCTAGAACTTGGCATGTCTTGTGATCAGAATGTGTAAAAGTCAAAACATGATCAGATTTATAATGGGTTTGTTTTTTTTTTTCTCCTCTGGATACGCTTTTATGCTCGTAGGAGAAATATTTCATAAGGGCGTCCGCCATTGTTCCGATTGTTTAGAGCCAGTAACTATATTACCATGCGTCATTACGAGGGAAGTGACCTTACGACTATTGAAGCGTGTTGCCGTCCGGCGACCCAGGGAAGTAGTCCGAATGTCATCTTAAGCATTCTCAAGCCATCCGGAGGCCCTCAGAGCTGTACGGGGCTTTCCATAAGTCGCCCGAAAAGGAGACCTTCCGAAAGCTCATCTTTCTGCTCTGGACGGCAATTAGTTGATACTAATTGCCGCCCGGAGCCGTCCGGAGGTCATCTAAAGCATTCTCAAGCCATCCGGAGGCCCTCAGAGCTGTACGAAGCTTTCCAGAAAATGAGGTGTTTTAAGTTCATGTTCATTTGGCTATTTCTGGTGACGTAATGAATAATGAAGATCAATGACCATTGGGCATAAATGTATGACTTTTCCTTTTAAGATGGTAGCAGCTTCTAATGGTGCTAACACTACTATATTATGACGATCGTCCCAGTCAGCAAATTCCTCACCGCACTCGTGCACCGTCGCAAACCCGCTCGGAAGCTTCGTCACAACACACCAGTCAACTAGATGTTTTGCGGTTTCGGGCTCGTTACCACAACGGCTACAAATTGGACAGGTGGAAAGTCCCCACTGATGAAGCGATTTTGCCGTCAGGCAGGTTCTCAATCGAAACCGATTCGCTGCCACCCAGTGCCTCTTCTTGCTGGTGGAGAAACCTGGAAACTTCTCCTACAGTTTCGAGGAGTGTATGACCCCAGGTGAAAACCAGATGCAAATATCTATAATAGAATAATACGTCTTTGAAATCAGGGAAAGACTTTATGAACGCCTTGTATTGTTATATCATTTCTCATGAGTTGTTTACTTTTTGTTTTTTTTTTCTCTTTTTTGTTTGTTTTGTTTTGTTTTGTTTTTTTAACAATTGTCTTTGGTTTATGGAATCGATTAGTTTAAATTCAACTTCTTTTTTTTTTGTGGTGTTGCTTTTTTTTCTATCTTTCTTTTTATTGTTTTTTTTTTTTAATATTTTGTTTTCCCTTTCTTTTATTTATCTATTTTAAAAAATATATACAGTGTCTTTTGTTTCCCTTTATTTCTCATTGTTTTCCTGCATTTTACAAAGTTTCAAAGTTTCAACATTGTTCTTCATCTTAAGTGGCACGGATTACATTTTCACATTTTAATACAATTTGTTTTCTTTCTAAAATGTTACTAGGTTTATTGTGTTTGGGGGGCTGGGGGGTTGGGGGGGGGGTGGGGGGGGGGGGGTTCATTTATGCATTTTTTGCTTGTTTAAAAAAAAAAAATACAGATTTTCTTTTTTTGTTTTGTTTGTTTGTGTGTTTGCTGTTTTTTTTTTTTTTTTGTTGTTGTTTTTTGTTTTTGTTTGTTTGTTTGTTTTTGTTTGTGTTTTTTTGTTTGTTGGGTTTTTGTTTTTGTCAGCCATAATTGGTGAGCATGCTATGTGTCTGTTTGTTTCTTTAGTTTGTATTTCTTTTTGTTGTGAATATTTATTTATAAATCTATTTATTTATCTATTTATTTACTTATTTTTAATGCATTTATTCATTTTACCTTTTTCATTTTGGAAGTCCTCTGTGTCCGCCCTGGCGATGAACGCACGGAGAGCCAGCACACAGTTGGCCACGACACGGAGACGACAGCGTACGAAATTCATCTTGATCTTGTGTGAGTTTTTATCTTGCCCACGTTGTTGTAGTTGTTGCCGTAGCTGATGCTGCAGCTGCTGTTGTTGTTGTGTTTATTGTTGTTGTTGTCCTTTTTGTTGTTGTTATTTTGGTTGTTGGTGCAAATGTATCTAAAGTCTTCGTCGTTGTTGTTGAAAATGAATAAGATAATAATGTCCTCTCTGTTCAGATAATATTCCAACCACTTCAGGTACAGGTACTTAGCACAAACTCATAGTTATCGATTAATTCTTAAATTGCAATTGTTTACTTATTAAATATAATTTATTTTGGGTGGAAATTTAATAACACACGTAAGCACTTAGGCCAATCGCTGGAGTCACACTACGAACTATGGGTTTGTTTTTTTTTAATCAAGCGCTTATTTGGTTGTCCTGTCGGCTGGATCAAATAAATAAGCAATTTTCAAAATAATGATAGGCTATCAATATATTAGATTGATTTAATACAACATTTAGTTTTATATATTTTCAGCAATCATTTAAATGATCAAAATGTCTTAACTCACTCAATCCTTGAGATTTTTGGTACTTCTCAAAATTGGAAAAAATGTATTAAAAATGAACATGTACATAGAGAGTTTTATTCAACTACCATAAACATATAAAAATTGACAACATTAGCTTTGATATAATTACTCCCCTTCTCTATAATTTGTCTCAGAAAAATGTAATAAATAGGCATGAGGTAAAAGTAACCCGGGGTAAACTACGGATATTACAGTCGGTTTTAGTGTTGAGTGAGTTAAAGATTTAACATTCCTGTCATGAAAGGCGAATAACACCGTGTAATGATAACTCGTCTTAGCTCTAGCGTGTATAGCTTTGTCCCAACATGTACTTATTTACAGGTCTGATAACCCAAATTTAGTATAGTCTCATTGTTGTAATGGAAATCTCAAAAAAAAAATTTAAAATGTCGCTAAATATTGTGCATTACAACAATGTTAAACCAGGCCCATATAAGTGCGTTCGGATGTCAGACTTGCATATATGTACACGTCGCTTTGTCCCTATTTATTTCTTCCAGTGAAATAAATAAATAAATAAATAAATAAATAAATAAATAAATAAATAAATAAATAAATAAATAAATAAATAAACCAATTGAATAAATTTTGATTAAATACATTAATTCAACAATCACGTTTTTCTTGTTAATTTTATTTTCAATCCAGAGAAACTTTAACAAAATAACTCAAACATTCCTCAGAATTTCATCACAAACATTATGGTTAAATCTTGTGTCCACTTCGTCTTAAAGAACTGGCCATTGCTCCACGCTGATAAATGCCACGTTTATATCGGATAAAAGCGCGTGCGATTTTGTTCTTTCTTTCTCTCTTTATCATTATTATCCCAGTTTTCTGAATGTTTAGAATAAGAGTGCTTTAAGAAGCATTGGAGGCGGAAGAGACCGCCCTCACACATCATGATTATTGGGGCGCGCATGCGTCAGTCATCAGTGAACATCTGAGACAATGGCGTATGGACTATATTTAACAAGTCTTAATCCTTTCACCCCCCCCCCCCCCCCCCCCCCGCCTCCCACCCCCGCCCCACCACATACACACACACGCACACACACACACACACACACACACACACACACACAAACACACACGCAGTGGCGGCTGGTAATAGTGGGCAGGGTGGGCAAATCCCAGCCTGTTTTTTCAAGTTTTATGCTGAATTACCAGGTTCAAAATAATCTAATTTATGTTAGATAAGTTTGAATGTTAATACCTAAACGTGATTCTTCGATCTGTAATTTAATCAATGGTTCCATGAAAGGTTAGAGATAAAAACAACACCTGTTTCCACCGCAGAGAGTTAGCGTTTTATGTGCGGCTATGTGGTCTAGTGGTATGACACTCGCTTTCGGATCGGAAGGTCCTGGGTTCGAGCCTCGCTCGACGCATAGTTGAGTCCTTGGAAAAGACTCTTTACTCACATTCTGTCACCGTACTCAGGTGTAAAATGAGTACCTGGCCGTTAACAGCGTTGTCTTTGTCCGAAAAATTGTAATATCGCCTATGAGGCGTCATGTCTTGTCCTACATGTTAAATGTTGCTGTTGACCAGGGACCCCTTGTAAAGCGCTTTGAGAACGTTAAGTGGATATTGCGCTATATAAAAGCCCAATATTATGTAGTACTTTAAAATGGATCAAACCATGTGTACGGAATACTATGGGACAAGATGTCAGTGGATGTCAAAAGTTGGACTTAATGATCATAAATCATTTTGCATCATCAAAGTCTCGACGAATGGATTCAATATATAAATAGGTTGGTAGATACATACATAATCATTAAAAAACATTTAATTTTAAATGTCGTTATTTCAAGCAGTTCTTTTCTTATATATATATATATATATATATATATATATATATATATATATATATATATATATATATATATATATATATATATATATATATATATATATATATATATATATATATATATATATTATATATATATATATATATGCGGCTATGTGGTCTTGTGGTATGACACTCACTTTTGGATCGGAAGGTCCTGGGTTCGAGCCTCGCTCGCCGCATAGTTGATGTCACAGTAAAGATTGTTCACAATTATCTTATTAAATTTTATTTTATTAAGAACTGAATTCATCTCACTCCAGTTATATTTCGGTAGGCTTAGATAAACTTTACCTTCTAATATTAGATCGTCTTTCCTTTTATAGCCTTCCCTCGAATTAATTTCTAATTAGTGAATACTTTTCGTTCTACATTCTGTCACGTAGCCACTTATTATAAAAGCTGATAGGTCTAACACTCTACACTCACTTTCTCTCCACAATCTATGCCGGACGGCCAGTCGCTCTATTCCTATATATATACTGGAAGATTTTTATCTTTTGGGACTTTGTAGATATTATATCTACACCATTAAGACGCCGGAGCTTTTAACTTTGATTGTATAATCTTCAAGGATCAAACCCAAGCCCGCTGTACTACACTATAACCTCTTACCAATTGCCTGGAAGTGGAATTTTACGAGTCCAATCCTGTTATCAGAGGAATAGATCATCCAAGCCCATCAACTGCCTGGAAACGTAAACTTACGAACCTGACATATTATCATAAGTTACGTAAAATATTCATACCTCTATTTGTAACTGCCACGATCACTGTTTATCTCTTTTAATTAAATTTCATCATTATTTTTATTTCATTGTAAATAAATCGTTAATTGTTTTTCATTTATAGTAACTAGTAAATTCTGGGGCCTCATTCTACATATATCTTTATGCATAGTCGAGTAGCTCTTTACTCACTTGAGACCATGACATTTTGGAGGGGACACATATAAAGAATTGAATTTATTTAGTTACTTATACCTATTTCATCTAACCTTAAAGTTTAAATTGTAAAACTCTTAATTGCCCCACTTGATCATATTTTAATTGAACTCCCTATTTACAGGATTATTTTTTTTTCTTTTTCATTTCTTCATTTAAATGGAATAGCAATTTATCCATTCATTCTTTCATTCAAATTGAATAGCATTTTATTGATTCATTCCTTCATTCATTTATTCATTTATAAATTATTCATTCATTCATTGTTCATTCATTTATTCATTCATTCATTCATTCATCCATTCATTCGTTTATTCACTCATTTATCCAATCATTCATACATTTATTCCTCCCTTCATTCTTTCATTCATACATTATCCATTCATTCATTCATTTATTCACTCAGTTTTTCATTCATTCATTCATTCCTTGTCCACTTTGTTATTATATCACTCATTTCATTTTGTTGTTTGCCTCATTCATGAATTGTTTTCAATATGTTTACATTCCATAACGATTCATTCACCTATCATCCAATCACTCAGTGTTGTGAACACATTTTATAACTATTGTAAATCTTACGATATTTTATTGTTTTGTATTTCAGACATCACTGTTAAACACTCTTCAATGCCTAATTACAATTGTTGAACAACCATTGAACAAGAGAGAGGTCCCAGCCACGAACTGAGTTGGTAAATATATCCTTCATTATTCTCTTTTACATGAGTTGGGCATCACATAGTAACTATAGACATCGTGATTTGTTTTGCATAGTGATTTGTTTTAAATGCATTTTTGGCATATTACTGTTACCGAAAACCACTTATATATTATGTTCTGAAAAGTGAGTCTTTAAAAACTAAATAATAATAAAAGGAGTCTACTAGCCGTCGTGTTATATTTAGTGATAGATAACTTGGGATTATTTTGGCATCCTATTATTGTTATCACACTCTAGTATATTAGCGTCATTGCGAATAATTGTACACAAACTAACGACGAGTCACACACATTGGTGATACATTTTTCGTAGTAACATAGTTTAGAGTACACGCGATTGACACATTGTTATTGACACAAGTCATAATAACTCCGCATTGTATTGACACATTGCTTTATAAGATATAACGATAAAAGGCATCAAATTCAACATACATAATAAGTTGAAATAAGAGAGAGAGATTTCTAAAAATAGAACAGTTCATTCCAGTAAGTGTAAATAAATAAAACAGTCAGTAACAGTATCCTGTCAATATAATATATATAAAACATCGTAACTAATTTATTGCAACATGGAAGCATATAAAAGATACTTAAGTCTCGCAAAGGACTTAGAAATACCCCAGGAAAGAATATTTTCATGGTGCGAAGAGAAAGTAAAAGAAGAAAAAGAACATGAAGAAAGAATTCGTAGAGAAGAAAATGAAGAAAGAATTCGTAGAGAAGAAAAAGAACACGAAGAAAGAATTCGTAGAGAAGAAAATGAAGAAAGAATTCGTAGAGAAGAAAATGAAGAAAGAATTCGTAGAGAAGAAAAAGAACACGAAGAAAGAATTCGTAGAGAAGAAAAAGAACACGAAGAAAGAATACGTAGAGAAGAACGAGAAGAAAGAGTCCAAGAAAGGGAACTAAAAAGACAAATAGCTTTAGCAGAAGAAGAAACCAAAAGGACCCAAATGATGCTGGAAATTGAAAAAACAAAAACCGGTCATGAAAGAAAACATAATAATAGTGATGAATTTTTCGTGAAACTTCCACGCATGCCAACATACGATGAACGCTCAGACTGTCTAGAATCCTTCTTACACCGATTCGAAGTTCAGGCTAAAGGTTATCGTTGGCCAGAAAGCAAATGGGCCACAGCCTTGATTAACTGCTTATCTGGAGAACCGCTAAAAGTTTTCTATACCTTAACAACTGAAGATGCAGATGACTATGGTAAAATTAAAGACGCTCTACTAAAAAGATTTAGATTAACGGAAGATGGTTACCAGGAAAGGTTTCACACTGCAAAACCGGAAAGTGGAGAAGACTTTAATACATTCGTGAACCGAATTACTCAATTTCTAAATCGGTGGCTTGAGTTGGCAAACGTAAAACAAGACGACTTTGCAGGCCTTTACTATCTCACGCTGAAGAATCGAATCTATCAAGCTTGCAACCCAGATTTAGTCGCATTCTTTAAAGAGAGAAAGCCAGAAAACTTGGACAAATTAAAAATCTACGCAGAAAACTTTAACAGCGCACATCCATTGACACCCCTTAGCAGAACATTGAAGGAACCATACTACGCTGCCGCTGCTCAGAGTCCAGGTACACCTAAAGTTCAGTACTCAAATAGAACGAGCCGATCAATCACTCGGAACACGCAAGTGAAACAAGATGATCATAGTAACAAACCATGGAACAAACAGTTCAATAGAGACCATAGCCGACCCTATCAAAACAAAACAAGAAATAGCACTGACAATAATACTGAGTATAAGAAAACCAACAAACCTATAATTAAATGTCAATATTGTGGAATGAAAGGCCACACAGCAGACAAATGTTACAAAATCGTGGGATATCCGAAAGAAACTGCAAATGCATCACTCCAAACCAGTGTAAATAATCAGACACGAATAATGTCAGGAGAAAATATAAATGTGTATTGCGTGAAAGGTATGTCACTTTTAACACAAACTCACAAATCAGGATCGCTATTTTTTTGTGAAGGCAAAGCTAATGGAACTGATTGCAAAATATTGAGAGACACAGGATGCAGTACAGTAGGAATAAAAGCATCTTTGATCAATGACGAAGACAAAACTGGAAAAACGGTACAATGCATCACATTCAGTGGCACAGTCGAAACCTTTGAAACAGCTAACGTGTACATAGAAACCCCATACTATACAGGAATAGTGGAATGCTGTATACTTCCCAACCCCGTCGCTGATGTTATTGTTGGCAATATAAAAGGTCTTAAAGACAACCCAACAGATGTAAAGGAATGGTCATTAACCCAAGAAACAGCTTGTCTAGCAGAAACAAGAAAGATGACTAAGACAACAGAGAAGCCAATGACTATTTCTCTAGAACCACAACAATTTGACAGGAACACGTTCATTGAAGAACAGAAAAAGGACCCGACTTTAACATCATATTTCAATATCGCAAACAAAGGGACGAAATCAAAAGTTGAATACATCATTGAAAAAGATATTCTGTTCAGGTTACATAGGAAAAGAAACAAAATAGCTAAACAACTGGTCACGCCGAGTATTTACAGAAACAAAATCCTTGGAATAGCGCACGATTCAATAACTTCTGGACATCTTGGGAGCTCTTCCACATTGAAGAGAATATCCGAGAATTTCACATGGCCTGGAATTACTAAAGACGTCCGAGAATATGTGAAATCGTGTGACACATGCCAAAGAAGAGTCGCAAAAGGCAGAATACCGAGATTGCCATTAGAGACAACCCCAGTTATTGAAAAAGTTTTTCAAAAAGTTGCAATTGACATTATAGGCCCTTTAACAAAATCAGATAGAAACCATACACACATACTAACACTAGTCGATTACGCAACCAGGTGGCCAGAAGCGATAGCATTGAAATCAACTACATCGGATCACATAGCTGAAGCATTGATGACAATTTTTACTAGAATAGGCATACCAAATGAGATACTGTCGGACAATGGACCCCAATTTACATCACATATGATGCATGAAACCATGAAACTCATGGGAATCCAACACTCATTCACAACTCCCTACCACCCCCAAGCAAATGGTCTTTGTGAAAGATTTAATGGCACTCTAAAGAATATGTTAAGAAAAGTGTCAGCAAAAAACCAGATGATTGGGACAGATACTTACCAGCAATCCTATTTGCATATAGAGAAATACCCCAAGAATCTACAGGCTACTCCCCATTTGAGTTGATGTATGGACGATCACCTCGCGGCCCGATCAATATAGTAGCCGACATTTGTAAAGGGAATGAGGAGGACAATAACGAAATTATGTTTGCTTACGAATATGTAAGAAACCTAAAAGACAGAATAGAGGACACGTGTAAGCTAGCACAGGAATCCGTCACTAAAAAAAGCAGAGAAATACAAGGAATACTCTGATCGCAAAAGCAAATCAAGAAAATTTGAGATTGGTGACAAAGTACTAATACTCTTACCCGATGACTCGAGTAAACTTTTAGCTACATGGAAAGGACCATTCAAAATAACAGCAGTAAAATCTAATGTTAATTACGAGATTAAAATTAACAACACAACAAAGACATTTCATGCAAATATGCTAAAAAAGTATTTTGATAGAGACACAGTGTCGCAACCTATGTTTACTAATATCGAAGCTTCAAATGCAGGATTAATCATACCGTTGGTCATGGGACACAGACACCCGAGACAGAAAAACAAACAAAAATCGCACAATTGCAACCACCTAAGACAAAAAAAGAAGTACGCAAAGTACTTGGGCTCCTAAATTTTTACAGGAAATACATTTACAACTTCGCGCACATCGCGACACCGCTAACAAATCTGACAAAGAATGGTCACCGAACAAAATTGTTTGGACAGAAGTGTGTCAGAATAGCTTTAACCAATTAAAGGCATTACTCTGTTCAGAACCAATTCTTAAATTACCCGACATATCAAAAGAATTTGTTGTAAGAACTGACGCGTCTGATAAGGGCATCGCAGGTGTACTATTACAGGAGCATGAGGGAACTCTAATGCCTTGCTTATATGCAAGCAGAAAATTATTGGACAGAGAATCACGATACTCTGTAATAGAGCGTGAAGGACTAGCCATCGTCTTTGCTTTAAAGACATTCAGCAGATATCTACTGCTAAAAGAGTTCGTGGTCGAAACGGACCATAAACCACTCACGTACATAAGAAATAACAAAATGAATAATAGTAGAGTACTAAGGTGGAGTCTATTTTTGCAAAATTACACTTTCAGTATCTCTCACATACCAGGCTGTGAAAATATTCACGCCGACCTACATTCTCGATTAGTGTAAACACATGAGAAGGGTATAACTTAACCTCCCATGCATACTGTTAGTTACCTCACAAACTATGCCAAATCAGAACGCACAATTTCGATAATTTTATTTGTAAACATGATGACCCAACTTAATGTAACATTGAGTATTGTTTGGATATATATACCATACCCATTCATGATTTGGGAATATTCTCTTTACTATTATTGTTATGAATTTTCACTCATTTATGATTAATAATTGAAATGTCAATATTCCATTTACATTTTCATTCATTTCATTCAGTAAATTACCTTCATATCATCGACTTAAATCATGCTTCATTGCCATCACTATTGTTTATCACAATGATTTGTAATCACATTGCCATCATGTCGTTCATCACAATGATTTGTAATCACAATCTTTCATTGTTATTGTCACCCATTCATATACCTACGTTAATATAAACATTTCCATGTCTAGTTAATAAATAATTTAATTGTAGCACAAATCATAACAATGGATTAATGCTAGAGTATCATGATAGTAAATTTACTTCCGTTTGTAAAATCTATCTTTCCCATAATGGTTAAAGAGTATATTTTAAACGTGGGTGGGGGGTGTCACAGTAAAGATTGTTCACAATTATCTTATTAAATTTTATTTTATTAAGAACTGAATTCATCTCACTCCAGTTATATTTCGGTAGGCTTAGATAAACTTTACCTTCTAATATTAGATCGTCTTTCCTTTTATAGCCTTCCCTCGAATTAATTTCTAATTAGTGAATACTTTTCGTTCTACATTCTGTCACGTAGCCACTTATTATAAAAGCTGATAGGTCTAACACTCTACACTCACTTTCTCTCCACAATCTATGCCGGACGGCCAGTCGCTCTATTCCTATATATATACTGGAAGATTTTTATCTTTTGGGACTTTGTAGATATTATATCTACACCATTAAGACGCCGGAGCTTTTAACTTTGATTGTATAATCTTCAAGGATCAAACCCAAGCCCGCTGTACTACACTATAACCTCTTACCAATTGCCTGGAAGTGGAATTTTACGAGTCCAATCCTGTTATCAGAGGAATAGATCATCCAAGCCCATCAACTGCCTGGAAACGTAAACTTACGAACCTGACATATTATCATAAGTTACGTAAAATATTCATACCTCTATTTGTAACTGCCACGATCACTGTTTATCTCTTTTAATTAAATTTCATCATTATTTTTATTTCATTGTAAACAAATCGTTAATTGTTTTTCATTTATAGTAACTAGTAAATTCTGGGGCCTCATTCTACATATATCTTTATGCATAGTCGAGTAGCTCTTTACTCACTTGAGACCATGACAGTTGAGTCCTTGGAAAAGGCTCTTTACTCACATTCTCTCACCGTACTCGGGTGTAAAATGAGTAGGCTACCTGGCCGTTAACAGCGTTGTCTCTATCAGAAAAAATTATAATATCACCTAACAGGCGTCATGCCACATCTTGCATATTAAGTGTTGCTGTTGGCCAGGGACCCTTTGTAAAGTGCTTTGAGCATGTTTAGTAGATATTGCGCTATAGAAAAGCTCAATATAACTATATATATGTATATATATATATATATATATATATATATATATATATATATATATATATATATATATAATATATATACTTTGCCCGACCACTATAAATGGTCTAGAACCCCGGCCACCCATCCCCCCGACACACACGCGCGCACGCGCGCACACACACACACACACACACACACACACACACACACACACCCTAAAACGCATTTTTATTTCTTTCTACCATCCTTCCTTTTTTCTTTAGACAGTTTGTATAAGAGACAAAATGCTTTTCATTTAATATTGATTCCATTGAGCGGAATAAAATCGCACTTATCTTCAATGCTATTTTATGCGTTTTGTTAAGGTTGTGTACGTGATTGTGTGTTGGGAGAGGGGGGGGGGGGGGGGGGGGGGGGGGGGGGGGGGGGGGGGGGGGTAGGATTGGTAATGTAAAAGCTTTACATTATAAAAGGAGAACTTAAGAACCATGATATATTTATATGTGACTTATAGACTCAAAACAGTATTTTGTCAGAGTGAACCTAATGCCAAAAGAGCGATTTTACAATGAAAATGACTTATTCAGTAACTGCCGTACTCCAGAAAAACTCGTATTTAAACATTTGGCCTGAAAACTCGTCCTTCAAATATAGATCGATTTAAACGACCCTCGTCGTGGCAAAAACTCTCAAACCTGAGACTTTAAGGAAGATTTCGCGAAGTCCCAGGTTATAGATTTTTTAAACCAAGATGTGGGTTATTTAGATCGATCGATATTTGAAGGACGAATTCTCTGGCCAAATTTCTAATTACGAGTTTTTCCAGAGTTTACTGGCAATTAACTGTTCAAAAAGTAAGATTTGGCTTTTTTTATTTATTTATTTATTATTTTTTTTTTTTTGTCATTTTGAAAACAATGTCTATTGCCTTCAATAAAATTTATAGACTAAATTTAACCTAGATTTCGTATTGTTGTATTTGTGGAATCATTTATACTTATAGTCTCTGTGACCATCAGTATTAGTCGTGTAAATGTTGCTGCTCGGAGCTCGAAGAAATAAATAACAATAAATGTGAAATTGAATGTAAGCTTCAATTTGATATACGAATACAGATACGTCCTTTTTAAAATCTGTTTTCGGATATTATTAAATTGAAGCTTACATTCAATTTCACATTGTTATTTCATTATTAGTAGCTAGCACCATCTTGTTTAGATGGTTTCATTTACCGTCATTTTCTCTTTCGTGGTGGGGGTCCTGATAGCTCAGTTGGTAGAGCACTCGCTAAACACGCAAAGGGCCTGGGATCGATCCCGGGTGCAGTCGAGATCTGTTTTCACCCCCCCCCCCTTTCCCGTCCACCCAACAGTGAATGGTTAGCTGATGAGTCTGTTAGACTGGGCGGAAAGTATTTTGCGATAGACTAGCGTCCTATTCAAAGGATGGCAAGCAATTGCTATTGTCAGTTTTACACTATAGAAACCGGATAAACTCCGGCTCTATGGCTCTGAAGGACGACTTTATATTTTTTTTCTCTCCAATGCTATAATTAATTTTTTTTTTTTTTTGAATCCTAAATAAATTAGATCTACAGACAATTTACCTCTCTGTCCAATGTGATTTGAAATTGGCTCAAAGTCCACGAATTTGTGGGTGTCGACATTTACAGGCCATTTTATGTTTTGACCGACGTGCATAATAATATATTATGAAGGCTTGTTTGAAATGTAGATTTCATTTTAAGCATCAATTGACACAAGAATTTCCATAGATTTGTGTGAATTTGAAGTTTAAATAAGATAAAATAATAGACCAAATGTGACCCATCGCCTCAAAACGGTATTATGTCGGAACGAACCAGATGCTTAATAGCCGAATTTAATGTTAAAACTGGTCAAAATTATAAATTGTTGGCATTAGCACCCTAAAATATGGTATCCATTCTCCTCAATAAAACATACAAACTCAACACAAGTCTGATATTTCTGGCTATAAATTCAATTATCAACATCTTAACAAATCCGACTTAATACCGTTTTGAGCGAAGGGTCACAAATGAGAAAGTTTAGGGGAAATAATCCGCGATATCTCAAAATGGGAAAAACGGAGTTAGGTGAGTTTTGGAAAACCAGTCTTCATATAGATAGTATGCTATGCGCTTGGCTAATAAGCTCACAACATTGCCATCCGACAGTATAACGGATCAACACACAAAACTATGTGTAACTTTAATCGTTTGCAGTCTGGTTAGTACAGTTTAATGATAAGTACTCATAAACGCGGGTGGCAAAAAGCAATAACAAAGTCCTAAGTGACGTCAATTTCATAATATCTATATACACGTCGGTTTATTGGCGAAAGCCTAAGATTGAATAAACTTTGAACTTTGAACTTTGGTTTTGGCCTCATATTCAATTTTCAGAAGGAATGTTATCTATCCCGACATTATATCGATATGAAACCGTGAGTCATTAATAGGATTCAATAGTCGTAACGTCACTTCCTTCCTAATGATGCATGGTAACTTAGTAACACTGGCTCTAAACTATCGGAACAATGGCGGACGCCCGTATGAAATATTTCTCCGGCGAGCATAAAAACGTTTCCAGAGGGAAAAAAAAACACATAAATTTGATCATGTTTTGACTTTTACACATTCTGATCAAAAGGCATATGAAAAGGGAATGAAAAGTTCTAGCCAGCATGAAGAATAAAAAGTAATGATTTTCTTTGTTTAGAACCAAAATGGCCGCCGTTGCCGGGCTGCGTGACATCAGACTACTGAATCCAATTCTTGTCTTAAAAAGTCGCAATGAGAGCCATGTGAAAGGGGGGGAAAAGTAGACAGAAGAGAAAAAAATTGATAATAATTTGACGTCATTCACAAACTATCCTTAATCCGTGCTTAACATGACCGCGTCCAAAATGGTTCACGAACGGTCACCTGACCTCGTCCATGACCCATTTCAGTAAGGCTGTGGGGCTTTTTGATCTTGTGGTATGACACGATCTCTAGGGGGTGGGGGTGGGGGGGGGGGGGGGGATTGGGGGGTGGGGAGGTGAGGGGAGGGGGGGGGAGTAGGGGGAGAGAATTGGTAGAGCACTCGGTTCACACGCAAAGAGATCGGGATCAATCTAAAGTGAAGTTTAAGAATTTTATTTTTCTGACCCTTATTATTATTATTATTATTATTATTATTATTATTATTATTATTATTATTATTATTATTATTATTATTATTATTATTATTATTATTATTATTATTATTATTGTTTTGTTGTTGTTTTGTTGTTGTTGTTGTTTATATTAATAATAATAATAATAATAATAATAATGATAATAATAATAATAATAATAATATGTTATTATTATTATTATTATTATTATTATTATTATTATTATTATTATTATTATTATTATTATTATTATTATTATTATTATTATTATTATTATTTTCAAGACAAAGCTCACTCTCCTTATAAGGTCAGCTTAAAGTTCAATTTTTAGTGTCCTGTTCAATCCAAATAATATATACAGTTTTAAAACGAATAGTCACATACAATCTGAAAATAAATTGATTGTTATAATTAGAGAGAAATGAATTGACTCTATCTAGTCGATAACGAATCTGTGCCACGGAACGGTCAATTGAGGATGGAGCAAGCACCAGGTGCGGTGCCAATCTTGCTAAGGATTACTCACGCAGAGTTTTACCATACTTGTCCATATCGAAAGGCAAGGGAGAGAATAACCAGAGCACATGGTTGGATAGAGATTGGACTTCCTTTCGCCGCCTCACTCTGTTTGTTGTTGTTGTTGTTGTTGTTGTTGTTGTTGTTGTTGTTGTTGTTTTTTTGGGTTTTTTTTGTGTTTTTTTTTTGTTGGTTTTTTAATTATTTTTTTTTTACTTGAGAATTTATATAGAGCAATATCCACTAAACGTGCTCAAAGCGATTCATAAAGGGTCCCTGACCAACAGCGATACGTAATAATATTAGGTAGAACGAGACATGACGCCTGTTAGGTGATATTACAAGTGTTTTTTTTTTGTTTTTGTTTTTGTTTTTTTTTCGTTAGAGACAAAGCTGTGTGTCAACGGAAAGGTAGGCCTACTCATTTTACACATGAGTTCGGTGAGAGAATGTGAGTAAAGAGCCTTTTCCAAGGACTCAACTAAGCGCCGAGCGTTTTGTCGGGATGCATCAAATGCCGAAGGGGGTCCCGATAACTCAGTTGGTAGAGCACTCGCTTCACGCTCAATCAAAGAGACCCAGATCGATCTCGGGTATAGTCGAGTTGTTGTTTTTTTGTTGTTGTTGTTTGTTTTTTACAGCTCCTCCCACTCCTTGCCCTCCCAGCAGTGATTGGGTAGCTGGGTCTCTTAGACCTGGCCGGAAGTACTTTGAGATAGACTAGCGTCCTAGCCAAAGGATAGCAATAATTGATGTTGTCCGTTTCACGCTAGAGAAACCGGTTTAAACTCCGGCTCCATGGGCCTAACGGCTCTGACGGACTACTTGTTACCCCATAATATAATATGCTGAGAGTGGAGCAGACTTTTCTGAATTAAAAATTCACCCCATAAACCGGAGCATACTCAATGTCTCAATCGTTTCTATGTTATATGTTTGTGTTGAGAATATTGGCTATTAAGCTTAACTGCTGGTCAAAAATTACTTCGCGATGGTGGTGTGCGAACGAATCGGCGATCTCCAGAAGTGGGTGAGAGAGGGATCTAGAAATGACTTGGGTTTGATACGAATATTTTTGTGTTCGTTGATAGCTCACACGGTAGAGCCACGCTCTCACCTGCCAGGCGGAGTTGTCGTACCAATAAGGTCGCAGGTTCAAACCCCACCACCGCCGCAAAAATTTTTTATTCTCTATTGTCTTCTGGCACTTTTCTACTCACTTCATAGCCTTTATATAGCGTAATGTCCACTAAATGTGCTCAAAGCGCTTTACAAGGGGTCCCTGGTCAACAGCAACATTTAACATGTAGGACGGGACATGCCGCCTGTTTGGCGATATTACAATTTTTCGGACAAGACAACGCTGTTAACGGCCAGGTACTCATTTTACACATGAGTACGGTGAGAGAATGTGAGGAAAGAGGTTTTTTTCCAAGGACTCAACTATGCGCCGAGCGAGGCTCGAACCTCGGACCTTCCCATCCGAAAGCGAGTGTCATACCACTAGACCACATAGCCGCATCCATTGGGGGTCCCGATAGCTCAGTTGGTAGAGCACTCGCTTCACACTCAAAGGGACCGAGATCGATCCCGAATGAAATCAATATTTTTTTCTGATCCCCCCCCCCCTCCCCCTGGTCACCTAGCAGGGATTTGGGTATCTGGATCTATTAGCTCTGACTGAAAGTAGAAAATTGATTATCATTTGGTGTGCTGTAAATAATTAATTTTGTAATAAAATGACGCTAAGTTATTAATTTGTAATCCTTCTCTTTTTTTTTCTTTCTTTTTTTTTTTTTTTCAAAATCAAAAACATTGTTAATAATCTTTGACGACGGACCTAATCGAACGTGCACTTATTTTCAGGTCTGATGACCCAATTCATTATGGGCTCATTGAATTGTCGTAATGGAAATGTTATTGTTAAAATGACGTTAAATATTGCCCATTACAACAATGTTAATAATATTATAGGCCCATAATTGTGTTCGGACGTCAGACCTGCATATATGTACACGTGTCGGTCTCATCCTATTTATGACTGGAAATTCATTTTTTTTTTTTCTATTTCAACCCAACATAATACCGTTTGGGGCCGATATGTCACATTTACTATTTATTTACCAAATCATCTCTTTTTAGATATCTAATTTTTAATGGGTTACATTCGCATGCTGCTGCTGTTGTTATTGTTGAGGTATCACCATCATCATCATCATCATCATCATCATCATCATCATCATCATCATCATCATCATCGTCATTTTTATTATCGTCATCATCATCATCATCATCATCATCATCATCATCATCATCATCATCATCATCATCATCAACAACAACAACAACAACATCATTTATTTAGTTATTTATTTATTTATTCATACATTTATTTATTTATCGATTTATATATTTACTTATTTATTTTCATATTTATTGAAAGGACGTCGCCTGGAATTCGTCACATTCTTTCTCTTTCTTTCCATGCCAAATAAAAATCGTATAGATAGTATGCAGATGACGTCACTCAGGTCTTTGTTATTGTTTTTGCCATCCGCGTTTGTGAGTTGTTCTCACTAAACTGTATTAACCAGACTATAAAAGTTCATGGTTACACAGAGTTTGTGTGTTGGTCCGTTATACTTCCGGATGGCAATGTTGTGAACTCCTTGGCCAGGCGCGATCTATCTATAAGTAATTGATTTTGGTGAGGAGCCGATAGCTCAGTACGTAGAACGCTCGTCTCACGAGCAAATTGACCAATACCGAACCCCGGGTAAGCCGGGTGCAGTCGAGATTCTTTTATTTCTCCCCCCCCCCCCCCCCCCCCCCCCCCCCCCCACACACACACCCTCAACTCCGAAAGTACTTCACGATAGACTAGTATCATGTCCAAAGGGTAGCAAGCAAAGGCTATAATCCATTTAAGGCTATAGTAACCGGGATAAACCAACGACGTTACTTTCTATCATTTTTAGGATAAACTCATCATTTGGCTCTGAAAGAGAATGAATGAATGAATGAATGAATGAATGAATGAATGAGCTTTCATATAGCGGAATATCCACTAAACGTTCTCAAAGCGCTTTACAAGGGGTCCCTGGCCAACAGCAACACTTAACATGTAGGACGGGACATGACGCCTGTTGGGCGATATTACAATTTATTTTTTTCGGACAGAGACAATGCTGTAAACGGCCATGTACTCATTTTACACATGAGGACGGTGAGAGAATGCGAGTAAAGAGTCTTCTCAAAGAGCGAGGCTTGGACCCAGGACCTTCATATCCTAAAGCGAGTGTCATACCGCTAGACCACATAGTCGCACATTCATTTTCATTCCTGATTACATTCCACAGCTGGCACTTGGACGTGTTAATCATGCCCAAATACAAAAATACAAACAGGAAATGGACCAGAGACACCCCCTTCATGACCACAATTGCCCCAAAAGCAGGCTCAAATCAAGAAAAAGCTTCCTCACAGTAGAGAGCCTTCACCCAGACCACTCAGCATTCTTCCGCCTGGACAAATGGGTAGAATGGGACAAGACAGCAAACGATGCCCTCCAGCCCCCAACAGAAAAGCTCCCAGCAGGCACAGACCTCAAGAGAAAAGAATGGGTGGCGCTGAACAGAGCTAGAGCAAAGGTGGGAAACACCGCCACCAACCTCTTTAAATGGAAAATCTCACCGGGCACTGAATGCCCATGCGGTCACCCCAGACAGACCATGGACCACATCCTGTCCGAATGCTCGCTGGGACCTCACTGCACCAATGCTGACCTGAGGGAATGCAACCAGACTGCCCGGGACTGGCTGACTCACTGGCGCGACAAGATATGATGATGATCGAATTGAAAAGAATGTGTTTCAAAACCCCAATAACTTTTCTTTTAAAGAAAGAAAAAAAAAAGTAATTGAACGTTTAGAGCTCGGTGTTTGTCTTTCATTAGCACGTCTACTACCCCCCCCCCTCCCCCCCCCTCCTCCCCCTCGAGCCCCCCTCCCCCTCCCCCCTCCTCCCCCTCGACCCCCGAGTATCATATCAACCCCACATTCCTGTTCATTACGTTTTACAGTTCACAGCTTTCACTTGGACATGTGCCAATACGCTTCAACAGTCTTGACGTCACTTCCCTCTTAACGACGCATAGTAACTTAGTACTTAGTAGCACTGGCTCTAAACTATCGGAATACTGGCGGACGCCATTATGAAATATTTCTCCGACGAGCATGTATCCAGAGGAGAAAAACATTATAAATATGATCATGTTTTGACTTTTATACATTCTGATCACATGACATATGAAAAGTTCTAGCCAGCATGAAGAATAAAAAATACCGATTTTCTTTGTTTAGAACCACGATGGCCGCCGTTGCTGGGCAACGTGACATCAGACTATTGACTCCAATTGAATTGAAAAGAATGTTTTTCAAAACTCCAAAACACTTAGAACCCCCCCCCCCCCCCCAAATAGTAGTAATTAAACGTTTAGAACTCGGTGTGTGTCATTCATTTGTAGGTCAAATACATGATATGTGACCCTTCGCCTCAAAACGGTATTAAGTCGGATTGGTTAAGATGTTGAAAACTGAATTTATAGCCAGAAATCAGACTTGTGTTGAGTTTGTATGTTTTATTGAGGAGAATGGACAAGGACGGCTGGTAATAATGGGCAGGGTGGGCAAATACCAGCCTGTTTTTTCAAGTTATATGCTGTATTACCAGGTCCGAAATAATCAAATTTAAATTAGATAATTTCAAAAGGAACTACTTAAACTTGATACTTCGTACTGAAATCAATTTGTTAGTATTTTTGATAGATTGCGAATCACCATGCACCCCGTAATGCATAAACCAGGATACGCTCCTGTTCTTTTTATCACCCCCCCCCCCCAACCACTCCACTCCACTCCGCCCACATCGTCATCTCATCGTCACGTCGCCTGACGGTGAACTACGATTTTTGCTGTCTGGCCTCTCTAGTACTAGGTCGGGCTAATTCAAATGAGCCCACCTTAATAACCAGTGAACACTGAATAGAGCTTTTGGCAAACGAACTTTTTCTTATTTATTGCATTACTTGTGCTTGTACCATTGATGTAATGACTTTGGGAAGGTTCCAGTGTTGAATTAAATTTATTAACTTATTAATATTATATATTTGTTTATCCATTTAAATTATCTCTTTTTTTCTCTCGTTTTCTTTAAGTACTTCCCAAAACTGATTTATTTAAATTGTTTTCTTATTTGTTTTTTTTTTTTTGTTTTTTTTTTTTTGTTTTTGTTTTTTAACAAATTAATTTGTTAGTTATTTTTTTTTTATTATTCTTAAAGTAATTACCGCTGTATTTTTATTGCCAGACTAAATAATTTTGCAAAACAATGTAATTTTCTATTGTATTCCCTCTAATAAAATAAAACCCTTTTATTCAAAAGTCACGACTAAATAAATATATAAAATACAACCACCATTTTGGTTTTCTCAACAATTGAATTAGTATACGAGAAATACTCTTCTGAGTAAGGAGAGAGTTGAATTCTAACTAAGTTATAGAGGAAATAAATACGTTTAAAGGAAGGGTGGGCAGATTCCGTACTTGCCCGTCCTGAATCTAATACATACATAAGATGATTCGTGATGAAGAGGCGGGAAGCTAGGGGTTGGTTGGGGAAGGATTAAAGATAACACGGTCGATATTGTGATAGTATAACGAATGCATGAGGAGAGATTGGTAACATTCTTTTGTCTTAATTGTATTGTGTGAATTATTGGCGAAAGCCTAAGATTAAATAAACTTTGTAATATCGTATGGTGGTAACCATCATTTTCGACGACATCATCATCATCATCATCATCATCATCATCATCATCATCATCATCATCATCATCATCATTAACAACAACAACAACAATATTAACAACAAGTACAACAATAGCAATAAAAACAATATCAACATCATCATACAATTTCCGTCATCGTCTCCACAACTATCATTCTAACCAACAGCACCACCAAAACCACTATCATAATTACATCCTCCCTCACCGCCTCGTCTTCCTCCTCCTCCTCCTCCACCACCACCACCACCGCTACCACTATTCCAACCACTACCACCACCGGCACAATCATTCTAACCACCAAGACAGCAGTAAAAATGATGCAATTTTAGATCTGAATGAAACTCGAGTCATATCGCTGTTGTTGCTTCTCGATGAAAACTTTAAGGTTACTACATACTACTGAAAACCAGTAATGTAACAGAAATATTAATCTCGCCGTTGAGGGATTAAAGCATCTCTTTAATTTTTCGAGTGAACGAAATGGACTTCTATTGTCAAGGTGTTGTCGCATTATGTCTCGTCGCTTTATTTTTTAGTTGTATTCTCTTTCGTGATTAATTTTTGATTACGTTTGGAATTATTAAAATCTACTGGTATTGTCATTTCATTGTGAATGTGATTATTTGTGGTTGAAATATTTTTTTTAAAGGTGAAAAAAAATATAATTAAAAAAAAAAAAAAAAAAAAAAAAAAAATATATATATATTATATATATATATATATATATATATTATATATATATATATATATATATATATATATATATATATATATATATATGACCGGATCATCTTTGCCCCACCACTGTAAATAGGCTAGAACCGCCACTGAGAATGGATACCATATTTTAGGGTGATGATGCCAACAATTTATATTTTTGACAAGTTTTACATTAAATTAAGCTTTTAAGCAAATGGTTCGTTCCGACATAATTCCGTTTTGAGACGATGGGTCACATATTGTTGACGTCTGCGAAAGAATGACCTAGTTCAAAAGTGCTCCCCATTCAAGAATCAAGTGCGCACAAAAAAAATTCCATGCGTCATTCATCATGAAATGTTAGAGATTATACCCCCCCCCCCCCCCCCCCCATGGAAACCGTTGTCATGACAACACAATAATAATGACAATAATAATATGTGACCCGTCATGTCAATTCGTCGTTATATCGAGTTGAACGAGAAAAATATGAATTTAAAACAAATATAAACAAAAATATAATAAACGTGAAGTGTTCGTTTTTCACTCTTTAAGTAAGAATTTGTATTTATTATTATTATGCGGCTATGTGGCTTTGTGGTATAACACTCGCTTTCGGGCCGGAAGGTCCTTGCTTTGAGCCTCGCTCGGAACATAGTTAGGTCCTTGGAAAAAGGAGCTTTACTTGAGCTTTTATATAGCGCATTATCCACTACACGTGCTCAAAGCGCTTTACAAGGGGTCCCTGGCCAACAGCAACACATAACATATAGGACGAGACATGACGCCTGTCAGGCGATATTACAAATTTTTGGGACAGAGACAACGCTGTTAACGGCCAGGTACTCATTTTACACCTGAGTACGGTGAGAGAATGTGAGTAAAGAGCCTTCTCCAAGGACTCAACTATGCGCCGAGCGAGGCTCGAACCCAGGACCTTCAGATCCGAAAGCGAGTGTCACACCACTTGACCACATAGCCGCACTTTACTCACATCCTCTCAACGTAATCGGGTGTAAATTCAGTACCTGATCGTTAAAAACGCAGTCTCTGTCGGAAAAAAAGAAAAAAAAAGAATTGTAATATCGCCTGTCATGTCCCGTTTTACATGTTTTGTGTTGCTGTTGGCCAGGGACCCTTTGTAAAGCGCTTTGAGCACGTTTTGTGGGCCACTCTCTCTAAACGGTATTTATGTCGGGACGAATAGAGGACTCCAAAAAGTTAATTTTTGTAAATAGAATGATAAGAAATAGGACCTTGGCGTTTATTGCAATGCAAGAAACGGTATTTGTGCGGCTGTGTGGTCTAGTGGTATGACACTCGCTTTCGGATCGGAAGGTCCTGGGTTCGAGCCTCGCGCTCGGCGCATAGTTGAGTCCTTGGAAAAGGCTCTTTACTCACATTCTCTCACCGTATATTCAGGTGTAAAATGAGTACCTGGCCGTTAACAGCGTTGTCTTTGTCCGAAAAATTGTAATATCGCCTAACAGGCGTCATGTCCCGTCCTACGTGTTAAATGTTGCTGTTGACCAGGGACCCCTTGTAAAGCGCTTTGAGCACATTTCGTGGATATTGCGATATATAAAGCTCAATTATTATTTATTTTCCACCATGGCGAAATAAAAGATTCAAAATAGAGGTGTAGCCATTCGATACTACTACCATGGCGAACATAAATAAACCCCAAGTTTCATAAATTTATTTGTGTCTATAATGACCTTTTGATACAATCATAGCCTTTAGACTTAAATTAAATTGAGCTTTTATATAGCGCAATATCCACTAAACGTGCTCAAATCGCTTTACGAGGGGCCCCTGACCAACAGCAACAAATAACATGTAGGACGGCACATGACGCCTTTATCCGGAAGACGGCAGAGGACGTCGGAGGCAGTCTCCGGTGTGTGTTAGCCCTTAGGCATTTCTGGAATTCCTGATAGTGCCCAATTGGTAGAGTACTCGCATCACAAGCAAAGTGTCAGAGATCAATCCCGCGTAAAGTCGATATCATTAAAAAAAAAATTAAAAAATTCTGACTTCGCTGTCCACTACCCTACTCAAAAGTGGTTGGGTATCTTGATCTTTTAGACCTGGCGGAAAGTACTTAGAGATTGACTAGCGCTAAAGTAACCGAGATATACTCCTGTTCAAAGGACATTACTACTCCGAATGACTACTTAGGCACTGTTAGACTTTAGCCGCGTAGTAATATTTGAATTATCGTTTTCCATTTCACGAGGACAAAGCTAGCTGTACTCGACTGTATCAAATTACCCCCCCCCCCCCCCCCCCCCCCCCCCCCCCGACACACACACACACACACACACACAGACACACACATCTATTTCTTTTAGGATTTTTGCGCAACCCCCCCCCCCCCCCCCCCCCCCCCCCCCCCCAGCCCTTTCGTAGGTCAGTATTCCCGGTAATTATTACCGGTCTTGCATTTTTCAATCGTATTTGTCTGGCACTGTTTCAAACACACTTTTTTTTTTTTTCATATCTTTATCTTGCACCGATATCTGCTCCCTCGTGTTTCCCATTGGTCTTTTTTTTTACGATAAATTTATTCTTCACCTTAATTCTTAGCCTCTAAATAAAAAATAAAATAAAATAAAATAAAACACAGTTAAATTCAATTTTCCTTTTTTCTTCCATCTCACCACCCCCTCATTTCCCATTAATTAATTAATTTAAATATTTATTTATTTACTATTTATTTCTTGATATATTCATTCATTTATTTATCTCTTCATACATGGACGGTCACATGCAATGGGTTAAATAAATGGAAACATTATCTCGTCCATGAAAATTGCCAACAAACACGTATTTGATAACGAAAGTAGATCTTGGCCTAAATCCCAAACAATAACAAACATTCGGCATGGTGGATTGCCTTGGAACTCAATCATGTTTCGGATAACAATTCATTTATATGTTTAAATATTTTCAAAAGTAGATAAACGTCATATTCAAGGGACTGAAAATGTTAACGCCGAAATTTTCCTTGCGTCAGAACGCTGACTTCTTGTTCATACAGCTTCATGTTCCTTATATCAAGACAGAGAATGCCGAATGCGATGCAAACGGCGATGAGTTTTACTTTTCAGCAAAGCCTTACTTTTTACGCCTGCATTTGCCAGGAAACATTGTGAATGATGATCGTTTAAAATCAGAATACGATTCCGAGAAAGGAGATTTAAATATTCGAGTCGCTAAAGAAGTACCAGGCCAAAAGTTTGATGGTCTTGACATGCTCACTAAACTGTTGACACCAAAACAAACGGTTGGGACACCAAATATTGAAGTGCTTAAAACTGAGATTGAACCAAATGGTGAAAATACAGACCGATGCAGTGCTAAAGATTATGAGTGTAAATCAGTCATAGATAATGATTCTGCCACTATTGACGAGTTTGATTTTGATTGGTTTATTGAACAAAAGGTCGCTGAGGATGACCAAATTCAAATCAACAATACGCTGTGTTATGGATTTGCTGGCCAAAAATGCAATGCCATTAATGGTGTATGTTCTGAGATAGATGCTATAGACTTGAAAAATCCTGACAATGTGTCTCTTGCAGAAAGGACTCTTCTTCGACATAAACATGAAGATGATAAGTTTGATTGTGAACATTACCTTGCTGATTTATTTAATGATGAAATGATTCAGGATGTCATATCAGTAAATTATCCTATTTTGACAGGAGATTGTTCTCATTCTGATAAAGAATTCACTGATAATGAACAAGATCGGTTAGTTAGATTACCTAAACGTGAATACATTATTGAGCCTAACATTTTAACTCAAGTTTGTTTAGGACTCGTAGATTTAGTTTATGCTTACTCTTATAACTATCGTTTTTGTGGTGGAGAAACCAATGTGGAATCAGATTGGATCGTTTTCAAACTCAGTGCTACTCTTTCCTGGCTAGATTCATTTCATAATCTGAAAGACGTTATTGTCAGTTGTGCTCGTCGTACTTTGTGTTTTCCCCTTTATCGCAGTTGGAAAATGTTTGATAAAGTGTTAAGTGATGTAAAGCTTATTTTTAAGTCCGGCAAACATCAAATTCTCAAGTGTTTGCTCGGTATTCATTCTATTTTGGAGACGAGTGAGAGTCACTATTTGCTGAATGATTTGTATATCACTGATTACTGTGTGTGGATTCAAACTCTTGACAGTCAGGTCATAGATTCCCTTGCATCAAGTCTCTCAACCGTGGAAATTTCCAAAGAAGATGTTGGGTTCTCGTTAGTTGACATTGAAGCGGATGCTCAGAAATTGATGACTGAGTATCCGAGTGATAATGATGATGTTGATGAGTTATCGAAAAAAATGATGAACGTTGTTCATGTTGCAGACTTGGATTGTGCTGATAGTGATGATGATGATGATGATGATGATGATGATGATGATGATGATGATGATGATGATGATGATGATGATGATGATGATGATGATGATGATGATGATGATGATGATGATGATGATGATGATGATGATGATGATGATGATGATGACGACGAAGACGACGACGATGAGGAGGAGGAGGAGAAAACGGAAGAAGATTATCGAGATGAGAATAGCAAATTTGATAATGAAGTAAAAAGTATGAACAAAGATGAATGTGGTGAAAATATTGATTGTTAATTTTGAATATTGCTGAAATGTGAACAAAGATCTTAAGAATGAGATGAAATCTATATTATGTTACAATTATCAATGAAATTGTATTATCTGAAGTTAATTTTTGACATAAAAATAAAATGTAAGAATTATGGCTGAGGCATTTCTTTTGTTTTTAATAAAAGTCTAAGCCTGTAATAGTAATAGGAATATCACTTAAAATCAGAACAGTCACTCAACTCGAATGGTCTGTCTGTGACAGGATTTTTTCTATATATATAAGTTCTGCTGGTTAATTTGAATGAACACGGGTTAATTGGAGAGATTTAAGAGCTTCATTAAAAAAATTTCACTCTTTAAAAAAAAATTAAAAAGAATCCCTAAACAAAAATCTGTCTATTTACAAGAAATAATGGTATTATTGTTGGTTAGTAACCAATTGTGCGGCTATGTGGTCTAGTGGTATGACACTCGCTTTCGGATCGGAAGGTCCTGGGTTCGAGCCTCGCGCTCGGCACATAGTTGAGTCCTTGGAAAAGGCTCTTTACTCACATTCTCTCACCATACTCAGGTGTAAAATGAGTACCTGGCCGTTGACAGCGTTGTCTTTGTCCGAAAAATTGTAATATCGCCTCACAGTCGTTATGTCCCGTCCTACATGTTAAATGTTGCTGTTGACCAGGGACCCCTTGTAAAGCGCTTTGAGCACGTTTAGTGGAAATTGCTCAATATAAAAGCTCAATTTTTTTTTTTTTTAAACCAAATAATGCCATCTTATTTGCGAGGCTTGCCAAATTGAGTGTCTTAGGGATGGAAGGTTGAAATTAAGTATGTGTATTTTAAACTATGGTGGAGTAGGTTTGATGTGGCTTTCTTTTATATTGGATATCTAGGTCTAAAGTCATAGTGGGTTGGGAGGTACTTGCTGTGTCTTCTATCCCCCTGTATCTGATTTCCAATTGCTTACTGTCTTTGTCTTGGAATGAGATTACTTAGTTTTGTCCTGACCCTTGCCGGAGTCCTTGGCTGGGAGGGAAATAGTCGAATGTATAGCTATAGTTTTGGGAGATATTTTTTTCCTTTTAAATCATTTCTCTCTTATCTACTGTTATTTTTTAAATTTTTAACATATGATTTGTAAACATTTGAGTGTATTCTTCTTAGTGGAATCTTGTGCTGGTGTCTTGGTGAAACTTTTAGGTGATCTCAAACTAAGTACATTGTTGATAGTGTGCTCTTGGAATCTACATCTGTTCCCTACTTGAACCATTCACCTTTATCTTACTTTTTCCTCCAGTCCTTTTAATTGTACATCTAGAATGTTTTTACTTTGCAAATTTCTTCCTTTTTCCAGGCGTTGATATGACCTAAATTGCAAGCGTCGTAAAACCCTTAAAAACAAACATTAAATCTAAAGGCTATGATTGTATCAAAAGTTTAGTATGATTGTGTATATTGTCATTAAATAGTAAGCCATTCTCTTTACATCTGTCATCATAGCGTCACTCATCTTATATTAGATATTATGAAAAATTGAAAGCATGCTTTTAGACAAGCAACTGAAATAATGCTCCCTAACACTTTTCTAAAATGGGAGCGATCTATATTCATGTTTTCGTCCAACCGAGTCATCAATCACATGATTTGTTGAGGTCCAACAATTGGATATTTCTTAATAAATGTAAACGCACTGCTTTGTTGATGAAAATTGTAAATTTACCAGTGTGTCAAGCTGAACAAAATGACCAATCGTGATGTTAGATTTTCCAAAAGCTGTGAATACTTTTCACTCACTATGTGAATGTGGGTCATTTTGAAAACGCTTTGCAATGTGACCAATGACCTCGAGTACATGGAGAGGGAATATAGATCATGCCCATTTACCACACTAATGCAACTACATGAATACAAATGCTACAATTAATACATTTTTGTTTGTGTGTGTGTGTGTGTTATCTTGATTGATTGTACCAATTATGAAGGCCACTTGCGGAACCTGTTACTTAGAACTTTAGTTTATTTGTTTTAAAAATTTTATTTTCTGTATAAAGGCCAAGTTCAAATTTTTTTTCAATACAAAAAAAACTAGAGCATTTATATTATATAGTGCAATATCCACTAAATGTGCTCAAAGCGTTTTACAAAGGGTCCGTGTCCAACAGCAACACGTAACACGTAGAACGAGACATGACACCTGTTAGGCGATGTTGCAATTTTTTCCGACACAGACAATGCTGTTGTTAACAGGCAGGTACTCATTTTACACCTGAGTACGATGAGAGAATATGAATATGAGTAAAGAGCCTTTTCCAAGGACTCAATGATGCACCGAGTGAGGCTCGAACCCATGACCTTCCGATCCGAAAGCGAGTGTCATATCACAAAGCTGCAAGTAAGGGGGCTCAACTGTGTTAAGATTTTGTTTTAAAATCTGCAATGTTGAATTGTTGGTATCGGTTTATTATGTCATGCCCATGCCCATGGAATAGGAGTTATCAAAGTTCTGTCACGTAGCTTAATTTTAAACAATGAATATGAATGTTGTCTACTGGTATGACTCTTGTGTTCGGACTGGAAGGTCCAGGGTTCGAGACCAGATCTCAGCGGCACATAATTGAGTCCTAGGAAAAGGCTCTTTATTCCTATTCTCTCTCAGTCTCAGTACTCAGGTGTAAAATGAGTTCCTGGCCATTACTAGCATTGTCTGAAAATGTGTAATATCCTGAAAGGCATCATGTCTCGTCCCCACATGATAAGTGTTGCGTTTGATTAAGGACCCTTTGTAAAGCGCTTTGAGCAATTTTAGTGGATATTGCGCTTATAATATGAGGTTTGTTTCAGAATTAAGTTTTCCTGTCGCGCTGTACTCAGATAATATTATGAATAACCTTGTATTTGGTATCAAATTTAGCTTTTTTTCAATTACCTATTCAACATAAGTACCCCCCCCCCCCCTTCCACCCTTGTTCACCCAGCAGTGATTGGGTAGCTGGGACTCTTACACTTTATGGAAAGTATCCTATCCAAAGGGTAGCAAGCAATTGCTTATTTTGTCCTTTCCACGCGATAAAAACAAAGATAAACTCCAGCTCCATGGGTCTAATTAGTAAAAGCTATGAAGGACTACTTTTATTGGTAAGGTCTTTTACTTCCCACTGTTTTTTTTTTCTTTTCTTGTAATGAAGATGAAGTGGATGGCAAAATATTATAAAATTAGAACTATTGGAAATATAAAGCTGTTGGATTGTGCACTTTGTGAGAATTAATTCATTGTCCTTAATAAATCAAATAAATAACAATGTGAAATTGAATGTAAGTTTCAATTTAATATACGAAAACAGAAAAAATGGACGTTTCGAGTTTCCCCTTTATCGACAAAAGTCATCTTAACAACGCCACTACCACATTATCTCATTCGTCTGTAGTGTTTCATTCATCCTGTTTTGTGGATTAAGGGGAAACCCTAAACAACCATTTTATCTGTTTTTGTATATTAAATTGAAGTTTACATTTAATTTCACATTGTTATTTATTTCTTCGAGCTTCGAGCAGCAATATTTACATTAATAAATCAAATAAACTTAGCTATCCCAAGTTTTCTATGTTTTTCTGTGAATTCAAATTTTAATATCAGTATAAACCTGACATAATAATAATACTAGTTGGAGATTGTGGATCACAATAGGATTCAACAGTCGTGACGTCACTTCCCTCGTAATGAAGCATAGCAACTTAGTAACTGGTTCTAAACTATTGGAGCAATGGCGGACGCCCTTCTGAAATACTTCTCCAACGAGCATAAAAGTGTATCCAGAGGGGGAAAAAACACATTATAAATCTGATCTTGTTTTGACTTTCATACATTCTGATCACATGACATGTTAAAAAGTGCCGATTTTCTTTGTTTAGAACCAAGCTGCTCGTTGCTGAGCGGACGTGACATCAGACTATTGAATCCTATTGTTTGATTAGAGCACTCCACTCTCATGTGGGAACCCCAATAGCTCAGTTGGTAGAGCACTCTCTTCACACAAAGAGAATGAGATCAATCCTGGTTTCAGAAAAGATTTTTTTCTTCTGACCTCCCGGTTGACCTAGCACTAGCATTGATTGGGTAGCTGGGTCTGTTAAATCCGGTATAAAATACTTTGCGATATATCTAGCGTTCTATCCAAGGAGTAGCAAGCAATTGCTATTGTCCTTTTCACGCTATTGAAACCGGGATACCTGGGTGGGGATCCTGACCTCCCATAGTGGGCAGGGAGGTACATGCTGTGTCTTCTATCCCCCCATACCCATTTTCCAATTGTTTCCTGTCATTGTCTTGGTATGAGATTACTTAGTTTTGTCCTGATCCTTGCCGGAGCTCCTTGGCTGGGAGGGAAACAGTCGAATATATAGTTATTCTTTTGGGAGATGATATTTTTTTCCTTGTAAATCATCTCTCTGTAATGCATTGTATTATGTTTAGTTTGCATATTATATTATATGATTGGTAAACATTTGAGTGTATTCCTCTTAGTTGGTACATGTGCTTGTGTCTGGATACGACTTTTAGGTGATCTCAAACTAAGTACTTTGACTGTGTGCTCTTGGAATCTACATCTGTTCCCTATTTGAACCTATTCCCCTTTGTCTTGCCTTTTCTTTTGTGCTTTAATTGTAATTCTAGAACTTTTTACTATCCCGTTTTCTTCCTTTTTTTCTGGCGCTGATATGACCTTAATATGTTGCAAGTGCCGTAAAACCCTTAAAAACAAACAAACAAAAAAACGAAACCGGGATAAACTCTGGCTCCATAGGCCAAGTAAATAGTAAAAGATATTATTCCCTTTATTCATCCCATAGGGGGTAATTTGTCTCTAGGGCCTAAGAGGGCAGCGTTGCTCAGCGGTACGGTCTTTGCTTCCTACCCAAAAGGTACCGAGTTCGACTACCCGCCTCCTTGTGCGGCCTTGAGCAAGTCACCTCTCTCTAGTTCCATTTGCGGCGCTGTACTGCGGCTGACGTCTTGTTTATTCCAGTCTTCCCTTGGGATATACCATAAATACAAATATCCCCTTGGAGTTTTATTTTATTATTTTTAATTTTACTCCAAGGTAAGACTGGAATAACCCAGGCGTCAGCCGCAGTGCGGCGCCACAAATGGAACTAGGACGAGGTGACTTGTTCAAGGCCACACAACATAGCGAGTATTCGAACTCGGTACCTTTCGTTTTCGAAGCAAAGACCGTACAACTGGGCCACGCTGGCTCTGAAGGACTACTCACACGCAAATAGCGGCTATAATGGTCTTGTGGTATGACACTCGTTTTCGGATCGGAAGGTCCTGAGTTCGAGTCTCACTCGGCCATTAGTTGAGTCCTTGGAAAGGGCTCTTTACTCACATTCTCTCACGGTACTCAGGTGTAAAATGAGTACCTGGCTGTTGACAGCGTTGTCTCTGTCAGAAAAAATTGTAATATTGCTTGACAGGCATCATGTTTCGTTCTACATGTTACATGTTGCTGTTGGTCAGGGACCCCTTGTAAAGCGCTTTGAGCACATTTAGTGGATATTGCGCTATATAAAAGCTCGATAAAGAAATAAACCAGTTTCAAATCCAGACAGAATCAGTGAGTTTTCTCACCCTTATTGTCCATAGGTTGGGTAGTTTTTGTCTCTTAGGGCTAACCCACACCGGAGACTGACTCCGACGGTCCGGCACTGCCGTCATCTGCCGTCTTCCGGATAAAGACATGGGGCACGGACAAAATACTAAGAATAAAGAGAAGAGCCGCTAGACCTACCCATACCAAGCTCTAAAAAAAGAAAACGACAGAGAACGTCGGGTGCTTGGTATGGGTGGTCTAGCGGCTCTTCTCTTTATTCTTAGTATTTTGTCCGTCCCCGACGTCTTTATCCGGCAGACGGCAGTGCCAGGTCGTCTCTGATGGGGGTTAGCCCTTAGATATGTTGGAGACTGGTTTGCCTGGGTGGTGTCTTTTGACCTCCCATGGTGGCCAGGAGGTCACTTGCTGTGTCTTATCCCCCTATATATCTGTTTCTGAGTTGCTTTTTGTCCTTGTCTTGGAATGGGATTGTTTGATTTTAACCTGGCCCTCGCCTGAGTCCTTGGCTGGGAAAGAAACAGTCAATCTCAAATGTATAATTGTAGGTTTTGGAGATACTGTAGTATTTTTTTCTAGTTCTATATCTCTTTTATGTAGCTCCTGTTTAATTTTTTGTATTGAATATATACCTGATTTGTAAACATCTGAGTGTTTTTTTTATCCTTCTGGGATCTTGTGCTTGTGACTTGATAAGACGTTTAGGTGGTCTCAGACAAAGTAAACTATCGTATTCGTACACTCCAATACGGTTCCCTCGAACTCGGGACATGCAAAAACTTTCGAGGAAACCGTTCATTGCCTGACGTCTGATGAGGAGGGGGGGGGGGGGGGGGGGGGGGGGGGAGAGAGAGAGAGAGAGAGGCGGTATGGCTTGGCTCCGTACCTGAAAGATACTTAGTTTGAATACCCACCGTGTTATGTGGCCGTCAACAAGCCACCTCTCCGTAGCTTTGTGTGTGTGTGTGTCTGCGTGTGTATTATACTGCATACACACGCATGCAGTGTTGATAGGTACACACGATACACACATAAGTAACGTCACCAGTGGGACGCAATTAAAAACAAACTTTTCCTTAATCAAATTATTTTACTTTGGCTGGGTGAAATTAATTTGGGGAAACCGTATACTAGGTAAAAATTAGTTCAAGGAAGGAATGGAATGATAACAAAGAATTAGGCCACGCCCAGGCCTCGTTCTGAAAACAAATCCGCGAATTTACTGAGGAGGCAAAAGAAAATCAGCTGATCATTAAAATAGTAACAAAACAGTGGATGTGCTCGGCAATGAACGCAAGACAGACTTTTAAAACGCCGTAAAAATAATTTTAAAATCACTGAATGTTATAAAATCCGGGACATTTGAATGAGTTCGAGGAAACCGTGATGGAGTGTATAGATAGTATGCGCTTGGCTAAGAAGCTCATAACATTGCCATCCGGAAGTATATGGGACCGACGCACAAAGCTGTGTGCATCCATGAACGTTTATAGTCGGGTTATACAGTTCAGTGAGCATTACTCACAAACGCGGATGGCAAAAAACAATAACAAA